>NW_019154092.1:39277703-39592569 GCF_002288905.1 Enhydra lutris kenyoni
AAAAAAAAAAGAGAGAGAGAAATAGGGGAGACAAATAGGAAGATTTTAACTTGCACTGCCTCTTATTGAATCAGTTTTTTTTTTTTAAGATTTTATTTATTTATTTGACAGAGATCACAAGTAGGCAGAGAGGCAGGCAGAGAGGGAGAGAAAGGGAAGCATGCTCCCTGCTGAGCAGAGAGCCCGATGCGGGGCTCGATCTCAGGACCCTGAGATCATGACCTGAGCCGACGGCAGAGGCTTAACCCACTGAGCCACCCAGACGCCCCTGAATAAGTTTTCTTAGGTATAATGTTACTGTGGCTATATAGATGGTCCCTTTTTCTTTAAAAAAACAAAACAAAAACAAAAAAACAGGAGAAAATCAAATGTAATAGGCATATGTACAGGAATCCACACTGAACTGAATTCTGAAGACAGGCAACAGGAAGCTCCATATAAGCTACGGAGAAGGGTAGGAGTCCTTGGAAACAAGGGGGAGAAAACTCACTAGGAAGAAGGTGAAAGGAGATGTTTGCAAAAACAACATTGTTCTATTATGCAGATGACTTGAAGGTCTTTATTCTTAGGGCACAGATGATAAATTTTCTTTAAAAGAGAAAGAGACTGGGGTGGGCTGGGGGAAGTGCACAGGGAGAGAGAAATCCCAAGAGGACTCCATGCTGAGTGGAGAGCCTGATGCAGGGCTCAACCCCATGACCCTGAGATCATGACCTGAACGAAATCAAGAATTGGGACACTTAACCAAACTGAGCCACCCAGGCAGCCCCGGATGCTGAAATTTTTTAATGAAGTATCACAAGTGTCAGGATGCTTGCAACTTACTCTCAAAGGGCTCCCCAGAAAAATAAAGCAAATACATCAAAATATTAACAAGTGGCTATATTGATGAACATATCAACCTTCTTTCAACCTTTCCTTAGACCTGAGTATTTCATAAGTCTACCTCTTGCCAAAGGCCAATTCCTCCATGAACTCTTTTCCAGGATACATTTTTTAATCCAAACAGCACTTCATACTGGTCTACAGCATCTTATGTATACTCCGATAATTACACAGCAGTTACAGCTACTACAATACGTTGTCTCTTGTCCTCCTCCCTACCCACTAAGGAAGAGGGTTCCGTGTTACTCACTTTGTATCCTCTTTAGTAGTCATGTCATATTAAACACGTGAAGTAAGCACTACGTAAGATAAGCCTATTTTAATATTCTTACACAGATTATAGAGCTGAGACATTGGAGGCCTTCTCCAGAGCTGGACTTCATAACCATCAAATGGATTTCAAAATACTTATCTGAAAGCTGTAAAACCTCCAATTTCAAAGGTCAAGTGCCTTTCTCAGATAAGTTGTGCAAAAACACATTTTCAACAGCCTTTCGGCTGCCCCACAGCAGGGCCATTGGGCAGAGTTCTCACCCATCTGGTGAGAACAGCTGAGTGCCTTGCGAGGTCTCCCAACTTGCTAGTCTCTGAGTAATAAAAAATAAGATTTGAGGGGCACCCAGGTGGCTCAGTGGGTTGGGTCTCTGCCTTCAGCTTGGGTCATGACTTCGGGGTCCTGGGATCGAGCCCCACGTTGCTCTCTGCTTGGCAGGAAGCCTGCTTCTCTCTCTGTGTGCCTACTTGTGATCTCTGTCAAATAGATAGATAAAATCTAAGAAAAAAAAAATTCAATTTCAATGTTTCTCCTGGTTCACCGTTGTAATGACTATTTTGGGCTCCAGCTCAGCAAAACTGTTGGGGGCGCGGGGCTTTACTGATTTAGGGAAACTCGACATCTTTTAGCATGTTCCCCCCCCCCCCAAAAAAAACCACTGCCTCTTAATTTTTAATCTCTAAACCTAACATGCGCCTCAGACTCAAGACCCAAATATCAAATTGTATGTTCCACTGACTCACCCAGCCAGGCGCCTCTTCTACAATTCTTAATCTTGATGAATAAATGACTTCAAGGACTTAACAAATTACTACAGCTAATAAACAGTAGAAACTAAAATCCAGAGGACCATTCACAAAAATTCTTCTAGAGTATATTTGCTCTTAGACATTGTTTGTCCTGCTTTTATTAGACCAAATAAACCAGACCTACTTTAAAATATTTGATACAAAGACTCGACCAAGGCTCAGACAGGTGAAAATGAGCATTTCAGCTTCATCAGATCATAAAGAAGTCATACGAGCAGAATTTATCCCAAATCGTCATCTTCTCATATTGTGATGATATAGTTAAGAGAATTGTGGAATGTGTAGTATAGGTGCACACATGCAAAGTTCTTATCCGTTGGGTGAAATCAACAAATTACACATATAACATAAAAGGAAGTGGCGTAATTGCAATATGGAGCTGACGAAATAACTGAATAGAAATAAGCTGTTTTTGGAAGTAGGAAGAGTCTGGGGGTTAGGAAAGCAAAAGGGATTTCCATTTTTCGTACAGTCCTGTCTTGACTTTTTCTTTCTTTAAATTATATGCCTACTTAACAATTTAAAAAGGAAGAGCCCAGAAAGACCCAGGCACGTGACTTAAATGCCACACAGGTGTCATGGCAGGTTACATGGAGTTGTTTGATAAATGGAGTTAAAAAACCAGATATGAATACATAAAAGATTCCTAACCTCTACACAAAAAACGTTAACTCCAGATGGATTGGGACAATCTTGTTTTAAGCAAGCTCTACACCCAGTGCGGGGCTCAAACTCCCAACCCAAGATTAAATCTCTACAGACTGAGCCAGTCAGGGGCCCCAGTGACAGTCAATCTTCTAAACTATGGTATCCAGTTTTTGGTCAACCACCAGTCTAATTGCTGTGAAAGTATGTTTAGACATGACTAACACTTAAAATACTATGCATAAACTATTACTTTCCATAACATGGGTGGGTCTCATCCAGCTGTAGGCCTTTAGAGAACCTGAGGTCCACCAAGGAAGGAATTCCGCCTCCAGACACAACTCTTCACCCTGGTCTCCAGCCTGTCCACCTGCCTTTTGAAACTTGCCAGCCCTTACCATCTCTCTGTACACATCCTATTTGTTTTTTTTCTCTCAGAAACTCTAATACCTGGATTAAGCTCTTAGGTAACAAGAGCAAACCTTTAAAACTCTTAGTAGAAAATAGAGTTATCTTTGTATATTGTAAGGTGAAGGTTTCCCAAATAAGACCAAAAATACTAATCATAAAAACTGACCAGTTTGATTATAAACTGCTGCTTATAAAAGATATGTTAAAGAATACTGCACAGGGACGCCTGGGTGGCTCAGTTGGTTAAGCGGCTGCCTTTGGCTCAGGTCATGATCCTAGCGTCCTGGGATGGAGTCCCACACATCAGGCTCCTTGCTCGGCGGGGAGCCTGCTTCTCCCTCTGCCTCTGCCTACCACTCTGTCTTCCTGTGCTTGTGCTCTAACAAATAAATAAATAAATAAAATCTTTAAAAAAAAAAAAAAAAAGAATACTGAACAAGAGAAGATACTGATAAATATATTTCTATTATGTCCTTTCTCAATCTGTACCTTTCAGACTTCACTTAGCATTTTTTTTCATTTCCTTGATAATTTTAGTTGTCTTATTCTTTTCTTGCCTGCAGTACTTCTTTATATAGATCAGCCTTGGCAGAGAAGCCAGTGGGTCTCTTCAACATTACCAGGTGTAAACTCTTGCTACATATCCAGTTACCTAGTTCATGAATTCTTCTTCAGTCAATCACAAGGCATTCTAGAATCTTACGAAGAGCTCAGCCTTGAATCATCTAAAAAGCATGCTTATTAATTCCTCAAATTAATTTTAGCTCTTTTAAAAGAATTACTCAGACTACAGAAAACCACCAACTGATATGGAACCTTTATTTTTTTTAAGGTAATTTCTGTACACGTGAAGTATGGGAGTAATCCTTTTACAAATGGAACTGATTACCAGAATAAACAACAACAAAACCGAACTGGTATTTCACGTGAATCCACAGGAGTTTAAGCTTCAAATCCAGCCAAGAAGTTTGTTACGATTTCTTTCAGCTTAGCATCTGACTGCTCTGAGATCTTTCCATCAGTCCTATTTGAAATAAAAAGCAGTTCATCAGTACTGACCTAATCAAAAATTCAATGACTAGCTACAAAATTCAAAAGAACTAACAGGACTTTGTATCTTAAAATTTACAGAAAAGAGGCCATGAATTGTGTTCATACCTAATATTGCCCAACAGGGCCTGGTGCTGGCTGATAACATGAGCCAGGAAAGCGTGCTCAAACTTTGTGATCTTGCTGGGCTCCAATTTATCAAGATACCCTCTTACACCAGCATAAATAACAGCTACTTGTTCTTCAATTGCCATGGGAGCTGAAAACAAAAGAACGCCAAGTTGCTCAAATAAACGCCACGTTAACAAAGTCAGAAAAACTTACCTTTTCTTCTAATTATATCATGTCTCTACATATTACCTACTCTCACTTTCTCTGTGACAACTCCACATTAATATCTTTCCCACTTCTCTCCCCCAGGAAAGTGTTTTTTCCTTGTTAACTGCAAGCCTGAAAGCGTAATCTTCGGGGATATTCCATAACCACTATTTATCATCTGGCAGCATTTAAACTGTTTAAGATATAAATAATTTGCTGAGGGGCACCTGGGTGGCTCAGTCATTAAGCATCTACCTTCGGCTCAGATCACGATTCCAGGGTCCTGGGATCAAGCCCTGCATCTGTCTCCCTGCTCAGCGGGAAGCCTGCTTCTCCCTCTCCTACTCCCACTCCCCCTGCTTGTGTTCCCTCTCTTGCTCTGTCAAATAAATCTTTAAAATAAATAAATAAATAAATAAATTGCTGAAACTACAGCAAGAATAAATGTATACTAACATACTTTTTAAATCTGCCCAATGCCATTCTCTCAAGGCCAAGGTGGAAAGGGTAGGAGGAAGAGATCTAATAGGTTTTAAATCTCAAAAGAAAAGTAAAGTATATAGTAAGTTTTCCTGGTTATTCAAATGACTGCACTGGAAGTACAATTGGCATTAATCACATTCAAAACACTGTATCTTTAATGAAAGAACACCAGGTATTCTAGCTTGTAAGGAGCTATGGGATTCCCAGGCCCTTACACACAGTACACAGGCTGATGAAATGAGAGAACTCACAATACTGTCCTTGCTTCAGCAACTCAGTCAATCGCACACCGCGACTCAAGAGCTGCTGAGTGGCAGCATCAAGGTCAGAACCGAACTGGGCAAAAGCAGCAACCTCACGATACTGAGCCAATTCCAGCTTCATGGTACCTGCCACCTGAAATACAGAAACGGTCAGCTCATGAAACACAGAAATACTTAACCCACTCACTGACAAAGAGCACTATCCAAGTACACTATGATTTTAACCTAATGATACCCCTTCTCCTTGACAAAGTGATGCAAATTACCTGCTTCATGGCCCTGGTTTGGGCAGCAGATCCAACACGGGACACAGACAAACCAACGTTAATGGCAGGGCGGATACCTTTGTAGAACAATTCTGTTTCCAAGAAGATCTACAACATACAGAGAACACACACGTTAACAAGCTTTAAAAGAGAAAAAAAAAACTATTTTCAAAATTAAGTAAAAAACCTGAAGCCCAACATCTCCAAGGAAAAATGTTAAGTATCTTCTCATCATAAAGAGCCCCTCCAATCTTCCCCAGCACCTATCAACTTACATATTCTATTGCTAAGATTAAGAGAGGAGAAGAGAAAAAACAGGTGATGAGGGGCACCTGGGTGGCTCAGTGGGTTAAAGCCTCTGTCTTTGGCTCAGGTCATGATCCCAAGGTCCTAGGATCGAGCCCCGCATCGGGCTCTCTGCTTGGCAGGGAGCCTGCTTCCCTTCCTCTCTCTGCCTGCCTCTCTGCCTACTTGTAATCTCTGTCAAATAAAATAAATAAATAAATAAATAAATAAATCTTTTTTTAAAAAACGCAGAGGAAGTGATCTGACCTCTGAGATTTGCTTCAAAATAATCAGGGGTAGAGAACAGCAATGGCTATAAATGAAGCAAAAATGAAGTTCACTATACCACGAACTGAAATGGATGAGAGACATGTGGGGTTCGTTACACTGTTCTCCTTTTCTAAACATTTTAAATTCACTGCAATAAAGAGTGAAAGGCATTTAATGAATCAGTTCATCAACATTAGTTTCAACCAATGCCTTGGAATCATCCAAAGCTTTTATATTTATTTTAATCATAAAATAATACCTGTCCGTCAGTGATGGAAATGACATTTGTTGGAATGTAAGCAGACACATCACCAGCTTGTGTTTCTATGACTGGTAAAGCAGTCAAGGAGCCACCACCAAAAGAATCATTCATTTTGGCTGCTCTCTCTAGGAGACGGGAGTGTAGGTAGAACACATCACCAGGATAGGCCTCACGACCAGGAGGCCGGCGGAGCAGCAGAGACATCTGACGATAGGCAACAGCCTACAGTACAGAGAGAGGGTTATAAAGTTCAGTTACTAGAAGCTAAATTTGTCACCTTCAATTGTGGTGCAAACACAGAAACAGATTCTAAAAATATATTATCCTTTGACCTGTTTGGATAAGTCATCGTAGATGATCAAAGCATGTTTGCCGTTATCTCGAAAATATTCTCCCATAGAACAGCCAGAATAAGGAGCCAGGTACTGAAGTGGAGCAGCATCAGAAGCAGTAGCCGAAACCACAATGGTGTACCTCATGGCATCTGAGAAGAAAATAAGTTTTTTAAGTTTCACAAGGTTATCAACATTTTGGTTTTAAAGACTACTGTAATTTAAAAACTAAGTGCTTTAGTACATAATTTACCAAAGTCAGATTAACCAGAGTCAAACAGCACAGATTTTAAAGAAACTGACAAAAACCTTAACATTGTTTTATACTACTTTTACTTTTACTTATTCAATTGTATTAGAAGAAATTTCAGTTCATTAGGGAATAATTAAAACCAGCCTTCATTAAGTAGAAGCTATCCTAAGATTAGCAATATTAGGACTCCCAGAGAACAATGATAGTAAAGTTCTTTCCTTTCCTTTCAAGTAAACCCTACCCTCAAGGCGGGGCTTGAACTCGTGACTCGCAACACCAAGAGCTGCATGCTCTATCAATTGAGCCAGCCAGGCATCCCTGGACTGAAGCTCTTTAATACCTGCATCTGTGAGTCTCTTCACCAACTGGGCAACAGTGGATCTCTTCTGACCAATAGCAACGTAGATACAGTATAGCTTCTTCTTTTCATCAGTTCCATCATTGAAACGTTTCTGGTTAATGATGGTATCAATAGCAATTGATGTTTTACTTTAAAAAGAGAATGTAAATTTAAATTTTAGTAAATACTTCAAAGGATTTCTCAAATTTCAGTCTTCTAATTCTCATCAGATTCCACTCTCCCCATTATATCCAAAACATTTACCATTCCAACCCTAATAAGTAATCTTTCCACAATTAAATTTTAGTTAAAATGTTTAACAAGCTTTACCCAGTCTGTCGGTCACCAATAATCAGCTCACGCTGACCACGACCAATTGGCACCAAGCTATCCACAGCCTTAATGCCAGTCTGCATGGGTTCACGCACAGAGATTCGAGGAATGATCCCAGGGGCTTTCAGGCCAACTCGCCTACGGGTCTTGGAACCAATTGGACCCTGTTAAACAATAAAAAGGAGCCCCAGAACAATCAGTTTTGATGTCTATTAGAAGCTACAAACACATCTAATAACCGTTAAACGTACCTTTCCATCAATGGCATTACCAAGGGCATCCACAACACGGCCCAATAGCTCCTCGCCAACTGGAACGTCCACGATGGCTCCTGTTCTCTTCACAATATCTCCTTCCTTAATTAGTTTATCATTTCCAAACACGACAACACCAACGTTGTCAGGTTCCAAGTTCAGAGACATACCCTACAAAACACACAATTGAACCCCCATGAAGCCTGAGTAGTACTTCTTCCCAAATGTCAACACTACATGAAATGAAAATAGCTAGTTAAAAAAAAAAAGGCAGTATTTGGACTTTTGATCTGATTTACTCAAGTATTTTTATGACAAAAAACCTTCTTTTATCAAGACTTAAAACAGCAACACGTTCCCTTGAATCCTCTTAGGATAGCATTATAAGCCTAACATGCTCATTTATTTACTATATCGTCAAAGAACTAGAAGAAACAAAGAAACTAGGTCAAGCTTTTTTCAATGTACTTCTTTTGTCTATGGATTTTGAACCAGGTGATCAGTATGAAATAAAGTGATCAACTGGAAATTTTAAGACACAGTTGATTTACATCTTTTTATCTGTGAGTAGTGTCATAAACAGCTAAAAAAAATTACAGTGAGAACTCATCAGGTTAGTAGAAAAGCAAATTAAAACCTACCCAAACAAGGACAAAATGCTATAATGTAACAGTGCTGGGTCATCTCTCATCATTACAACTTTAATTCAAAATATAAGATTTTTAGGTCCCTATTCATTACTAAAGATAAAGGCTATTCATGAACTGAGTCTGGTCAGTTATTGAAGCTCTGCAGAAATACTCAGAACAAATAGAGTATCACTGCAGTTAATGTTCAATACAGTTGTCACTAACCACATGTGGCTATTTAAAATTAGAATAACACCATCTTACCCAAGTCAGAGAAACTCAATTTTCTCTCCAATTAACAAATCTCTACACATCACCCACTATCTCTGTGAGAAACTCCACATTGTACATTCTCAATAGCCTCACATGTAAAATAGTTACTATACTTAAACAGCGCAGACATAAAGTATTTCCATCATTGCAGGAAGTTCTATTAGACTATACTAGACTTTTACATCTTAAAAGCTAAAAAAGAAACTCAGAATTTATTTATATCAGCCTCACCTTTCTAAGTTATGTAATGGTATACGCTGAAGATATGAGAGGCTAAATTTTTAGCCAAGGTCTAACAGCTATGGAGAAAACTTTTGGCTGTGTAATTATTCTTCCATATCAAGGTTTTTTACCATACTGGTCAGTAGCCAGAGGACCAAGTCTGTCTTTACCCACACTGAGTGGGTAATCCTACTCCCCCTGGTCTACCCAGATATCATGCTCTGCTTTCCTCAGAAAACCCATAACTGCTACCATTTGTTTTCATCCCACTGGCCAACTAGGCTCAACCTAATAGAAAGAAGTAGACTTCTATCATCAGAGAGCTTCTGATAACTATACCGCTAGCTTAACAATAATAGGTCTACTCTTAGAAGATATACAAAGTCAATGACTTCCAACTTTCCACCAGAAATGAATTTAGTTGGAAGTTATCTAAGGCTCTTATATAAGACAATCTTAATAGGTATAAAGCAGACTTCTTAGAATTTGGCTGAAGGTTTTAGTCAATTTTTTATTTCAGCACTAGTGCCCACAATTTATATATTATCAGTCCCTAGAATAAAAACTTTGGTAACCAAAACCCTAAAGTTTACTTTTTTTCACAATCAATGATAATGATTAAATACTGAAAAAGTTGAGACTGAAAGTTAAAATAAAAAAAACACTAGCACAATCTCTAAACTATTAAGTGAGTAATTCAGAGACCAATCCTAAAACACCAAAATCTCATTTTTTGTAATTTACCTTTAAACCTGAAGAAAACTCTACCATTTCTTCTGCTTGAACATTTCTTAGCCCATGTACACGGGCAATACCATCACCAATGCTCAGGACACGTCCAGTCTCTTCAAGGTCAACAGAGGTATCGGCTCCAAGAATACGTTCTTCAAGGATAGAAGACACTTCAGCGGTACCTATTGAGAGAAAAAATCCATTGCAAAAATAGCCTAGTCTCAAGGTCTTTTTAAAACCCACTTCCCTAACAACATAAAAACTATAATTTTGTAATCACAATAACCAAATTATTTTTTTTAACATTTTATTTATTTGCTTGACAGAGATCACAAGGAGGCAGAGAGGCAGGCAGAGCAGAGACAGAGGAGGAAGCAGGCTCCCTACTGAGCAGAGCCCAATGCGGGGCTTGATCCCAGGACCCTGGGATCATGACCTAAGCCAAAGGCAGAGGCTTTAACCCACTAAGCCACCCAGGTGCCCCTAACCAAATTATTCTAAAATGTAATATGCATGGTTCTATTCAAAAAAGCTTGATATCCACCACTGCTATAAAAAAACAAATCCAAGGGGCTCCTGGGTGGCTCAGTTGTTAGGCATCTGCCTTCGGCTCAGGTCATGCTCCCAGGGTCCTTGGATTGAGCCCTACACTGGGCTCCCGCTCAGTGGGTAGCCTGCTTCTCCCTCCCCCACTCCCCCTGTTTGTTTCCCTATCTAGCTGTGTCTCTGTCAATAAAATAAAATCTTAAAAAAAAAAAAAAAAAACAAACAAAAACTACACAAATCCAAGTGATGGAGAGAAAATTTCACAAGACAAATGTAAACCAGATAAGCAGCTAATAAAATTAAGCAACATCATTATAATAAGAATTTTCATCTTTTACTCCTTTTATTTAATTTCTCAGGAATTTCTATGTTGAAACCTGACTTTTTTGCTAAACTTTGCAGGAAGCTTAAAAATGCAATCTAATTTTTTTTTTTTTTTTTTAAAGTAGGCTTTATGCCCAGCATGGAGCCCAATGCAGGGCTTAAACTCATGACTCTGACATGGAGACCGAGCTGAAATCAAGAGTGGGACACTTGGGCGACTGGGTGACTCAGTCGTTAAGTGTCTGCCTTCGGTTCAGGTCATGATCTCAGGGTCCTTTGATGGAGCACCACATCAGACTCCCTGCTTGGTGGAAAGCCTGCTTCTCCCTCTGCTTGTGTTCCCTCTCTCTCTCAAAGAAATAAATCAAATATTTAAAACAAAAACAAAACAAAACAAAACAAAACAAAAAAAAAACGAGTGGGACACTTAACCAACTTAGCCATCCAGGCACCCCAAAAATGCAATCCATTTTTAAAAGCAACTGTTAACAAAGTATAAATATCTTTCCCCTTAAAGACATGCAAATACTTAATATTCTTCATCTTAGCATGTGTTCACTTGTTTAATCTTTAGTTCAAAAGCCCCACTCACATATCCCCAAAAGAATTCCCTAACCTACGCATCTTCCCTGCTCACCTCCACCATTCTCTATTTGCAATGTGCAAATCTGTAGGTTGCCAAGTACAGATTAGCAGCTATTACCACCTAAAATCATAAAGGTAAAAGTTGTTTACTTTTTTCTAATTTGTTTTTGAAGATTTTTTACTTATTTTGACAGAGACACACAGCGAGAGAAGGAACACAAGCAAGAGGAATGGGAGATGGAGAACAGGCTTCCCGTGGGGCAGGGAGCCCCATGCAGGGATTGGGATCCATCCCAGGACCCTGGCATCATGACCAGACCACAAGGTAAACACTTAACAACTGAGCCACCCAGGCACCCCTCTAATTAAATGAAATCTTTTACAGTTCAGAAAGGATACCCACCACCTGATATGTGTACTTCCTATTTCCACCCAAAGATACTGTATCAGGGGGCGCCTGGGTGGCTCAGTGGATTAAGCCGCTGCCTTCGACTCAGGTCATGATCTCAGTGTCCTAGGATGGAGCCCCGCATCGGGCTCTCTGCTCAGCGGGGAGCCTGCTTCCCCTTCTCTCTCTGCCTGCCTCTCTGCCTACTTGTGATCTCTCTGTCAAATAAATAAAATCTTTAAAAAAAAAAAAGAAAAAAAGAAAAAGAAAGCTGCAGTATCATGAAAAAATATGTATTTCACTAGAACAAGAGAACCTACCAAGACAGGGCTAAATGGCACATTACAGGCAAAGAATCTGAGATTTGTAGTAACTAAAATTAAGAGGGAAAAACAATTAACAAATGAAAATTAAAAAGTTATGCAACCAATGTAACTTATTTTTTCCCTTACTGACAAGGCAGTAAGTGTGGTGTATATAGACTTAGAAATAATGACTTACCAGTCTTCTGAAGACGAGTGTTAGAGGCATGGAGGTTCCTTGCAGCAATGAAGGAGGATCCCAAAGCATTTTTGGAGACCTAGTGCATAAACATTTTTAAAAAGTTTGTTTAAAAAAAAAGACCTTATAGGGCGCCTGGGTGGCTCAGTGGGTTAAGCCTCTGCCTTCCGCTCAGGTCATGATCTCAGGGTTCTGGGATAGAGTCCCACATCGGGCTCTCTGCTCCACAGGGAGCCTGCTTCCTCCTCTCTCTCTCTGCCTACTTGTGATCTCTGTCAAATAAATAAATAAAATCTTTAAAAAAAAAAAGACCTTATAAAACTGGCAAGCTTGAACAAATGCAGGCTTAGTTTGATCAAATTGGTTTGATCAGTCTGACCAAGTTATCAGTAAAAATATTATTTATATTCAAAATATTCTGCTTAAAATTGGAAGGCTATTAATCACATGACAAAGCAGATTTTGATATATGCAAAAATGTATTAAGCAGCTCCTGGGAACATGGTTAAGTATTTTATAAAAAGCCTATTTTAGGGGTGCCTGGGTGGCTCAGTGGGTTAGGCCTCTGCCTTCAGCTCTGGTCATGATCTCAGGGTCCTGGGATCAAGCCCCGCATTGGACTGTCTCCCCAGCAGGCAGCCCGCTTCCCCCTTTCTCTCTCTGCCTGCTGCTCTGCTTACTTGTGACCTGTCAAATAAATAAAATCTTAAAAAAAAATAAATAATTTTTAAAGTGATTTTTAAAAACCAAGAGTTACCAAATTATCCTTTCCTTTAAGGGGATCAGGTACTATTATTTCATCTTCAAATACATTTGAGTTGAACTGTGGAAATTCTCAGTAAGGTAACTTCCTAAGAAGGGGAAATATCCATATATATCCTATTTTACTTAAAAAAAAAAACAAAACAAACCCAACAAAAAAAAAAACACATAAAAAATTCCTGGGCGCCTGGGTGGTTCAGTGGGTTGGGGGCTCAGGTTATGGTCTTAGGGTCCTGGGAATCTCTGCTCAGCGGGGAGCCTGCTCCCCCATCTCCCTTTTCTCTGCCTACTTGTGATCTGTCAAATAAATAAATAAAATCTTTTTTAAAAAATTAAATTCCTAAATGTTAAAGAGAGTTTGATTAGAAATAAAGAATGGCTGTGGTTCTTTCCTCCCCCCCCCCCCCCCCCGGCCATGGACAAAGCCTACAACAATCTGGACCGCCTCCTTCAAGTTGTAACGATGCTATTAGTCACTGTCAATTCTGAACCTATCTTCTACAGAACCGGTTGAAAACCACTAAAAATGTTTTTCTTGCAACTTAGTTGTATTAGAACAGTAAATTAGCCAGTGTTTATTTTACCTCTGAAACTGATACTACGTTTAACAAGAGTAAGTAAATGTAAGCCTTAAAGGGCGGTAAGTTACGAAGGGCATTGACCTTTACAGGCATTTTCCAACCTATGCTCTATCTTGAGCTCTCAATCACTGTCTAACTTTTCCTCAAGGACGAAATCTTAAAACACGTCAAAGTACCACGACACAAAGCAAACCCTTCTTTCTGCCTGAGACAATTTAGGTTTCACTGCTCTCACGGTATCGGCCGCAGGAAATGCACATTTACACTGTATGGCGTTTCACAGACACCTCAGTATTCAGCACTGAGATCGTCTACTTAAGTATTCAGAAAAGCACCTTCATTTATTGCTTTCCCCCGAACCGACCTCCGAGCACAGGTGAAATGCCGGGGCGTACTGACCTTCATACAATGTCAGGCTTACCCAGGTCGCTTCAACTAGAGCTACCAATAGTCCTCGGACCTTCGGCGGGGCAATCCCGGAGAACTGGCGGGCGACAAGCCTCGCCGTTTCAGAGCAGGTGTCGGAGAGCTAGCGACCCAGCCCTGACCTTCACCCAAAGCCCCCTCTCGGACAGCTCTCAATTGAAGTCCTGGACACCCCCTGAGGTCCCTCTCTAGACAACATCGAAGTCGCCACCTCCCCTGCAGCGCTTAACACCGTCCCGCACCGATGGCGAGCATCTGGGCCCTTGCGCCGTCGCCCAGCCCAAGGCCGAGCAGCCAGCGATGCAAGATGGCGGCGCCCGCCAGCCCCTCGCCCTCCAAGCAGCAAGAGCTCGCGAATCAGCACAGCACCAGCCACCCGCTGGGCCACCTCCCTCCCGCCGGTACCCCGCACTCACCAGCCCGGCCCGTCGAGGAAGGGCGCGGGCCACGGCCGCGGCGACGCGCACGGACAGCATCTTTGCAGGTTCTCCTCGGGTGGCTCCTCCGCAGCCGCAGCCTCCGGACTGACTGGGACAAAATGGCAGAGCGACGAGGAAGGTCAAGGCAGCCGACCCACCTGACCCGGAAGTACCGCCCCTCGTGCTCACCCCCGGACGCAAATCTGCCTTTTGCGGGAGGGTTGGGGGTGGAGTTACTTTTTTAAAGTATTGTTTTTAGAGTTAAACATAAAAATTAGCGATTATATCTTTGTTAACTTCGGCCCAGGCTTTCGTTACACATTTGTTTTGACCTACTGAGTTGACCTTGTGGTTGCCCCTGGCGACCATGTGGGTAGCGGAACCCCTTACGTTGCGGCTTTCAGGCCCAGTCCGGGCTGGGGACGTGTAGGCGTCACCCGGCGGTGGGACGCAGCTGGTTTGAAGGTGACGGGAGGTTGATGTTGTGGGGTCCGAGACTACAGCTTTAAAAGCGTAGTAGCAAAATAAACAGTTATCGCCAGGGGCGTGCGGAACTAAACTGTAGATCGCTGGCCCCACCCCCCAGACCTTCTTAAAGTTGAAAATTTGGAGTAATCTGAATTTTTGAGAGGCGCCCACACCATTCTAGGTGATCCGTTACGCACTCAAGTTCGAAAATCGCAGTTCTTTTATATTCTATCTAAATGAAATCTGTATATTAGAACAAATTGTTTAAAAATGGTAACAAGCGCAAGTTCAAAATGAGTGGTTGCCAATTCACTGAGGGTGGTGCGGAATCAGAAGTCTCATCCCAGACTGGACTAGGAGTCAAGGTTTCCTCTACCAACTAGTTTCAGGACAACAGGGACTATACTTTTACATTTGGAATAAAATTAGGGCGTCTGAGTGTCTCAGTCAGAGACAAGCCTCCGCCTTGGGCTCAGGTCATGATGGGGAGGTCCTGGGGTAGAGTCCCCGATTGGGCTCCCTGATCAGTGGGGAGTCTGCTTCTCCCTCTACCCTATGCCCCTGCTGGCCTGCTCTTGATTTCTCTCTCTCTCACTCTCTCTCAAATAAATAAATGAGACCTTTAAAAAAAAATAAATTTGGAATAAGATGGAAATGATAGGGATGCCTCGGTGGCTTAGTCGGTTAAGTATTTGCCTTCCGCTGAGGTCATGATCCCAGATTCCTAGAATCTAGTCCTGTGTCCCGCTCCGTGTTCAGCGGGAGCCTGCTTCTCCCTCTCCCTCTGCTGCTCCTCCTGCTTATGTTCTCTCTTCGTACCCACGCGCACGCTCTCTCTCTCTCTGCCAGTAAATAAAATCTTTAAAAAACAAAATAAAACGGAAAGGATGAAATAAAAAACACCTTCTATACCGACACACTAACATTGGAACAGAACTTCCCCACCCATACACACACAGACTTTTTGCCATACTGAGATTTTTATGATATGCACAGAATTGTTGTCAGGGGAGGGAATATTGGGTGTCTTATCTAGTTTACAGACAAAACCTTAATTTGGGTGGAGCATATGAATATCAGGATTAAAAGGATCATGTCCTAAAATACAGCTTGTGAATGTATGGTCAGCAATCCCTTTTCTAATATTCTATTCCATTTTTAAGGTGACTATCCTTCTCCTTATGGGTAAGAGGAGGCTAACAGAAAAAAATATTGGCTTCTAAAAACAGAAAGGTTGGAAGGGTATTTTGTGAAATTAGTAGTGATGAAAGTGGACAAAGGACATAAAGATAACTTTTCCCCCCATACTCAGAGGCTGTACCAACTTAATTGAAATTTGGTTACTGAGCAGAGACACATTTGACTAAAAAAAATAAGGAAGCCGTACAATATGGTATTGGCTAGTTAGTAAAATTCTTTTTTTTTTTTTTAGTAAAATTATTTTGAAAAAAAGTTTCATCATAAAGAAATTTCTGACTTAGAAGAAAGATATTTAGTGCTAAGAGTGATCCACAATTTGATATTAAACCACATATATCACACCATTGAGTACATGGGCTACCTTTCCTGATGTTTCACAGTATACTACAGGAGGCTGCAGGCAGCAGTGTGGTCTAACTGGCCTTCAAAGATAAAACAATCAGAGCCAGAACATTATGATCAGACTCTAGCTCTACTACTTAGTCTTGGTCAAGTCATTTAATCCGTGTGTGCATGGTTTTTAATGTGAAAATAGGTAGACTAATGTGTTCATCTATTTTTCTAGGGTACTTGTAAGAATGAAACTAAAACAGGAAAACAAAGAGAACTATACATTGCAGTCTACAGAGAACCTCTTGTAGTTAACACTACAGTGATGGAGGGAGAACTTTAGGGAAGGCAATGAATGAATGAAGAATGGTTGAGTGTCAGTGACAGGGCCAGCAGCTGGATGCCATCAACTGTTTTTTTTTTTTTCTTTAAGTTTTATTTATTTAAGTAATCTCTACACCCCAAGAGGGACTTGAACTCACAACCCAGATCATAAGTCCCACTCTTCTGATTGAGCTAGTCAGGCACGCCAACTGTCAACTATTTTAAAACAATCTCCAGCACATGTAGCTCTTTCATAGTGGAAACTAAAGGATAAGGTAAGACTGCTGCAGCTCATATTGCTAGGGTAAAATAAAAATTTTAAGTCAATGCACTCCTTGTGGAAGAAACAAATATCTGCTATCCAAAAAACAAGTTTTAGGTATTTTTTTAAGACAAGTGGTTCAAGTCAGAAATAAAAATATAAGAAAGAAAAAAAAAAACAGCCTGGTTCTGGACGGTTGTCCTTCTCATCTAGGAAAAGATACCAAGGAGAGCAGAGAGACCCGCGAGGCGGCAAGCTCGCGGTCTTGGAGCCTTGGACCAGCCTTGCCCAAGGACTCAGAGACCCACGGTCCTAGTAAAAACTACAACTCCCAGAAATCCCGGGCCCAGAAGGGGGAGGAACCAACGGTGTGTGGGCGGGGCCTTCAGGGCGAGCTGTGAATTTCTCCCGCGAGGAACTCCTCGAGAAGTGGCGGGAGCGGCGGCTATGGAAGCACAGGAAGAGAAAGAGGCGCAGGTGATGGGGTGGGATCGGGGATTTGTGGCCTTCTGGAGACGGCATCTTTAACACACTCTCCCCGTCCGCGGATTTCCTAGGCGCACCTTGTTTACTTTTTTCCTTCCCCTACTCTGCCGGTCTATCTTTTAGACCCAAGTTCACGATCTGCGAGCCCTACAATGCTTAGACCCACGGGAAAGGGCGTTTCTCTTCCTTTCCCGGGCTCTCCTTCCTTGGACTCAGACTTGGAGAGCGGTTGAGGAGCCCCTGGGTACGAGATGCCTCTCAGCAGACTGGAGTGGGACTTGCGAATCCAAACCCACTTTCCAGCCAAGCTTCACCGTTCACCGCTGCTTCCTAGCAGGATTTTCACACCTGACCTGCTTCCTTATTCTGCATCCCTACTCTCGGTGCCTCTGGATACCGCGGGGCTTTTGGCGTGTTGAGAGCAGCTCTTTTTTCAAACTTTGAGCGTATAATAGTGCTTTGGCACCTTCATACTGAGCTTAAAATCATCCGAGTGATGCAAATTAGTATCCTTATATTGCTTTGTAGCTTTAGGAAAGGGTGGATCGTTTTCTGATTTTGTTCATTGGGCTTGCTCACTTGTTTCCTGACATCTGGTATCTATCTCCGTAGAGACAATTATAATGCGAAGTCAATGCGTTGCCAGAATATTTCCAGAGAACGTTTTGTTTGCTACTCATCACTTCTTTCTCATACGTGCTTCATGCTAGTACAACAAACGAGGCTTATGATATTTATTTTTATTTTAATGGTTAGGTTGCTGCATGGTTGAAAAAAATATTTGGAGACCACCCCATTCCACAGTATGAGGTGAATGCTCGGACCACGGAGATTTTACATCACCTTTCAGAGCGCAACAGGGTTCGGGACAGGGATGTCTCTTTGGTAATAGAGGACTTGAAACAGAAAGCAAGTGAATATGAATCCGAAGGTGAGATTAATTACAGAATTTTGAATGAGATAACTCGAGGTAACTACATTTTATAACACTCAAGACTACAAAATTAATTTAGTGTAGACTGTTTTTTGTTTTGCTTTGGCTCCCACTCCGTTATTATAGCAACTTAATAAGCCATTATTTCATTATAATGTAAATTTTACTTGTACTCTGATACCAAATAGTAACCCCCAGAACATGTGTCTAAACTTAGGCTGACATACAGGCTTTTGGATTTTCACTTACATATCTTCTTGATCTGTTTCCCGTCTCCATGCTTTAGTTTAATTGAGCCATCAGGACATGCGAGGTGGCAGCCATGAACTCCGTGAACAAATCATGTCATCACTATGTGTTCATGGGATTGCACTAGAATTTTTTGCTGTGCATATGTGTCTTGAGAAAGTGCATTCAAGACACCTGTTCTTTTTGTAATGCAAACTACACACAAAAGAATTGACAAAAACCTTTCTATGTGTTGGAATATACAAAAGAGGAAAAAAGTGAGACCTACAGTTGCCCTGTATTAAATGTGTGTGGCCTGGGCTACATGCAATGTTTTGAATATAGTACAGTTTGTATTGTAATTCTACTGCATATGGGCTTTTTTTCCAATTTTCTTTTAAAAATTAATATACAGCAAAATTGACTTTTTGTTTTGGTTCACTACTTTTAGCATATAATATTTCTACGATGCAGCAATATTTTATTTACATGTTATTTTATGCAATTGCTTTTTTTTTTAAGTTTTGTTTATTTATTTGACAGAGATCACAAGTGGGCAGAGAGGCAGGCAGGGGGCGGGGGAAGCAGGCTCCCCGCTGAGCAGAGAGCCCGATGGATCCCAGGACCTGAGATCATGACCTGAGCCGAAGGCAGAGGCTTAACCCACTGAGCCACCCAGGCACCCCGTAATTGCTTTTTAAATCAGGAGAAAAAATATGCATGTATGCTCTTTACAATTCTGTAGCCACCTTTCTTGGTAGTCATTGTTTTTTGTGTGTACATTTGAATTATTGAATTATCACTTGCTTTTAGCCCACAGAACTCCTTTAGAATTTCTTCTAAGTCAGGACTGCTAACAACAAATTCTCTGCTTTTGTCTATCTGGGAGTCTTTCCTTTGCATTCACTTTTGAAAGATAGTTTTGCTAAATGTAGGATTCTTCATTGATAGTTTTTCTCTTGAACACTTTGAATATATTACCCGATTGCTTTCTGGCCTCCATTGTTTCTGCCGAGAAGTCAACTATTAATCTTATTGGGATTTTCTTGCAAATAACAAATCCTTTCTCTTTTGCTGTTCTCAAGATTGTCTCCTTATCTTTTCCTTCAACATTTTTATTTTGATATGTGTGTTTGTGGATCTCTTTGCATTTATTTCACTTGGGTTTGTTGAGTTGTTGAGTTTTTTTGTTGAGTTATTTCTTGGATGTATAGATTATTGTTTTTCAACAAATATGGTAAGTTTTCAGGCATTATTTCTTTGACTGTTCTTTTTCTGTTTCTTTCTTCTGGACTCCCATTGTACATATGCTGGTGTGCCTAATGGTGTTCCTCATTTTTCTGAGGTGCTCTCTCTCTCTCTTTTTTTTTTTTTTACTTTTTTCCTCTCTGTTCTTCAGCTTCCATAGTTTCTGTTGCTTTAATTTTTTTTTTATTTATTTGACAGACAGAGATCACAAGTAGGCAGAGAGGCAGACAGAGAGAGAGGGGGAAGCGGGCTCCCCACTGAGCAGAGAGCCCAATGCGGGGCTCAATCCCAGGACCCTGGGATCATGACCTGAGCCGAAGGCAGAGGCTATAACCCACTGAGCCACCCAGGTGCCCCTCTATTGCTTTAATTTTAAGTTCACTTATGTATTCTGCTACTTCAAATCTATTGTTCATTTTCTTTAGTCAACTTCTCAGTTTAGTCATTGTACTCTTCAACTCTAGAATTTCCTTTTAATTTTTTTTTTTTTAGAAATTTCTGTTTCTTCTTGATATTCTCTATTTGATGCAACATTGTCCTCATACCTTTTGTTACTTCTTTCCTCATGGTTTCCTTTGGTACTGTGAACTTGTTTGCATGGCTATTTTGAAGTCTTTTCTGATAAATCCAACATATGATCATTCTGACAGGCAATTTCTTTTGCTTGCTTTTTACCATGGGTCATGCTTTCTTGTTTTGCATTCCTATGTATTTTTTATGGAAACAGGACATTTCAGATAATGTATTGTAGCAACTCTGAGTACAAGTCTCCCAACACCCCAGCCCCTCAAAACTTGTTGTCGGTGTTTTCTTGTTTGCTTAATGACTGGCTAATTGTTTTTAATGAAGTTTGTTTACCCTTGATGGTGTTAAGCCTGTGGTGTTGGTCCTCAGGAAGGCACAGACTTAAGTACCCCACAGTCACTGTGGGGTGTCAGTGATTTTGGAAGGACTGTCTTCCTCTCTTTCATGGACCACGTCTAACTGCGAAGTTCTGCTAATTGACAGCTCATTATTGTGTCCAATAATGCTGTGGGACATAAGCCTCAAGCTATTCCAATCAAATTCTGGCACCCTTAAAGGTATCAGAAGGCAGTGTTTGATATTTGTTGTGACCTAGGGCCGGTTCCTCGAAAATGTCTTATTCTCTGCTTTTCCTGCGCAAACTAACTAGGCTACAGTTTAACCTGTGTCTTGACTCTTCTCCCATTGCTTTTTACTATAACTTCCACAGTTCCTGAAAGTCTCTTTAGGCTTGGACTTCTCCAGGCTCTGTTGCAAATGAATTCAGCTCCTTCGGGAAGATACTGGGAATTATGTCTTCTATGTTTTGCTTCTTCCTCTGCCCAAAAATCTCTGAGCCATGATCTGGAGTTGGAGGTAGAGACAATAGCAAGCTTTTCTCTGAGTGGCCCTGCCAGGGTAGATGCTGAGTGCTTGGTGGACAGGGAGTACAGCAGCCTTAGGTCCTCCTGACTTTCCTTTCCTGGTGTGGAATCACTACCTCATGAGCTGGTAAAAGGGCTTGTAGGGTAGGGGAAGATCACCCAAGGCAGAGCTTCCATTCCAAAAACAGTGGCTGGGTGGAGGAAGAGAGCCCACACCTTTGAGCCATATTCACCTAGGACTCAGTCTCAGCAAATAGCTGATGGCAGGATGAGGAACACTGAAAATCAGTTCCTCCTGGACAGAAAGCCCTCTGGCTGGGAGTAGGGGGCATGGAGATTCCTGTGTTCTTAACTACAATAGTCTGGAGTGGAGTCTCCACCTCACTGAACTGGGAGGGAGAAAGAGGGGGTGGTCTTGGTTTAAATACCACAACTCTCACCTTCCTCACGGAATTTTCACGGATTTTCTAGAATAGATGTTTCTTTATTTGCTGTTTGTCCTTAGAACCAGTTTCCCAGGCTTTAAATCATTGTGTTTTGCTTCTGGTTTTTGTTGTTGTTGTTGTTTTTACGTGGTTGGGTTTCTTATTTTGTTTTTTACAATTTTCACCTGTTTCACAGTGGGGGCTGGTATGTAGCTCTCATTGCCCTGTTAGGCTAGAAGTCTTAATCCTGGTCTCCTGATTTTTGACAAGGGTAACAAGAAAATAGGCTTTTCAATGACTAGTGCTGGGATAACTGGATAGTCACATGTATAAGAATGAAATTGGACCCTGCTTAATTAATTAATTAATTCTATGCAAGAATTAATTCCAAATGAATTAAAAATCTAAGGATGGGAGCTGAACCTAAAACTCAGAAGACAACATCAGTGTATATCTTTATGACCTTGAATTTAGCAATGGTTTCTTAACTATCATTCCCCTAAATAAAAGCAACAAAAGAAAAAGTAAATAAATTGGACATCATCAAAGTTAAAAACTTTTGTTCTCAAAGGACACCATCAAGTAAATGAAAAGACAGCCCACAGAATGGGAGAAAACATTTTCAAGTCATATCTGATAAGGGTTTGTGTTTATAACATATAAAGAACTCCTACAACTCAATAATAAAGAGATCAATAACCCAATAAAAAAATAGGAATGTGAATATACATTTCTCCCAAACAGTTATAAAAATGGCCAAGAAGCCAGCATTATTAGACATCAGGGAAATGCAAATGAAAACCACAATTCCATTTCACACCTACAAGGAGGTCTATAGTCAAAAAGATCTTGGGTTATCATTTTATTGATCATTACTAAGTTCTGCGAGTGACCTTGATACAAAATAATAATAATAAAAATAATCTTAATAATAACTGTTGGTGAAAATATGGAGAAATTGAAAGTGGGATTATAAAATCATATGGTTGCTTTGGAAAACAGTCTGGTAATTCCTCAAATAGTTAAACATAGTTACCATATGACTAGCAGTTCTAGTTCCAAACATTAAATGAGTAAAGACAGAATGTAAGTTAGTGGTTGCTAGGGCTTCATGGGTTAGGGAATTGGAATACGATGATTAAGAAATGTGGGGTATGTTTGGGGGTGATGAAAATGCTCTAAAATTGTATTGGTGGGTGTACAACACTGTGAATGTACTAAAAATCATCAATTGTATACTTTAGGTGGGTGGATTATATGATATGTGAAAAGATTTCAATAAAGCTATTAAAAATTAAAATAAAAGAAACATCTTAGTCACCATAGAACTCTCCTATCTTTTCAGCCAAGCATCTTCAGAGCCTTCTCATGGAGAGTGTGAATTTTTCCCCTGCCAATCTGTCTAGCACTGGTTCTAGGTACCTGAATGCTGTGGCTGACAGTGCAGTGGCCCTTGAAATAAAGGATACCTCACTAGCTAGGTAATTCTCATGACAATTTTAATTTCTGTAATCATATACTTTAATGTCTTGACCTAAGGATTTTTTCTGTTTCTCTGGGTAATTCTGTAGAGGAAATTAACAATAAATGCAAAAACATTGAATTTACTTAATACCTCCTTATCATTGCCAGTGAACATGTTTAATTAATTCAGATAAACTTGGTGTTGTTTAAATTTTCTTCTTCTAAGATTAAGTTTGTGAAGGTTGGTACACATATATATTTGGAAGAGGATTAGGTATCACTTACATTGCTCCCTGTGAAATAAGAAAAGCAATAGGCTAAATTATCTGATTGAGCATAGTGAATTTTGGTCATGTCCCCTATACTGGGTAGAGTAGGTTAAGGACCTTTATTCTTTGTGATAGGCATCCCACCTATATAATGATATTCTTTCCAACAACCCTAGTAGGAAGCTAAAGCCCAGGAGAGGTGTGTTAAATAACTTGTCCAAGCTGGTAAATGGCAGAACTGGGATTCCAACCCAGCTTGACACCAAAGTCTGTATGATTACCATTGGTGGCCATGTCTTAGCTAGGATGACCACTCAGTTGTAATCAGAGAGCTGTTTAGCTCTTCTACTTAATTGCCCATATGAGGACTTGGAATTAATATATATGCTCAGAGAGTAGTGTTTCAAGTATAAGAATATAAGACTGTATTACAGCAGAAATTTAAACTTGAATTGAGTCAATTCAGCAGACACCAAATACCAGTTATATGCTAGGCATATAAATATAGCGATACACACACACTCATATAGACAGATGGATAGATATAGATAGATGTGTATACACACACACACAGAGGCACTGGGGAAGCATAGGCTAATAACTGTCAGCAAGGACAGCCTCTGCTCATGGTCAAATAAGGGAGATGGGTATGTAAAACTATAGCATAGTTTGACATCTGTAACAATACAAGAATGTACCAGCTGTAGCTAAGTAGCACAGAGAAAGGAGTACTGAGTTCCAGAATGGGAGTAAATCTTGTTTGAGTTTTGAAAGACAAACGGAAATTCGCCTGAAGAAAGGCTTTTCAGGCAGTGGGAACAGCATGTTAAAAAAAATGCATAGAGAAAAAAAAATGCATGGAGGTATGAAAAAGTGTGATGACAGAAAAATCCACATAGAGATAAAGTCATCGTTAGAAATGAGGAATAATTGTCATCATTGTCCTTAATGTCCATTTATGTGATCAGATTCTTTTTTTTAGTTTTATCCCTGCAGTGAACGACTTGACCTCTGATCTTTTCCGTACCAAATCCAAAAATGAAGAAATCAAGCTTGAACTGGCAAAACTTGAAAAAAATCTAACTGCAACTTTAGTGTTAGAAAAATGTCTACGAGAGTAAGTAATTGGGTTGGAAGCTGTGACAATGTTTATTATAAAAGCCGTGACAGGGTATTATCAGATATAGTTTGGGCGGCAGATATGTTTTAAAACAACACATTAGGAACTGGGGTCCATAAATGGTTTTCTAAGTAAAAAATGACTTGGATGTAGATAGGAGTTGGTTGGATACAGACTTTGACCTTTTACTTCATACAATTTTTTACCTCTTTTACAAATGGCCTTGTTTTTGTTTGTTTGTTTTGAGATTTATTTACTTGAGAGTGAGAGAGTGTCTGCAAGAGTGGGACAGAGGGAGAGGGAGAAAGAATCTTAAGCAGACACCCCACTGAGCACGGAGCCCCATGCAGGACTCGAACCATCCATCCAGAGATCATGACCTGAGCGGAAGTGAAAAGTCGGATGCCTAACTGACTACACCCCCCAGATGCCCCAACAAATAGCCTAGTTTTTATAATTTGGGGAATTTTACATGAAATTTTTTTTTTTTTTTTTTTTTTTTTACTTATAAGCTATGGTGCAACGTAAAGTCACATTATAATTTGTTGCCCATTCTTATTAGACCTCTGGTATCCCTCCTTTTTTTTTTTTTTTAATATTTATTTATTTATTTATTTTAGAGAGAGAGAAAATGTGTGTGTGTGTGTGTGTGTGTGTGCAAGTAGGGGGTGGGGGCAGGGAGAGTTACAGAGAGAATCTCAAGCAGACTCCCCACTGAGCACAGAGCCTGTCTCAGGGCTTGATCTCAGAACCCTAAGATCATGACCCCAGCCAAAATCAAGAGTCAGACACCCCTAGAGCTCTGATATCCCTTTTGATGCTCTGGACCTTCTTTAGATCCCTGTTGCCCCAGAGATTACATGCTCTAGATCAGGAATGTGGATATGCACAAGTAATTTGGTGGTGTGTAAATTTCCTTAACAAATATTGAGTATGTAGGTGCAAGGCACTCTATCATGTCACATCTAGGAAAGAGGACTTTGGGACCTCCATAATTCAAGTTGGCTTGGATATATTAAATCATTTCTTCAAACAGCAGGTTTACTTTCTCCAAGAATAATTGGCCAGATTAATCTTTTTTTTTTTTTTTTTTGGCCAGATTAATCTTAAAATTACTTAGTATTCCTTGAGAAAAATTCCAGGTGGCAGCATGGCGGAGATGACCTGGAAGAAAAAATGGTAGCTAGTCTGCAATATAAAGTATATGGTAGAGGGGTGCCTGGGTGGTTCAGTATTAAGCGCCTGCATTCGGCTCAGGTTGTGATCCCAGAGTCCTTGGATCGAGCCCCACATCGGGCTCCGTGCTCAGCGGGAAGCCTACTTCTCCCTCTCTCATTCCGCCACTCCTCCTACTTGTGTTCCTTCTCTTACTCTCTCTCTGTCAAGTAAATAAATAAAATCTTTAAAAATAAAGTAAATAAAAATAAAGTATATAGTAGAAAATCTAGCAAGTGTATTACCAACTTTTGGCTAATCCAGAGTCAAATCCCAAAAGTAGTAGCTTCTTTTTTATAATTCCACTGAAGAGAAGAGAATGTTTTCAACCTTACTTTTTAAAGGGATCTAAAGAAGGCTGAGTTTCATCTGTCTACAGAAAGGGCCAAAGTTGACAATCGTCTTCAGAACATGGACTTCCTCAAAGCAAAGTCAGAGGAGTTCAGATTTGGAATCAGAACTGCAGAGGTTTGTACAAAGGACTAAATATATTTAGTTCTTTTTTTTTTTTTTTTTTTTTTTTTTAATTTTACTTAACCATTTGAGAGAGAGAGAGCATGAGAAGGGGGAAGGTCAGAGGGAGAAGCAGACTTCCTGCTGAGTTCGGAGCCCAATGGGAGGCTCAATCCTGGGACCCTGGGATCATGACCTGAGCTGAAGGCAGATGCTTAACCAACTGAGCCACCCAGGTGCCCCTATTTAATTCTTTTCAAACTTCTTGTTGACCTTCACCCTCACATCTAGGCAATATTATTCCTACCTTTTCCAGATAAGGGAACTATGGAGAAGATGGGTAACTTGCCCAAAGTCACGTAGCTGCTTAGCCGCGGATCCAGATTCAAGTGCAGGCAGCCAGGCCCCGGAGCCCAGACTCTTAGCAGTGCACCCATCTTGTGACAGCTCTGTGACTGTTTGAAAGGATCCACATGCTGCATAAAAGTGCTTAGATGCATGTGTGGTTTTCCATCTATGACTTGTAGCTTCTTGTTACTGTGTTGTATGTTGAAAGTATGTTCATGATGGTCACTTTCAAAATACTGTTTTTTTGGTTTGTTTGTTTGTTTTAAAGATTTTATTTATTTATTTGACAGACAGAGATCACAAGTAGGCAGAGAGAGAGGAAGGGAAGCAGGCTCCCTGCTCAGCAGAGAGCCCATTGTGGGGCTCGATCCCAGGACCCTGAGATCATGACCCGAGCCGAATGCAGAGGCCTAACCCACTGAGCCACCCAGTCACCCCTCAAAATACTGTTTTTAACCGAACTCCCTTTTTTGGAATTATAGGAGCAACTTTCATCCAGAGGCATGGATGCTTCTCTGTCTCATCAGTCCCTAGTAGCACTTTCAGAGGTGAGCTCATTGTAACCCAATTTAGCTCTCTTTAAAATCTTAGTGCACAGTCTGCTTTTTCATTTGTTTCTTGGTACAGAGCTTTGTTCACTATTGACCTGTTTTTCTTCACTTCTGTAGTTTACGTTCACCAGCATTTATACCTTTATTCCTTGGTTAGCTGTAACTATCCTCACATTTGTTTGGTTTCCTTTATATATTACTATATGCTAGAAACTCTTTGCTAGAGTTGGTTATATGTTATTGATTTGTTTATAAAATATATTTATTGAGGGATTATATACTAACCATCTAGGTCCTCTTCTTCTCTTTCCATTTACAGTAAAAGTAAAAATGCAGGCCTGAAAACTCCTATTGGATGCAATCCTAGGTTTTTAGGTTGTATAAGTGTCTCATTTATTTTTGTGGGAAGAGGGAGAAAGAGGAGGTTTTATTTTGTTATTATTCTTTTATTCTTTTTTTTAAGATTTATTTATTTATTTGTCAGGGGAGGGGGAAAGAGAGAGCATGAACAGAGGGAGTAGCAGGCAGAGGGAGAAGCAGCTTCCCTCTGAGCAAGGAGCCTGATGTGGGACTCGATCCCAGGACCCTGGGATCACGACCTGAGCCAAAGGCAGACGATTAACAGACTGAGCCACCCACGCATCCCAATTATTATTTTATTCTTATGATTTTTTACTCTTTGATTTTTGGAATCTAAGGTTGACAGTTCATCAGTTTAAGATCCTAACGGCTCCCTTACATTATGATTCCTGTTCTCCTAGACAGTATACTTAGATCCTATTCTCTTTTTTTAAAGATTGTATTTATTTATTTGAGGGAGAGAGAGGAGAGAGAGCGGGACCAGTACAGAGAGAGAAACAGAGAGAGAGAAGGACAAGCAGAGTGCACTGAGTGTGGAGCCTGGTGTGGGCTCCATCCCAGGACCCTGAGATCATGACCTGAGCCAAAACTAAGAGTTTACGCTTATCCAATTGAGCCACCCAGGTGCCCCTGTTCTCTTATTTTTTTTTTCCTATTCTCTCTCTCTCTCTCTTTTTTTTTTTAAGATTATTTATTTATTTATTTGGCAGACAGAGATCGCAGGCAGGCAGAGAGGCAGGCAGAGAGAGAGGAAGGGAAGCAGGCACCCCGCTGAGCAGAGAGCCCGACTCGGGGTTCTATCCCAGGACCCCGGGACCATGACCCAAGCCAAAGGCAGAGGCTTTAACCCACTGAGCCACCCAGGCACCCCTTCTATTCTCTTTTTTAAAAGATTCTATTTTTAAGTAGTCCCTACATCCAATGTAGGACTTGAACTTACAACCCTGAAATAAAGAGTCACGTGCTCCATGGACCAAGCCAGCCAGACACCCCACTTAAATCCTATTTTTAGTAAATGGGAGTATAACTTTTCTCTTTTAAGCATCTTATAAGGATTGATTCCATTGGAAGTAAGTTCGTTATTCATGTATCTTTGAACCTCATTTGGCCTATAGGTACAATTTGATACATTATTTAAAATAACTTAATGTTAATGCTTTATTATGTTTTATTTCAGAAATGAGTGGTGTTTAGTTGCATTATGAATATCTCTATCACTCTGTGACTCTTGTGTTTTTTCCACCCCCAGAAATTGGCAGAACTAAAACGACAGACTATACCTTTGAAGAAAAAATTAGAGTCCTATTTGGATTTAATGCCGGTAATTATTTTTATGAATTAAAAAAAAAGTAATCTCCAACTTTCCCCAAAGGTACTAAATGATCATGAAAATACTAGGTCCATGTTTAAGGATTTAAAGTCTGCTAAATTTCAATATCATATGTAAACTGGATACACTTCTGTAAGGTTTTTGCCTTTTGAAAAAGACTGTTGCACTTTTTCTCCTTGAGTTCTGGGTGATGCAATATAACGTCTTCTTGTTTTATTTTTCTTTAAAAGAACCCGTCCCTTGCTCAGGTGAAAATTGAAGAAGCAAAGCGGGAATTAGTAAGTAGTTCCATTTTTCTTCTTCTGATTTTTTAAAAAGAAAGAAAAAACTGCTGATAGAACTAAAGCTCCCTTCATCCTTCTTTTTTCCTTCCCACTCGTGGTAAACGACAGTTCCAAAGTTGCTATGTGTCATTACCATGCTTTTTTAATTTATTTTTTTAAAAGATTTTCTTAATTTATTTGATAGAGAAAGAGATCACAGTAGGCAGAGAGGCAGGCAGAGAGAGAGGGGGAAGTGGCTCCCCGCCGAGCAGAGAGCCCAATGCGGAACTCAATCCCAGGACCCTGAGATCATGACCTGAGCTGAAGGCAGAAGCTTAAACCACTGAGCCACCCAGGTGCCCCATTACCATGCTTTTTTAAAAAAAATTTTTTTGTTTTTTTTTTTTTTTGAGTCAGCTCAGCACCCAATATGGGCCTTGAACTCATGACCCCGAGATCAATAGTCACATACTCCCAAATGCGCCAGCCACATGGTCCATCATGTATTTTTTAAATACTTTTTTGGATATGTATATATATTTCTTTCCATAAAAAATACATAGTGATTTTTTATCTCTTTTAAATTTTTGCATAGATTTTCCTGGCTGGAAAAGGGGATGTCGAGAGACATAGAATATTCTAGGCAAAAGAATTAACAAAGGTATAAGAGCTAAAAAAAAAAAAATGGAGGACTTGTCTAAGCTTTGGCAAGTGATGCAGTCCAGATGCTTAGGGGTATACAAGGATGGTAGGGCTAAAGAAGATCAATTGGTTTATGATGTAAAAGATCATAAATATAAAGAGGATGAACTTGGAGGCTCTAGAGGACCACTGAACATTGCTATGTATTTCTTTATTTTCTAAGCTAAAGAGAAATGTGATCAAAGCTATGTGGGTTTTTTTTTTTTTTAAGATTTATTTATTTATTTATTTATTTGTCAGGGAGAGAGAGATAACAGTAAGAGAGGAAACACAAGCAGGGGGAGTTGGAGAGGGAGAAGGAGGCTTCTTGCTAAGCAGGGAGCCCGATGCAGGGCTTGATCCCAGGACCCTATGATTATGACTTGAGCGGAAGGCAGACGCTTAATGACTGAGCCATCCAGGTGCCCAAAGCCATGCTTTTTGATTAGGACAGTTCTTTAGAAAGATTATTCTGGGGAAAAAAAGAAAAATTATTCTGTAATCAGTGTATAAGTGTAGATTAGAGGAGAGAGAGAGAAAATTGCAGAAACTGGTTGGCCTATTTTGACTGGGGAGAAGTAATGAGAAAGTGGCAATGAGAGTAGGAAAGAGGTGATGTGAGAGAAGTTGTGGAAGTACTTTGTTCAAACAGTAGATGTCAGAAAAATGGGTCCATATATCTTTACACTGAGACAGCAACTCATCTCTCTCAAGAGTTTTTCCCCTCAAGATGTTTATTAGAATCAGGAGTCTGAAAACTTTCAGGGGTATGGAGGAGAAGACGAAGATATAAAAGCAAAAAATGTCTAAAAGCATATTTAATATTTATAATGGTATTTAAAAAAAAATTTTTTTTAAGATTTACTTATTTATGGGACGCCTGGGTGGCTCAGTTGGTTAAGCAGCTGCCTTCGGCTCAGGTCATGATCCCAGCGTCCTGGGATCGAGTCCCAAATCGGGCTCCTTGCTCAGCAGGGAGCCTGCTTCTCCCTCTGCCTCTGCCTGCCATTCTGTCTGCCTGTGCTTGCTCTCTCTCCCTCTCTCTCTCTCTCTGACAAATAAATAAATAAAATCTTTAAAAAAAAAAAAAAAGATTTACTTATTTATTTTAGAGAGAGAGCATGCCAGTTGGGAGAGGGAGAGGGAGTCTTATACAGACTCCATGCTGATCATGGAACCCAATGTGGGGCTTGATCCCACAAGCCTGATATCATGACCTGAGTCAAAATCAAGTGTCAGACAACATAACTGACTGTGCCACCCAGGCACCCTTGAAATTCTGTTTTAATGTTTTTCTTTTTTGCTTCCTTACTTTAAATTACACTAGGAATTCGAGCACCTGTTTTATGTTCTTATTTATAGAATTTATGGTGTTTCTTTCTTCCTGTAGGATACCATTGAAGCTGAACTTACAAAGAAAGTAGACATGATGGAACTGTGACTAGAGTCAAGTAAGCTTCGTCTTCCCTCACAGAATACATTGACTAGGACTTGAAAAAATGTTTTCTCTTGGCCTTCCTTAATAAGTCAACTCTTGTGTTCTTAGATGAGATAATAACGTCACTGTTGATGAACAGTGGTTTCTGGTTATATATTGCATTTCTGTACCCAAATACATAGTTTTCATATTAAAAAGCATTGTGGGTTCTCTATGTTGCTGGCAGTTAAGTGTCCCTCGCTGGGTCTCTTTGGTGAACATTACCACATTTGTCATGTCGTCACTCATGAGGTTAGTTAGTGAAGAGAAAAGTTCTGCAACTCAGTTATGTTTCTCCCACTCCTCCCTCCAGGGTTCTGCTGTCATTTCCTTCTGATCAGCTCACCTGCCTACCTCCAAATGTTAATATATGCAGGAATTTAGTTTATGAAAATGATGACCTTTTAAATCAATAGCGGAGAGATGGATAATTCAACACATGGTGCTAGATCCTTACTTCACACCTTATGTCAGGATAATCCCAAAGATCAAAGATTTAAATGTTAAAAAAAAAAAAAAAAAAGATAGTGAGAGGAACCATGAAGAAGCTTTAATGTTTTGACTCTTAAATAATCATAGAGTCAGTAAAATGGGTCCCCAACCCAGGAGCCATAAATGAAATGATAGAAATATTTGAAAATTTGGAAATATCTAAAATTCCTGTGTGGTAAAATCTTTAAGAAGTAAAAATCAAAGGACTTCACAAATGTGGTGTAGGGAAAATTCACTATCTTCACTGTGTTTCACCATGTTCACTATGTTCCTTTTTGTACTTTTTTTTCCTTTTTGTACTTTTAAAAATTTTGAACCATGTGATTAAGGAGCAATCAGTTAAAAAAAAGAAAAAAGAAGCTATTAGTTTTGCTTCGTTTTATTTTTTTTGCCATCCGTTTTTTAAAGATTATCTAAATGGCCTTAAAAATTTCCCTCTCCTTTCCCACAAATATATGGAGATACAAAATACAAGAGACATTTGTATTTCCCTTTTTGGAAATTGTCCATACCATTTAGCCATTTAGGTATTACAATTTGGTCTTTAGCTTAACAATATATAGAAGCTCCTTGTGTATTAGCTAAATTAATCTTTTGTGATTTGCACTGTAAATATTTTTTCAAGCTTGTCATTTGTCTTTGGACGTAATTCCAGTGTTTTTGGTAAGGAAGCTTCTTAGGCTGATTGTGGAAATGACCACAGTAATTCCTCTTGTCCCTGTATACTCATCCTTTATATTGTGATTTTGCCATTTCTCCTATCAAGAGACAAAGTCTGGGGGTGCCTGGGTGGCTCAGTGGGTTAAGCCTCTGCCTTCAGCTCAAGTCATGATCCCAGAGTCCTGGGATCGAGCCCCAAATTGGGCTCTCTGCTCAGCAGGGAGCCTTCTTCCCCCCTCTCTCTGCCTGCTTCTGCCTACTTGTGATCTCCCTCTCTGTCAAATAAATAAATAAAATCTTAAAAAAAGAGAGAGAGAGAGAGAGAGACGAAGTCTGTATCTCGATCTCTTCTTTCTGACTTGGCCTTATGATTTGTTTTGGCCAATGAGACAATAGCAAATGTAACAAAAGCAGAGGATTAAAAGCTGTGCATCAGAGCTTGCCCTGTCTTATTGCTCTGGAATTCTGAAACGTCTATGTATAGAAACTTGGACTGTTGAGGATGAGAAACTACATGGAGCAGAAACAAATAATTCCAGCTGAGCCCTGCCTCCAGCCAAGACCAAGAAGGCTGCCAATTGCCAGCAATGTGAACAAAGCCTTCTTAGATGATCCGGTCCTGGCCAAGCCACCAGCAACTGCAGAGATCAAACAAGCTGGCCGAGGCCAGAAGCCCACAAAGTCAACGCATAGTATCATGAGAAATAAGTGATTGTTTGAAGCTCATTTTAAGTTTAGGACTGGTTGTTAGCTGCAGTAGCTGATTGATAAAAGTAGCTTGTGAAATTAATGTCCAAAATAAGAGAGAGCAAAAAATGTGCACTGTAAGAACCAAAGAAACTTGGTACCAGCATAATTTTATAGAAAGTAATTATATTAAATGTAAGTGAGAAAATGTTTTAGTTAAAAGGTAAAGATAGAAAAAATAGGTTTTTTTAAAAAAAAAACCTCTAAGTGTATGCCATACATGGGAGAAATATCTTAAAAGTAAGGATAGATGGATCCACAAATATGATACATTACATACTTCTGTTAGTAATTGGTAGAACAGGCAGGAAAAAATTAGCAAGGATACGGAATATTGAAACAGCACAATTAGCAAACTTGATCCAATGGACATATAAAGAAGCTTATACCCAGCTGCCCCTGGATACATGTTCTTTTTAGGTGCATCCAGAACATTTACAAAAATTGCCCAGGGGTGCCTGGTTGACTCAGTCAGTAGAGCATGTGACTCCTTATCTCAGGGTGATGAGTTCAAGCCCCACACTGGGCATCGAGCTTACCTAGGGAAAAAAAAAATGTCCAAATAGTGGGCAGGAAAAGAAATCTGAACTACTACAAGAGCTCTCAAATCATATACAGCATATTCTCTCATCACAATGCAATTAGATAAAAATAAATAACTAAAAAGTTTTATGTTTGGTATTTAAGAAATATACTCTACATAGCCTATAAATCAAATAATAATATAAATTAGAAAATATTAGAAGCAGGCAGGGGCGCCTGGGTGGCTCAGTGGGTTGAAGCCTCTGCCTTCATCTCATGTCATGATCTCCAGGTCCTGGGATCAAGCCCCACATCTGGCTCCCAACTCAGTGGGGAGCCTGCTTCTCCCTTTCCCTCTGCCTCTCCCCCTGCTTGTGGTCTCTCTCTCTCTCAAATGAATTAAAAAAAAAAAAAAAACTTAAAGAAAAAGGAATCTATAGTCTTCAGACATTGAATAACAAAGAAGCACAGACATTAATTCATAAGAGAAAAAAACAAGGTGAGCCCTCTGTCTGCCCCAGCTTACTGCATGAAGACAGATAAACGGGACTTTATGAAAATGAAAAACTTGTGTTTCCAAAGACACCATTAAGGAAATGAATTAGGGGGTTCCCAGCTGGCTCAGTAGATGGAGCATGCAACTCTTGATCTCACAATTGTAGGTTCGAGCCCCACCTTGGGTGTAGAGATTACTTTAAAATAAAATCTTTAAAAAAAAATGAACAGACAATCCGCAGAATGGGGGGAAATACTTAAATCACATATCTGATAAGGGACTTATACCCAGAATCTGTAAAAATTCTTCCAACTTAATAAAAGGCAAACAACCCAATTAACAAATGAGTAAGTGATTTGAATAGACATTTCTCCAGTGAAAATGTACAGATGTCCAAATAAGCAATGAAAAGATGCTTGACATCATCAGTTATCAGGGAAATGAAAATCGAAACCACAATGAGATGCTGTCTCATCCTCACTAAGGTGGCTAAAATAAAAAAGAAATAGTAACAAGTGCTGGTGAAGATGTGGACAAATTGGAATCCTCATACACTAACGGTAGGAATACAATGGTACAGTTGTTTGAAAAACCAGTTTGTCAAGATCTCAAATAATTAATAGAAAGTTACTTTATGACCCAATAGTTCAACTCCCAGGTATGTACCCAAGAGAAATGAAAACACGCATCCACACAAGAACTTGCATGTGACTGTTTACATTAGGATTATTCAGATGCCCACCACCAGATGAGTAGACAAACAAAATGGGGTATATCCCTACAATGGAGTAGTACTCATCCATAAAAAGGAGGGAACTACTGATCCATGCTACACCATGGATGAACCCTGTAATCATTATGCTAAGTGAAAGAAGCCAGTGGAAAAGACCATATGTTATAGGATTCCATTCACATGAACTTCCAGAAATATACAGAGACAGAAAGCAAATTGATGTTGTTTAGGGCTGGGAGGTTGAGAGATATGGAGTGATAGCTAAATGGTACAGAGCTCCTCTTAAGGTAATGGTTGCACGTGTCTGAATATATCAAAAGCCAGTGAATTATATATATTTTTTTAAGTGGGCTCCACGCCCAGTGTGGAGGCATTCAGTGTGGGGCTTGAACTCATGACCCTGAGATCAAGACTGAGCTGTTATCAAAAAAAAAAAAAAAAAAAAAAAGACTGAGCTGTTATCAAGAGTAGGACGCTTAACCAACTGAGCCACCCAAGCACCCCAAATTATATACTTGAAATGGGTGAACTGTATGGTAAATAAAGCTGTTGGAAGGAAAGGTATGCAGATTAAAAAAGACATACAGCTGTTTCTATTTGCAGATGAAGTTAGTGACGTGAGCATCCATCCCTGGAAGTGGATGTGGGATGTGGGCAAGCAAATACAGAATTAAACCTTTTGTTCTAATTCTATTTCTAGGTCTCTAACCTGCATATTTTCTGGAAACATCAAATATACCCATATGGATGGGGCTTGGGGGGTAGTGTGTGAGAAGGAGCCTCTGGGTTTTTTTGTGTGTCTAATTCTGACTCCTGGACTGCATGTTTATCTGTAGAGAACCACTGCTTTACCCCAAAATTGTAGTGCATTGATTTCTTAAGTACGGAGACATTCTTAGGTAATCACAGCAAAATGGTCAAATTCAGGAAATTTAACATTGATAATATATTACTACCTAATATATAGTCCCTACTCAAATTTCTCCAGTTGTCTGAATAATGTGCTTCATGGGTGGGGGGATGGGTGAAGTAGATACAGGGAATTAAAGAGATACAAATTTCCAGTTATGAAATAAGTAAGCCGCAGAGGTGGAAAGTGCAGCATAAGGAATATAGTCAATAAGATTGTAAAAATGTTGGGATGCCTGGGTGGCTCAGTCGGTTAAATGTCTGCCTTCGGCTCAGGTCTTGCATGATTCCAGGGTCTCGGGATCAAGTCCCACATCAGGCTCCTTGCTCAGTGGGGAGTCTGCTTGTCCCTCTCCCTCTGCCTCTACCCTCTGCTCGCGCTCTCTCTCTTTCTCTCTCTCTCACTCTGTGCATCTCAAATAAATAAATAAAATCTTCTTAACAAAAAAAAAAAAAAAGATTGTAAAAATGTTGTTTGGTGACAAATGACTGACTGCACTTACCGTGGTGAGCACTGAGTAACGTATAGAATTGTTGAATCATTATGTTGTGCACCTGAAATTAATAGAACACCATATGTTTTTTTTTCTTTTTTAAAAATTATTTATTTTTTTAATTTCTTTTCAGTGTTCCAGAATTCATTGTTTATGCACCACACCCAGTGCTCCACGCAATACGTGCCCTCCATAACACCTACCACTAGGCTCCCCCAACCCTCCAAAACCCTCAGATTGTTTTTCAGAGTCCACAGTCTCTCGTGGTTCGTCTCCCCCTCTAATTTCCCCCAACTCCCTTCTCCACTATATGTTAACTATGCTTCAGTTTTTAAAAATGTGGGCTGCTCAGGGGCACCTGGCTGGCTCAGTTCATGGAGTATATGATTCTTGATCTCGGGGTTGTAAGTTTAAGCCCCATACTGGGTGTAAAAATGTGGGATGCCCAGGTGGATAAAAGGTTTATATATAAAAAAATAATAATGTTCTTCCTAACAATTGTTTTTCCAATCCAGGACCATATTGTGCATCGTTGTTTCTATCTGAAGTCAGCTTTTAATAACTGCTTTTGACCATTTTGCTTTTACTGTTTCATTAGACCCCCATTTCTAGACCAATGAAACATTGCCCCTCCACATCCAGCTGTCTGAGCGAGTCCAGCCAGGATGGCACAATCCCAGGGACCCTGCATGTTGAGATCCAAGCCCTGAAGAATCCCTGTGCTTTGCCCCATGTTCTGTCCTGTGGGAAGGGCAGATTTGCCTTGGCCTCTACTAAATTAAGAATTGTGACCTAGGCAGGGGCTTGAGTTTCCAGCAGAATGGGATTAGCTATTACAGCTTCCGCTACTTGGGAGACTTGCGAAGCTCGATATTGAGTGAGAAGTGTAGCATGAATGAAAAGATGTTCATCAAAATGTGTCTGAAGCTATTTTGGGAGTAGACTGAGGACTGTCTGTGTGCATGTCCTTGGAGCCTGTTTGGTTGCCAGGGGATCTTTTCCTTGTGATTGATCACGGGAACACGTGACAGCTGGCGCGCCACAGTCTGGCTAGGACCCCGTGCCTACATGTCCCAGCTTTGATGAGACACCACCCAAGGAGGCCACTCTGCCAGCTATATTTAGTACCATGATGCACGCATGTCCTTCTGACCTTAGCTTCCTCTCACATCGTACAGATGTATATTTTTAGGTTTATCTTACAGCACCCAGCTCTCACATTTACAGTTTTCTTTGGATTCTGCAGCAGCGGTCGTGGGCTGACAGCCTGCCTCCACTGCGTGGGGAAAAAGAATTGCTCTCTCTGCCTTCTCAGGATCCGGATTTCTACAGCATGTTCAGACGCTGAGCATGAAATCTCGTTCTTACGTGTCCTGGAAATGTGACCTTAAAGACGTCACGTAAACTCTCAGGTGTCCTAAGGGTATAATAGGTGCCTCCCTCACTCATTACTCATTCCATTCATTCACCTGTTCAGCAACTAGCTTTATTAAATACTGTGTGTTAGGTTTTGGGGCCTCAAAGATCAATAAGAACTTCCCCCCTCAGAGAGGCAGTTTATAAATTTCACAGATCATCAGACTGGAAGGGACGGGCCAGTCTAAATTTTAGTCTTATGGACCAGGAAACGGAGGCCCAAAGAAGTATAATAACCGCCCGGATGTCACACCCAATCACTGACCAAATTGGGATTAGAACCCAGATTGCTTAAAAAGAACAAAAAGAATGCAAATCACCTTATTCCCCAGCCCAAGGATCTTTGCTCTGTATCACCTACTTTTAGCTAAACTGTAGTGAGCTTCAATTTTCGTAACATTATAAAATTAATATCCAGTGATTGAGAAAATATACAGTAACTAAGACCTAACATGAAATCAGAAATCAGTACCATTTTGAGGGTGCCTGTGTGGCGCAGTCTGTTAAGCGTTCAACCCTTTGTTTCAGCTCAGGTCGTGATCTCAGGGCTGTGCAATAGAACCCCATGCGGGCTCCACACTCAGCATGGAATTTGCTTGAATTCTCTCTCCATCTCCCTGTGATCCTCCCCCCTTCTCTCACTCTCTCTCTAAAATAGATAAATGGTTTTTTTTAAAGAAACTAAAACCATTTATAAATCAATTGGAGTTTATTCATCAAATAAGCATGAACAGATATTTGAAAAATAGTTGTCATGTATGTGTGAGACGTGGTATATGTTCAGCCTACAGGTTTTCCTGTAAATTGTATTTAACTGCATATAACAGAAAACACAAAACCATGGCTCAAACAAAAGAGTGGTTTATCTTTCGTATGTAGCATACCAGAAGCAGGTAGTTCAGGGTGGAGATGGGGCTCTCTGGGGCCATCAGGGACGTCAGTTCCTCTGTGTGATTAACTATCTTTTAGCACCGGTTTCCATCCTTATGTCATAAAATGTCTGCTGCATTATGTCACCTCACAGTCATATAATGGCAGCTGCAGCATCAGCTTTCGTGTCCATGTCACTTTGGAAAACCCCAGCTGCAAGGGGGGCTAGAAAATGTAGTATGTTCATGGGCACATTGTTACATAGAATAAATTTGGGCTTCTTCACTTAAAGAAGAGTGAGAAGAATTAACAAGGGGTTGACTAGAAGTCCCTGCCACAGAAGAAACTATTTTACCTTCTCTTGTACCTTCACTCTGTGGAAATCAGATTTGCAGAGATTAGATTTCCTTTCTTTTTATTCAGTTTTGCCACTTCTCTTTCTGCCACTTTTTGTTCTAACAAAGTTTAGTTTTCTCTTCCAATTTGAGGTGTCAGACTCCCTCTGTTTGGATTTTAAAGCAGCTCTACTTAACATTTGCCTCATATTCTAGAGTTATGTCTCTGTCTCTAGGTTTATAAGTGTATATGGTTTTTTAAAAAGATTTATTTATTAGAGAGGGAGAGCACACACACAAGTAAGCATGAGTGGGGAGAAGGGGAGAAGGAGAGGATCTTCAAGCAGACTCTGCTGATCACAGAGCCCACCACCATCCCATGACCCATGAGACGGGACCTGAGCCAAAACCAACAGTCAGATGCTCAACCGACTGAGTCACCCAGGTTCCCCCCACAAATGTATAGTCTTAAGTAACTTTCTTTTTGAGGCAGAACATGTATGGCAAAATCATAAGTGTATAGTTTGATGAATTTTCACGAAGTCAATATACCCATGTGCACATCGCTCAGATTAGGCTCCATAGACTATCACCTAGAGACCACCTTCCATATGCACCTCCCAGTTTTCACTCTCACAAAAGTAATAAAAATCCCCATTTCTCCCACGTACGTTACTTTACTCTGTTTTAGAACTTTCTTTAAGTGAAATCATACAGCAGTTACCTATTTTGTGTCTAGCTGTTTTCATGCATTATATATTTGACAAATGTTGCATATAGCACAAAGGTGTTTATTTTGACTGCCTTAAAAGCAGTGATTCTCAATGGGTGGGGAGCAGGTGACATTTGGCAGTATCCGGAGACATTTTCGGTTGTCACAACCAAGGAGGTGCTACTGTCACCTGGGGGAAAGGCCTGGGGTGCTGTTAAATGGCTACAATGCACAGATCGGCCCCTCATGCTTGATTAGCATCTGGGTACCCTCTTTTGTGAGTTGCTTGTTGAGTCTTTTGCCCACTTTTCTACTAGGCTGTTTGCCTTTTTCTTATTGATTTGTAAGAGTTCTTTATATATTCTGGTTATGAGGTCTTTATCAGCTGTTAAGTATTGCAAATACCTCCTCTCATTTTGTGGCTTGCCATTTTACCTTTTTATTCTTTTTAATTTTTTAAAATTTTTTCTAAACCATAATATTTATTCTGCTACCAATTGTCGAAATCCTTAAGGTAAACTAATGCTGCCACGCTGCCCTCTAGGGTTTAGGTGTTGTGTCTCCATGGACTCATGCCTGCATCTGCCATATGCAATTTTCAGGTGCCTCATTTGACCCCACCCAGTGGTATTTCATCTTTTAGCCTCAGCACTCCAGTTACGCTCTTCAGCTTGGCAGGGCAGCCACATCTGCCACAGGTCGACTTCTCTACGTGGCAGTCCTGACAGCCACAGTGGCGGCACAAAATGTGCCTCTTCTTAAGACGTCACCTCGTCTCTGTAGCCAAGACTGGAGGAGAGGACCGCCATTTTGTTTGTTTAATGGCATCTTTTTGACAAACAGAATTAATGTTGATACCCACCTTATCAATCTTTTCCTCTTTCATGTGTGCACTTTGCCTTCATTTTTAAAGCTGTTTTCACTGGGTTTACACCCATAGGTTGTCAGTTTTTTTCTTTTAGCACTTTGAATATATAATTCAAATATTTTCTTCCTTCCCTATGGCTTAGTTATCTGGGGCCATTCAGTATTACCACAACTTAACATCTTAAAACAAAATACATTTATCATCTCACAGTTTCTGTGGGTCAGATGTCTGGACACAACTTATGTGGGTCCTGGACAAGGCTGCAGTGAAGGTGTTGGTCAGTCCTGGGTTCTCCTCTGGGGCTTGACTGGAAAAGACTCTCCTTCCATGTTCACTCAGTTTGTTGGCTGAATTCATTTCCTTGAAGTTGCAGGCATAAGGGCTTCAATTTCTTGCTAGCTATCAGCTGAGGTTGCTCTGAGTAGCTAGCTCCCCAAAATCCCTTGCCAAGCGAGATCCTCCAATACGGCCACTCACTTCTGGAAGCCAGCAAGGGAGGTGGGACTCCAGTGGACAGCAGCAGACAGGCTCCATGATGTGATCTTTTTTTTTTTCTTTTTAAGATTTATCAATTTGTTTATATGAGAGAGAGAGAGAAAGTGAGAAAGTGCAGCAGGAGGGGGCAGAGGGAGAGGGAGAGAGAATCTCAAGCAGACTCCTTACGGAGCAAGGAGCCCAATGCAGGGCTCAGTCCCACCACCTGAGATCATGACCTGAGCCAAAATCAACAGTTGGATGCTCAACCAACGCTCAACCAACTGAGTCACCCAGGTGCCCCACCATGATCTTATATAACATTGTCGTGTAATCTCATCATTCACATATTCACGTAATCATGTACTTCTCATTACCTTTGCTTATTCCCTTGATTAGAAGGAAGCCACAGGCCCTGTCCGTCCTCAAGGGCGATCATACAGGTCACGAGCACCGGGAGGCAGGAATCACAGGGTCCACCGCAAGAGTCTATCCACACAGCATTAGAAGCGGCTTATTCATCGTAACATTGTAAATGTGAAAGTAATGTATATTTTCTTCTGTGGCTGCTTTTAAAATTTTCTCTTTGGTTTTCAACAACCCCATGATACTCTAGGTGTGTTTTTCTTTGAATTTCTCTTAAGTTTCATAGAACTTCTTGTATTAGCGGCTTGATAGTTTTCATCTATTTGAGAAAATTCAGCCATCATGTCTTCAAATATTGCTTCTGCTTTATTCTCTCTTCCCTTCTGGTATTCCCAATTACCCACACATTAGACTTTGTCAGTGTATCTCATATGTTTCTTATACTCTTTGCTGTATTTTCCAACCTTTTTTTCTTTCAAAATTTTCTGTCTTTTTTCCTTTCTTGAGTCTGGATACTTGTACCCACCTATCTTCTAGATTACTAATCTTGTTAATCTGCTGCTGGTAGGCACTTCCTCCTCCCATCACCTCAAATCAAGACACAGGTTTTATCGTATCTTTAAAATATCACAGATAAGTCTGAGGAAGCATCTAGCACCTTGCTGTTTCCATAGCTGGGCAACTTAGCTCTTTATTCTCAGCCTGCTGAACTGCATTCCTTTCTCAGAAACATAGATACAATCCAAAAATTCTCTGATATCCTTGTTTGGAACTTTTGTGGCTTACTGAATCAAAGCAGCTGAATTCAGTACAAGTTCAATGTCGTTTCCTTCAAGAATTAACTCACCTTTCTGGGCTCAAGATACTGAATAAGCAAATGCTAGACCTCATCTGAGCCCCATGGGTGTATTTTTCGCCCCAGAAATTTTGGATTTCGATAAGAGAACCATTCTCCTGAATAACAACATTGACGGGGAGGTGAGCATACGCAGACCGCATCTTGTAACAGAAGCCCAGGGTAACACCCTTGATCATGTTCTCTAAGTGACTACACATAGTGAGAATGGTAGCCAATTCCTTTCTGTTTCTCTGCCATTTGTCAACTTGGAGCCTCTTCTTTTTCTTTCCAAGGAGACAGATCCACACTGGTGCATTTGAAAGTCCTCCACAGGGTTCCTCTAGGGCCCTTCACAGCAACAGTGCATCCCTTCAAAGTGATGTTCGCATTTTCTGGAATGTCAGCCATCCGATTGCGGAAAACAGTCCTCACTGTCACAGTAGATGCGGCAAAAAGAGAACCTTGTGGGACACATCTGTCGTATCACTGCCCAGCTTTTCGGCATTTCTCTCCCATGCCATTTATGATACAGCACATTTCTCAAAGGGGGAAAGATATGATCAGGTAGCAAGAATTTCCTGTCCCCTTGGAAAAGGAAGAATCAGCCAGACTAAGAGTCCAATTGATATGAGACAGATTAACGGGAGAAAATACAATTATCCTGCATCCGTGGAATCCACACAGGCATGGAAATTCCAAAGACAGGCAAAATGGGGTACATATGTCAATTTGAACCAAGGAAAAGGGGGGTTGGGGCCTGGGACTTCAAAGGGAAGGAATGCAATTTACAGGACAATGAAGAAAAGTAAATGTTTGGTGAATGTTTGCTGGGTCACTAGAAAACAAAGGCACATAGAGAGGAGTTAGATCAAACAGGCCTTGCTATGTTCCTCCCTGTTCTCCATAACTAGTTCATATCATAATGTAGTTACGGGGATAGCTTTTTTCCTGGAGAAGGTCCTCTATGAATTCTTTTTTTTTTTTTTCTTTAAGGTTTTATTTATTTATTTGACAGACAGAGATCACAAGTAGGCAGAGAGGCAGGGCAAAGAGAGAGAGAGGGGGAAGCGGGCTCCAGGACTCCGGGATCATGACCTGAGCCAAAGGCAGAGGCCTTAACCCACTGAACCACCCAGGCGCCCCTCCTCTATGAATTCTTTTAGGCAGTTGTGGGGGAGGTAAAGAGCTTTCCCTGATTTTTTTGGGTTTTGATTGCTTTTTAACTCAATAATTTTCATGCCAAAATGACCCATTTTGGTGGGGGGGGGGCTGCTCTTGGACCCTAAAACACTACATTCTTAGAATTTTCCTTCTCTCTGGAATCTTGGCTCCTTGAGTGCTGGCTGTCTGGGCAGCTCTCCGATGTCTTCAAACAGAATTTTCCTTTTCCATTTGTCTAGGCTTTCCAGTTGTTCTCAGCAAAAGGATTAATGTACCCACTTAGACCCACTTTTATACTTTAATGCAGATTTCTCTATACCACACCATCTGGTCTGAAATGTATACTTCAGTTCACATCTTTTTATAGGAAGCAACTATCTCACCAACCTGCTCTCAGTCAGACATAGGTTTATAACTGGCTTACAGACCTCTGAAACACTGTGGACATATGAAGTGTGAACATTATAGGGGTGCCTGGCTAGAGCATCATAGAGCAATGCAACTCTTGGTTTTGGGGTTGTGAGTTCAAGTCCCACCCTGGGTGTAGAGCTTACTTAAAATAAATAAATAAAATTTTTTTGAAAGTGCAAACATTATAATTCATGTTTCTTCTCTCCGTTTATTTATTTACATGGGACAGAAGTACCAACACACCCATTCAGTTCAACACCAGGTAGATGCAAATGTTGAGGGAAAAACTCTGAGCCCTTGGTTCATCTAATTAAGTCATTGACCAAGGAATAAATTTCAGAAGGAAGGTGTCTAGGCTTGCTCGTGGAGCAACACTATCTGCTCGGAATAAAATGGATTTCTTAGAAAAATGTATAAAGCCGATATGGTTTTCTTTGCTGTTTATCAGAAATTCAGACTTAACTGGGACTTGCATTTTTATTTGCTAAACTGGCCACCAGTGTGCATTCTTCCCTGATGGTGTCTCTAAAACAGAATTGATTCCAGTGTTATAGGAATCTCGACAATGGGAATCATAACTTTCATTGGTCATTAATGCAAGTAAAAAATGGAAATAAATTTCGTTTTGAACCCAGCTCCTGACCAAATTAGCTTATCGTTCTAATACTTTTTCTGTTGGTTTTCTTGGCCTTTCCAGTTGTGTAATTATTTCACAGCAAATAATGGTAAATTAACTTCCTCAACAATTTTGATTCTTCTCATTTTATCTCAGGAGGTACTCTCATGTATGGTAATACCAAAGTGGTGTTTGTGGTAATAGTGTTTTAGTCATTATTGCTGTGTAACAAATGATCCCACACTGACATAAAACAACCACGGATTCTGTAGATGGGGAATCTGGACAGGGCACTTTTTTTGAAAATTTTATTTGTTTATTTGACAGAGATCACAAGTAGGCAGAGAGGCAGGCAGAGAGAGAGAGGGGAAGGCAGGCTCCCTGCTAAGCAGAGAGCCTGGTGTGGGGCTCGATCCCAGGACCCCGGGATCATCACCTGAGCAGAAGGCAGAGGCTTTAACCCACTGAGCCACCCAGGCACCCCTAGACAGGGCATTTTTTAAGAGTGAACATCTTGAGACACCTAGATGGCTCAGTGTGTTAAGTATCTGCCTCTGGCTCAGGTCATGATTCCAGAATCCTGGGATCAAATCCCACATCGGGCTCCCTGCTCCGTGGGGAGCCTGCTTCTCCCTCTGCCTCTGCCTCTCCCCCTGCTTGTGTGCTCTGTCGCTCTCTCTTGCTCTCTCTGACAAATAAATAAATAAAATCTTAAAAAGAAAAAAGAGTGGGGGTGCCTATGTGGCCCAGTTGTTGGGCATCTGCCTTCAGCTCAGGTCATGATCCCAGAGTCCTGAGATCAAGCCCCACATTGGGCTCTTCTGCTCAGTGGAAAGCTGGCTTCTCCCTTCTCACTCCCCCTGCTCATGTTTCCTCTCTCACTGTGTCTCTGTCAAATAAATAAATAAAATCTTAAAAAAAAAAAAAAAGTGACTATCTCAACCGAGCAAGGCAGAAGTGTACTGCATTGTTATGATCTAACCTTAAAAGTCACAAAGCACTGGGAAGACTGGGTAGTTCAGTCAGTTAAACGGCAGTCTTCGACTCAGGTCACATCCCACCGCATGGAGCCCCACATCCAGCTCCTTTCTATTCGGGGAGTCTGCTTCTCCCTCTGCCTGCTGCTCCCCCTGCTTGTGCTTGCTCTCTGTCTCTCTCTTTCTCTCTGACAAATAAATAAATACAATCTTTAAAACAAAACAAACAAAGTCACAAAGCATCACTTACACTGTACTATATCCACTGAAGAAGATTCACAAAAGACTACCACAGAGTCAAGGACAAGGAGGAAACACAGACTCCCACCCAGTGGTTGGTTTGTTGGTCTTGCACTCTAAGAAAAGTATGGGATAAGATATCCTTGAGGCCAGCTTTGCAACATATAATCTACCAAAAGGAATGGCCTTACTGTGTTCCGGAGTTGAATAGCAATTCTTCTACTAAAGGTATTTCACCTTTAAGCCTCAGTTCCAATTTATTTATTTATCATGGCAAGGAAGTTTCCCTATTCTGATTTTATTAAGTTTTTAAAGAATAAATAATAGGGGCACCTGTTGGTAGAGTGTCTGACTCTTGATCCCAGGGTTGTGAGTCCAAACCCTGAGTTGGATGTGGCGTCTACTTTAAAAAATATATAAATTTAAAAGTAAAATAAATAAGTAAAAAGAGATGGTGAATTTTCTCAAATGCCTTTCTGCACCTATGAAGCATCTATCGAAGAGGCATTTAATAAGACAAGAATGAATGAGGTTGTTTTTGCCCTCTTTGAGCCAAGTCTGCAGCTGATCCCGTCATTCAGTGAGCATTTCTGAGCACTCGTGTGCCAGACCTCTGCTGGGTACTCAGACACAACACTGAACCAAAACAGAAGGGGTTCTAGCCCTCAGGAAGCTTACAGCCAAAATGATCCAGATCCAGTTCAGTGCCTGAAATCTGGCTTTTGTGCCCCCAAAAATGCAGGAAGGGGAGTAATTCCCACCCTCCCACCTAAATCCCAAACTCAGTAACTTGGTCCTGCAAAGTCTCTCCATTTCGGTGACATCCAATCACTAGTCTGGATGTCGTTTGAAGGCGAGGGGCATTTACATGTATAATTTTAGCCACCAGAGGGCAGTCACATTTAAAAAACATGTTCAAAGGGGAAGAAATGACAAACCCAATTCCTTGAAAGGCTATCCCCCCAGGTTCCTGGACTAGAGTCAATCCCCACGGTGGGATTCTCTCCAGTGGAGAAATGGCCCAGCACCCAAACCACTCTCCCACTTCAGGCCTGGGGATCTCACCAATTTATCACAAGGCTCTGGTCCCCTGACTGGAGGATGATATCATGGAAACTGACATGGACCATAATGAAGTAGATCAGAGGGTCTCCCAAACCAAACACTTTAGAAGAAGTTAACTGCATAAGAACCACCACAGGGAGGGGCCAGGGCACCCACACACCCACCTCCCTTCAAGTCCTCACTTAGGAGAGTCGGTCAGTGAGCATTTATTGAGCCGTATCTCCTCAACAACCAGCCCTGTATGGGCAGGGGTAAAATAGATTTGTTCTGGCTACGGAGAGGGGCCTTGCTTGCACAACCTTATGAGAAAGCAGTAAGGACAGCTCCAAGGCAAAAGAGCGTCCAGTTAAGGCGTCCCTTCCCTCTGTTCCAGGGGAAGCGCACAGGAGGCCACCCAAGACGACAGCTTCTTCAGATGCAGCTTGAAGCCCTGACCTTGGTACTGTCAGGGAAGGTGGTGCTTCCAGAAAGCTCAGTCCTTCTCTTTCTTAGCCTAGAATGAAGGATCTATTTCCAGTTTGGTTTGTTTTGCTTTCTGCTTGTCCAATGTGTTTTATCAGAGCCCCACATCCCCTTCCCCATCTGGGGCTTGAGTAGCACTGGGAACACATAAGCAACAGAGAATTTCAGGCTCTTTCTTACCCAGACTCCTTCCCCCTCTACATCAACAACTCCAGAACTCACCTGAATGAGAAGAGGGAAAGGGAAAAAAATGGTTCATATCCCAAAAATATTCTTCCACGGGGTTGTGACTGCATAAGACCTAGCCCAAGAGTGGCATAGGACAAGAACCGGATGAGTGTTAGTTATTCTATGTCCACAATCCCTTTCTGGAATTTCCCAAGCTCTCAAAACCCAAGGGTCTTTCAGAATTCATTTGGCAAAAGTAATCTGACCTGAATTCATCTGGCAGCAAAACCTCACCTGAACCGTGATGATGCTGATTTTGGTCCATGTGTACCCCTTGGTGAGAGTACTCATGGATTCCATCACAGAAATCCACAATGCTCCATCACAGGGCGTAGTGCCAGACTCCACTGCGTGCATCACGGAGTCTATGGTGTAAGCACCTGATTGTCTTTCTCAAACTGAATATTCTGAATTCTGAACCGTAACTGGCCTCTAGGACCTGTTTCCATATGAAATCTAGGTTCTATAGCTTATCTCTCCTATTATCTAGCTATGTGACTTTCAATAGGGTGGATAGACCCCAGGGTGGCCCTAAGATTCATGTTTCCTGCATTATGCAGGCCCCATATAATCCCTTTAAGTGTGGGCAGAACCTGTGACTTGCTTCTAAGTAATAAAATATGGCAAAGGTGAAGAAATTTTGAAGATATAATTAAAATCTCAAATCAATTGATTTTTATTTAGTCAAAGGGAAAATTATCCTGAGGGAGCCTGAGTTAATCAGGTAAAAACCTTTATTTTTTTTATTTTTATTTTTTTAAAGATTTTATTTATTTATTTGACAGACAGAGATCACAAGGAGGCAGAGAGGCAGGCAGAGAGAGAGGAGGAAGCAGGCTCCCTGCAGAGCAGAGAGGCTAATGCAGGGCTCGATCCCAGGACCCTGGGACCATGACCTGAACCCAAGGCAGAGGCATTAACCCACTGAGCCCTCCAGGCACCCCAGGTAAAAACCTTTAAAAGAGGGACTAAGTTAGGACATCTGGATGGCTCAGTGGGTTAAGTGTCTGGTTTGATTTTGGCCTCCGTCATAATCTCAGGGTCATGAGATCGAGCCCCAGTTTGAGCTCCCGGTTCAGTGCGGGGGGGGGGGGTGTGTGTCTGCTTGAGATTCTCTCCCTCTGTCCTGCCCTCTACACTCTCTCTAAAGTAAATAAATAAATAAATAATTTTTAAAGAAAGGGACTAGGCCCTCCCTGAGGTCAGACGGTCTCAGATGTTTGCTTTGAAGAAGCTGTCAAGCTCTAAGTGGGTCTCTGGAGAGGGCCATGGGGCAAGGAACTGCGGGCAGCCTTTAGTCATGGAAAGCATCCAGCTGACCACCAGCAAGAAACCAGGGACCTCAGTCCTGCAAACGTGAGAAGATGAATTCTGCCCTTGAGGAAATTCTGCCCACAGCCTGAGGGGGCCTGGAAACAGATCTCTCCCCACTTGAGACTCTGATGAGACAGCAACCCCAAACTGATACCTGGATTCCTGGATAGCAAAACTGGGAAGTGGTGGACCCAGCTAAGCCAAACCCAGAACCCTGATCCATGAAAACCGAGCTTATAAGTGTGTGTTGTTTTAGTCCACTCGGTTGTGGTCATTGGTTATGCAACACAGAGAACTAACACAATGGAGACATCCTTAACGTCCTTGGGCTGCGGTTGTTTATCTGCAAACTGGGGAAGTGTTTTGTCACACCCGGCAGCATTTCCAGCTCTAGCTTTGGAGACTTGATGTATGGGGTAGATGCTGGGGGCTTTAGTGTTGGGGGGAGGAAGAATGGTTTTCTTCGTGGGTGAGCAGATGTGGGGAAGGGGCTGTGGATGCCAAGGCAGTGTGCTGTTGAGGCTTCTGATGCACAAGCAGAGAAAAATACAGGCAGCTGAGGACTCAGCGAGTCCCCAGTGACCCGGCTGCCAGGCTGGACACTGACCACAGCTGGCATCGCTCCGGGCTGCAGGAGCGATCATCTTTCTGAAGCAAGAAAAACAAGCATCCTCTTTCCCCTGCTCTATAAGGAAAGCTTCACCACACTGGGCACCCGCCCCCATCTCTCTCAGTTTAAGAAGGGGCAGAAGATTCCCTCTCACCCTCTTCATCTCCAGGCACCTAAAGTTCTTGGGCTGGCAGCCTCAGGAGCTGACCTGGGGAGCTTATGGGGAGCTGAGTCAGGGAGGGCATCGGGTTTCCTGTGAGCTCTTGGCAAAGCCCAGATGGAGGTGAGGTTGTGCTTCTGAGCTCTCCCACCAGACCAGTCCATCATGTCTCCTTGCCTTCTATACTCCTGCTGCCTGTCACAGGGGCCCCAGACCACTAACAAGCCCCAGAGGTGGTGCATGAACCGTCTGTCTTGCCTCCCCCAAATCCTCCCTCAGACACAGCTGACAGGCTCCTTTGACTGGCTGAAGCAATTGTCCCTTATTAAATTCTTTAGGGGATGATCTCATTAAGCCTTGTTATGGGTCACTTCTATTTCAGGGAGAATAAATTTGCTGGACTCTTTCTGTGTGCAGCTAGTTAATTGAAACCTGAAGTAGGGGGTGAGGGGAGGGGGAGGGACAGGCAAGGTGGTGAGCTGACAGGGGGCGGCGGGGGGGTGGAGGGGAGCAGTGCGACTGTCTGGGTGAGGAGCTAGGAGCTGGTGGAAGGAAGAGGCAGGGGGTCCATGTGAGGGGGACCGATAAGACAGAAGACACAGGCCCTGGAGGGGGAGGGGAGATAAAAACAAGCGTGCTCTGCAGCCTGATCTGCAAGATAGCCTCCTAACTGCCTCCCAGGCCTCTGTGCTCAACCCTGCCTGACACAGGAGTCCAGACCAGCATGAAGCGATAAGGGTCTAGGCCAAGATGTGACAACAGAGATGGAAAAGAAGGAGATGTGAGAGGACTTGGAAACCAATTTAATATGAGGACAGAGGAGAGGAAAGTGCCCAAGATGACCTTGAAAGATCTCTGGAGAATGGGGAGGAGTGCCAGCAAACAAGACCAGCGGAGTCCTCAGATCAATACCATGCTCACGGCTCTATCGCGTGAAGAATCCCTCTTCACCCAGTCTGAAAAAATGACTGTGTCCAGTCTTCTGGCTCTTCTGCCATGATGCACGTGGGCAGGAAACATGAACTGAGTACCCACCGTGGACAGGACCCCTGCCGAGCACTGGGGAGGCAAATACAAACAAGCACACTGCCCAGGCCAAGAGACTCCAGCCCTTTCCAAGCAATTGGCCCTTCTCAGAGTGTTTTACTTCAATTCCCTTTTCAAACAGTTGTGCTGATCCTCAGCCTGGGCTCTTGGCAGGAGAGGGCATAAAGACAGAGGAGAGTTTTGTGTTGGGGACCTTAACATCAAGTGAACTTGGTATGGCTGAAAGATAGGTGGCTGCTGAAAGACAAGTGGCCCCAAGCTGGTGCCTTGAACTTGTGGACCTGGCTTCCTTCACCGGTAAAGGAGGGAGGGGGGTTAGGTGATTCCTGGAAACTCTCCTATCTTTCTTTCTTTTGCTTTGTTTCATGGATGGGCAAGTGCTGTGACTAGTCTGATTTCTACAGAAGTGTAGGGTCGTCCTTTATTCCAGAAAACAATAGTAATTTGAGCACCCACAGAGTGGGTGTGGGGTGTGACATGGAACCTCTATTCCCTACTCCTTGTGTTTCCATGTAGAGGTGGCTGCATTGAGTGTGTTCTTGGAGTCTCCCTGGTCTCTCTCTCTCTCTCTGGAAGAAAGACATCTGACTGGAAAACTCGAGGGAAGGAGCTGAGCATGCTGCACTAAGACCAGCTTCCCAAGTTCACATGTTGAAGCCCTAATCCCCCAGTACCTCAGAACGTGGCTGTATTTGGAGATCGGGCCCTTAAAGAGGGGATTAAGTTAAAATGGAGTCATTAGGGTGCATCCGGGTCCTCAACCGCCCGGGTCCTTAGGAGCTTAGGACACAGACCACACATACTGACGAGAGGCCATGTGAAGATACAGTAGGAGGGAGGTCATCTGCAAACCAAGGAGACCTTAGAAGAAACTAACCTTGCTGACGCCTTGATCTTGGCCTTCCAGCCTCTGGCACGTAAGGAAATAACTCCCCACTGGTTAAGCCCCCCGTGTGTGATACTCTACCATGGTAGCCCTTGTGAACTAATACAATATTCTCTTTAGGACTTGCCTGCCTACAGGGATGTATACTCAGAGCTGTTCATGACCAAACCTGCCTTCTGGGGGAGGGCTGAGTCTGTCCAGATCTGTCTGCTGCCAGGTGAATGTCTGCCTGCAGTGCCTGGGGCATATCAGAAAGCCCTTAGGGATGGCACGTGTGTACCGCGTCCTCCAATCTAGTTTGTATCTACCATAAAGTTTACCATAAAGTTGACATTTAAATGTTCCTCTGCTTCCCGTGTCTTATTTCCCAGTTGATCCCAAACTAGAGGAGAAGGGGCAAGGTTATTCATTGTGCCTACAGCCCCACCCCAGAAGGAGAAGGCAAAAGCACCATAGCCCATGTTACACATTAAAGTCCTCTCTCACTGGTGCCCTCACCACTCCCACATGGGCACTCTATATCCAGGCCCACTCGTTCCCAGCATGGCCTGGCTCTTAGATTCCATTAGGACACCCACCTATTACACCTTTCCTCTTCTCTGTGCTGCAGAATTCTCTTCATTCTTCCAGTCTTGGCTCAGAGGTCTCCTCCTAGCTGAGTCTTCCTTGGGGCCCAGGTCATGCCTTCATCTTTCTCATGTCAGTGCCTATGACCTGGTACATATTTCTATTATTTTGTCATACTGTCCTAATGTTAGGTGGCCACATGTCTGTGTTCTCCACTAGAACAGACTAGGCTGAGCACTGCACCTGGAAGGACTTCCTGGTCACACTTGTGTCCCCAGTGCTAGCTTGGTGCTTGGCTCCAGAGCAGGTGTCCATAAAGTGCTGGAGTATGAGTGAGTGGCAGGATGACATTTTGACATATTAGTCTGTATGTTTCTCATAGTTTTCCACCCCCCCTTCCATTTCAAGTGGACTGGCCTGTTGGTAATTCCTCCATTTGGGCTTGGTGTAAAGCAGAAGAGCCTGAGCTCAATAACTTCCTGTCCTTTGAAAAAAATCTAAACTCATTGGATTTCGTGTGTGTGTGTGTGTGTGTGTGTGTGTGCGCACGCATGCGCGCGTGCTGTGGGGGAAGTGTGAGGGGTAAAGTGGGGAGATGGCTTTTGAGAGAGAAGAAATCATGTAGGCCTAGAAGGGGAGAGAGGTGTGGGTGCCCTCACCCTTGCACAGCCCTCCATGATGGAGGCGGCCAGTCCTCCTTTAATGGCATGGGAGCAAAGATTTCTGCTCCCTGAAAGGACGTGAAAACAAAGCCAGCTGCCACCCATCACCAGGCTTTGGCAAATCCTGTATTTGCATGGGTGGACAACAAGACCTCACCCCACCTTGAGATCTAGAGTCCTAAGTGGGGAAGGGAAATGAAAATTCAGCAATGACTTGGGGCACCTGGGTGGTTCAGTCCATTATGCATCTGCCTTGGCTTGGGTCATGATCCTAGGGTCCTGAGATTGAGCCCCATGTTGGGCTCTCTGTTCAGTGGGGAGTCTGTTTCTCCCACTCATTCTCCGTCTGTGCTCTCCCTCTCTCAAATAAAGAAATAAAAGCTTAAGGAAAAAAAATTCAGCTATGACTGACATGGTCTTTCCTGCCATGTAGGGACCTTGGAGTAGAAATTAAATTGATCTCTAAGACATAAAGAAAGTGATGTTTCTTGCATATTTGAGTTGGGAGGACTAGATTATCATCCACCAGAAATGAATTCTGGATCCTCTAAGTCCTGAAATGCTTCTCCCTTTCCCCCTCTTCTGACCAAGAAATTTGCCAAGGCCTGAACTGGTCCAGAATTTAGCCCCTCGTTCCCTCAACTATTGTTTGGAGTGTGGTAATTTGGGAAGAGTTTTATCATTCTCAAGATTGTATGGTGATTCATCCTCTCAGCAGCCTGGGGAAGCCCCAGAAGGCGAATCCTTCAGCCATTGGATGTTCCCTTCCGGAGACTAAAGGTCCCAGTAAGGAAAATTGTATCCTTCCTTCAGTGAGGTTGGAGAGAAGAAGTGCTGCTCAAGGTCAAGTCCCATGCTTGGGAGGAAGAGGCACCTAGGGAGGCCAAGAAGAAACTCCACTGGGAAATGACCCCAAGTGGGTAGGGGCTGGGGGTGAGGCTGTATGGGACAGGAAGGATCCCTCTAGCCAGCACTGGGCCACTGGGAGCAAGGTGCCCAAGAATGCCATGAGATCAATAGAACTGTCTCTCTTGGGCCCAGCTAGTCACCTCTATTGCAGTTAAGACCTCTTAGAAACCACAAACATCTCTCTCCCATCTTTACCCCCTCTCTCGTCCCTGTTGCCCGCCCCCTACCTTGGTGCAGAGCCAAAGCTTCCATGGGATGGTGTGGGAAAGAACGTCTGACTTCCTCACCCACACTCGGTCCAAAGACATAGCATCTGTCTCTGAGGTGGACTGGGGAGGAGAATGTATGTTGAGAGGAGGAGAGCAGACCAGCAAAGAGAAGAGCGGAGGCCGAGTGGGAACTGAGTTGGACGGACAGAAGAGAGGAAGGAGAGCTTGGGTTTGGCTTTGGGATCCCCCCCAAAACAGAGTCTGAGACAAGAGCTGACATAGAGGTAGTTGATTGGGGAAGCTGCTTGGGAACAGAAAGAAGGGACTAGGAAGATTGGCATGAGGAAGAAGGGAGAGCCATTCTGGTGAATGCTCCCACACCCGTCTCGCTGGAGACTGAGTGTCTCCATGGTCCGGCTGGCTGTCTCGGAGGGGCACTGCAGAATGGACCACAGAATTGTCCACCTGAGGGAAGGAAGATGCGACATTTATCCATCAGCTCTGGCCTCTGCTGGCTGAGTGTCCCCCTCTGGGCTGCTGATTCCTTCTTCCAGATTCCTCTAGTGTCGACTATCTGCCCCAGGAGGGAAGGCCCAGGGCAGGAGACATTAGCACACAGGGAATGGGGGGCACAATGCAAGAGCAGAGGGTGAAAGCAGAAGATGCAGCCAAAGAATGGAGAGAGAGGAAGGGAAAGAGGGCTGGTGATGGGGACGGGAGGACAAGATGAACACAGACAGTCCCTGTTTCGGGGAGAGCTACATGCCCAACAGAGGCATCATGGGAGCAGCTGTGGACCCTCTGCAGAGCTCTGGAACTGGCTGGAGTGAGCCCTCATTGTCATCTCCTTATCTGCTATGGGACTTCAGCAGGTACAGGGGAGCCTTGGCAATGACTGGACATCCCCACCCCTGGCAGCCAGGAGCAACCTCTTTTGGGCCTTCCAGGAAGACAAACTGTCTCCTTAGTGTTTCTGGCTCTTCTGGTTCAACAACATCGACTCAGGTGTTCTGGCTGAAAACATACCTCTCCCAAGAGGCAGATTGATGGCATATGATTATATAAAAGGATCGTGACTTGCCAGAATGGAGCAAGCCTCCTGCAGTCCTTGTGGCAATGGGAAATCCAGTTTGGGGCATGGTGGTCACCCCTACTCCAAACCTTCAGTGTTGAGCAGATCTGAGAGAGGCTCTTGAAACTTCTGAAGTTTAGAAAGGCCTGGGACATTTCATATCTGTATTCTACCTACACTGTAGACCCAGGCTCTTCCCACCATACAGTAGGACTCTTTCTACACAGCACTGACCTTTCCTTCTCTGATGTATTATCATTCTACTAATAATCAATAGCCCAGATTGATCTCTTGCCTGTCTTTTTTTTCTTAAAGATTTTATTTATTAATTTATTTGACAGAGTGGGAGCACGAGAGTACAAGCAGGGGGAGCAGCAGAGGGAGAGGGAGAAGCAGGCTCCCTAAGCAGGGAGCCCGATGCAGGGCTCCATCCCAGGACCCCGGGATCATGACCTGAGCTGAAGGCAGACGCTTAACCAGCTGAGCCACCCAGGCACCCCTCTCAACTGTCTTCTTAATATTCTTTTCCTTTGAGTTATTCTTGTCTTCTTTACTTGTAAATTCTAGAGCTTCTTGGTTCCCAGTACCCTAGAACTACAAAACAGCTGGGGTTGGGGCCCAGTAAGAATGTATAGATGAATGAGTGTCAGACTGGTCCTCCTAGGCTGTCAGATTGCTATGATTTGAGAATTCTGAAAAAACTGACTAACCAAAAATATCTCCCTCCTCCCAGCTGACTTGTCTTGTTGTCTGAAATTCCTATCTTTTATGTCATTCCTTGATGGCTTCTAGAGAAGCACTTATGTTAGTTGGACAAAATGCCATCACCTGGGAGAGGTCATGAGTTAGTCAGCTATCACTCTAGTAAGAATTGGGTTCCTTAATTAATTGTTATTAAGACATGGAGATGAGAAGCCTTTGAGATCGAGTCCTAGGGCAGGATGTTTTGGTTGTCAAAGGTGGGGAAGACAGGCAAAGAAGGCTAAAGTCCTGGGGCCTTGAGTGGTGACGGCAACAACGCTGACTGGGTCAAGGAGGGTCCTAGCTGTAGTGAGCACAGACACACCAAAGAGATACTGATTTTATGGCTTGCCTTAGGTAAGGTCAACGTGTACAACCCACGAACAAGATCTTAGTTCTCTGCAGGCAGGGCCTGCCTAGACACCTCATACATCCACCAGACTGACCCACAGTACACACGTGTACTGAACAGAGCCAGCTTTGCACACACACATCACTCCGTGAGGCCTCCCCACCCACTGCTCTTTTGCCCTTCTGGTAACTTGAAGGACTTACAGCAAAAACCACAAGCAGGATGAAAATGCCAGAGCAGCTCTACTGAGTGCTTTAAGGGACACATTTCTCCAAACAAACAAAATTAGCCGAACAAAATCACATTTTTCTGCAAACTAAAAGGGTGATCTCTAAGGCCTCCCTCCCAGACCTGCTGGTTACTCATGGTTTTCAGTAAATGACAGTAACTCTAGAGGAGGGAGGCCTTTGGAAGTCGCCTAGTCCTTGCTGGCCTGGCTGGGGAGGGCCCTCCCAGTCTACTGCCCCCACACAGGTTCTGGAAATCTCTGCTTTGTCTTTTTCCCAGGGTCGGGGGGGGGGGGGGCATCCTGTTTCCCAAAGCCTGGTGCCTTTGCACTGATTCCTCAAGAGAGGGGTCACATGAGATACTCTGCTTCATTTCATTTTAGGTTATTGTTGCTGCTGTCAGTCTATTGAAGGACTTTAATGAAAGCTTGTATTGTTCTCGGGCTGGAGGCTTTTTCAAATGATCAGCACATTATAAAACACAATAATGAGTCTAATTCCCACCCCCCAGCACACACACGCACGCACCCGCAATGGCATTGCTAAGTCCCCCAGATATGTACGGTAGTAAGAGTCTGGGATTTAAGTGCCGCAGAGCTGGGTTTGGCTCTGACTTTCCTGTTCAGTGCTGGTGAGCTTGGGCAAATCCATTCATTCATTCATTTGTTTATCCAGTAAGCATTTATTCAGTACCTCCTTGTGTCAGTCATATAATCTCTGTAAAATGCTATTTTTTAAAAAAAGATTTTATTTATTTATTTGAGAAAGAAAGAGAGAGAGCACGTGAGCATGAACAGGGGGAGGGGCAGAGGGAGAAGCAGGCTCCTTGCTGGATCGCAGGACCCCAGGATCATGACCTGAGCCAAAGGCAGGTGCTTAACCAACTGAGCCACCCAGGCGTCCCCTCTCTGCAAAATGGTACCAATGCCTGCTCTTACTATCTTTCCCAGCTGTTTAGAAGAGCTAATGAAATCATACTTATGAAAGGTTCTTGGTAAGCTCTGAACACACTTGTGTTGTTGACATTCATCAGCAAAAAGTTTAAAACAAAACTGGAGGGGTGGGGTAGGAGGGCCCAAACCACAACACTCCATACATCACTTGTGCCAGAAATCCACCTGTTCCACGTTGTCTGGCGTGCCCTGTATGTTGGGAGCCTAGACTTTCCTCAAGCCAGACTTTGCCTGGCATACCTTTCTCTCCATCTCTGTCCTTGGAAACCCTGCTTTCTCCAAGGCTCTGGCTGAAAGCTTCCTCTTGGCACAAAGTCCTTCTTGCTCTTGTGAATTCATTTCTTCCTCCCACATGTCCGTCCTCTGCTTTGGGCATGTTGTGTCCCATCTGTGAACTACTGTAATTTGTTTCTAGATGGAGCCCTGTTACTGGACGGACAGCCGTGCTCTGGAAGGAGGTGAGAGGTTCTTTTCCAGGAATCCTGGCTCTGCCCTTTCAGCTCCTGTGAACTTGGTCAGGCACACTGTCTTCTCTGGGCCTCAGTTTCCTCTTCTGTAAAACCTACCTGTCCCTGCTGACGGGGGAGGATGAACAAGATACCACGTGTCAAGGTCCCAACACAGTGTGCCTTGCTTTCAGTGGGTGGGCTTTCAATGGATGACTTTTAAGTAAAACTGAAGGGCATTTGTACAGACTTCGGTGAGCTCTCCTGAGATACACATAGAAGAGGCATCCACTTAGTGCAAATGAAGAACATTGGGACCATCTCTACACAGGATTTGGTACCTGAAATATCCCCAGGAAAGGTGAATTCCTCCTCAGAGGCACTCCTTTATGTTTCAGTACCACTGGGAGAGGCAAACATCAAAGCGCTCTACTTCCATGGGTGCTGGGTGCTGGCAGCACTGACCGCCAGCGAAAGCATGGAGACTCTGCAGGGAAGGGAGGTGAGGAGTCTGAGGAGAGATTTGTTAGGACTGGTCTTTCTTAACATAACATGTATTTAAAACCAAGTATGTTAATTTTCAGTCAAAGATTTTTGGGGGTCTTAACAATTCACCTCAATTCTGACACGAACTTCCCTGAGTTCATAAAGACCCCACAAGCGCCCCCACCTCAGATGCCAGGAGCAACAGGAGTTCCCAGGCTACCCACACTTAAGCCTGGCAGACCCAGGATTTGGGGTTCCTGTGACTCTCCCAGTAGTTCACTAGAACACCTCACAGAACTCAGGAGAGTGCTTTACCTGTGATTACTGGCTTACTTCAAAGGCTACAACTCAGGAATAGCCAATGGAAAAGAAACATGGTGGAAGGGGGGATGGGGGTTGCGCACAGCTTCCATGCCCTCCCCGGGAGCGCCACCTTCCCAACATCTCAGTGTGCTCGCCTGCGTGCGCTCTCTGTGAACCCTACCATTCAGGGGTTTTTTTGGGTTTCATGAAGTAGGCACAATTAATTAAATCAGTGACCATGGGTGACTGAACTCAATCTCCCACCTTTCTCCCCAGCCCAGAGTGGGGGTAGGGCCGAACTTTCCAACACTCTCCTCAGGAGGGGAGGTTGGCCCACATCCTGAAGCTGCCTGCGGGCCCACCTGGAGAACCCTCATTAGCATAAACTCAGGTGAGGTTGAAAGGACTTTCCTAAGAATGACAAAAGGCACTCTTATCACTTAGGAAATTCCAAGGCTTTTAGGAGCTCTGTGCCAGGAACTGAGGACAAAGACCACACAGTTTTAATCATGCCACAGGTCCCCTGATGTTGTTCTTGCTTAAATAGCATAGTTTTCAGAGCTGGAAAGAGGAGGGTGAGGGACTCGGGACATTGTCCAGAAGGCTGGTGTTTCCACGGCCTCCCTGTGAGCTTCGACGTTGTCTCCAGTTTCCATCCCGAGGGTCGTTGTCCTCCCAACATCCCAGGGGCTTTTCCGCCTCTTACCGCTTTCCCCCCCAAGAGTCTTTTCTTTCCAATCCCAGTATGTCTTCGGAACTGTCCTACCCGCTCCCAACAAGGAAGATCCCTAGGGCTGTGGGCCCTTACCTTCTTTCTTAATGTTTTCCTTCCTTCTACTTCAACAGGAACCAGACTGAGTCTTTCTGGCTCTCGCTGCCCCGGGGCGCGGTCAGTGTGGGGTCGATTCCTTGCCAGGTTGTTCTTGGGCAGGGAGGATCTGCTGTCTGAGGTCTTGATAGTAACACTCAGCAGAGGGGGAGACACCTACTTCCCTGTTAGCACTGAAGGAATGCAACCCAGACTCAACTGCAGCCCCCCACCTCCCCTCTGACCATCCCTCTCCTCACTCCTCTGCTGTCCAGTCACTGGCAGCGTGGCGCTAGGGTCGTTGTCCTCCCAACATCCCAGGGGCTTTTCCACCTCTTACCCCTTTCCCCACCAAGATCAGCTTCTCCGCATATTTTCTCTCAGTCACAATTATTGGCTTGCTCTTTCTGCCATTCTCTGTGCTGGACACCAAGGGAGCTCAGAATAAGGAGGCCTGAGCTTTGCCCTCAAGGTACTGGTTCTCTTCTTCCTTTGTAGCAGTGGTCAGGCCTTCCCTCAGGCATCCCTCACCACCCTCAACTGCAGGCCTACCTCCTCCCAGCCTCTCACGCACTTGGCATCTGGCACCACTTCCTTGTCTTGACATCCCTTCAGGCTTTCATGTCTCCCTGGCTAGATGCTCCGTGGACTTCCTCCATTCACACCCACGGACTTGCATCTGCCACAGAAGAGGGCCCTGAGGCTCTCCCTGGTGAGTCAGGTGGGTGAGGAGGAAGAATGCGTACAACAGGTACACAGGAGGGCAGATGTTACGAAGGGAACAAACAGTTCCTGAGGTGGGCAGCGGTGTGCTGGTCTGATGGTGTGTCTGAGGAACCTCTTGCTCCTTGAACCCTGGAGGTTGCACAAGGTCAGGTCCTGAGTCATACAGAGCTCCTTACATTGAAAAATGAGAGGACAACACACACTAATTGAGAAATTTTAAACTGCCTGTTGCATTTATTTCCACTTTTTTTTTCCCCCTAAGGATTTTATTTATTTATTTGACAGAGGGAGAGAGATCACAAGTAGGCAAAGAGGCAGGGAGGGGGTGGGGAGGAAGCAGGCTCCCTGCTGAGCAGAGAGCCTGATGTGGGGCTTGATCCCAGCACCCTGAGATCATGACCTGAGCCGAAGGAGGAGGCTTAACCCACTGAGCCACCCAGGTGCCCTTATTTCCACATTTTAATACAAGCTATAGACTTTCCATATAGAAGGGGGTATCGCTGGTTGGAAAGAGGGTTGGGGAGCCCAAGACAGAGAAGCCTCACTCAGCCACCCTAGGGAGCGGGGGAGCTGAGGGAAGGCATCCCCTCCCAGCGACCCTTGGCCATGAATGGCTCCACTCTCATGGCCTCTTCTGCCCTGGTCCGTTCTGGTTCCACGTGAACTTGGGAGCTGAGTTGGCAGCATCACTGTACTTAACCAGTGAGTCTGGGTGCCTCTGGGAGGTGCCTGTCCGGAGCATTACCAGCAGAACAAGGGCCCCGTTTGTGGAGTGTTCTCTCTGAGTCAAGAATCCTGCTGACAGCTTTACTACAAAAGTCACCTCACTCTTAGCCCTGACAAAAGGCTGCAAGGTGGTGTCAGGAGTGTGATGCAGTAAACTGGTGAGGACCCTTGTGCTTGGCAGGGTTACTGAACTGCCCAGGGGGTCACTGCTAGAGGGAGGCAGAACTGTATCCAAATTCAGCTCTGTCATATTCCAGAGCCCCTAGGGCTGATAACCATGTGACCCTCTGCTACCTGGAATCCTTAGAATGTTCTGGATGGCCTTCCGCGTGGAGGACATAAGTTAATTCCGTGGAATAATGCTCTGAGGCCAAGCAGGTAGTGTTAATTCTGGAGGCAGTGACTTGTCTGAGGTTATGTGGACAGCTCAGGGCAGACTTTCAACAGTTCCCCTTACAGTGTATACTGGGAGATTGTAGTGAATGCTGGTCATGCTGGGGTTGGAGGGTAGAGGGCTGGGTGGTTACCCTGAGGGAGGGGTAGCCTGGCTCTTAGCGATCTAGAAGAAAGAGTGGAGCCCAGACCCACAGATAAGGGTTCTGTCTCTCCAATCTCCCATTTTCCTCATCTAAAGAATGGCTCTAATAGTAACGTCCACCTTACAGGAAGAAATGGCAGAAGTAACCAGCTTGGTCAGGAGGGAAGGGGCTATAGTCAAAGCAAGTCACAGGCCAGCCACACTCTGATGCTACTGTTCAGGTCACCATTTCTAACAGGCACCTGCTGCAGGCCCAGCCTCAGTGCTGGTGGTGCACCAGGTATAAGCAATGATCCCAGAAGAGTGATTCAGACAGGCCTGGCCTTGGCCTCCAAGACTTAGGACGGAAGTTGGGAGGAGAACTACAGCTCTGATTCAGTCATAACACTGCAGGTAGGCTAAAGGATGGAAATGTTTGTGGGACGGTGTCTCCGAACATAAGGATCAAGTTCAATTTCTGGTGGTGACAATGGGGCGGAGGGGGTTGCTAGTGATGTAGATGGAGGGGGAAGGGAGGCTGGGCCAGGCTTGTTGCATGGAGGTGGGATTTCAGGAGCTTAGAGAGCTGAGCACGCCCTGCATTTGAGATTCTGGGAGACCATTCCTATCTCTACAGCACTGATGAGATAATATTGTCAAGGAGTAGTTTTAAAACCCAAGGTATTAATCCACATTTACTCTTTCACTTCAAGACTGACAGGTGTGATCTTCACAGTGAAATTTTCTCTTTTTGTACTGAAAGAGCCTGGGCTCTTATCACTACCCAACTTCTCAAATTCCTTGAGGACTACAGTAGCACGGAAAAAAGTGAACAAAGGGATGAACAAGTGGGTGAAATATACATAGACAAAATGTGTATCCTGCACATGGTGTAATTTCAGTGAATTTCAAAGAGATGGGTGGTGGTAGAGGTTGGGAGAGCAAGGCTTAGAGATGAACTGTTTGTGCTGGAGTCCCATCCTGCCACTCCTGATGTGTGACCTTGGGTGGGTCACTTTAACCATTCCGGGCCTCAGTTTCCATTTTTGTCACCTGGGGCTGGTAATGGTACTGAGCTTATAGGGTTGTTGTGGCAATTAAATGAATAAATCCATTTAAACCCATGCTACAGTGCCTGGCACACAGTGGGCATTCAAAAAAAGTTGGCCAGTAATATAAAATTATTTTATCAATGTATTCGTTTAATCGTGGATGGAAAACTCCTATGCTTGTGGGCAGTTAGCATAAATGAGTGAACTGGGGGTTCACTGGAGTATGAAGGGGAGACTGACGTGAAGGTGGACATGGGGCCAGTGCTGTGACTTCCATAACCTCCTCTTGGGTAGTGTTACCACAGGTGCCAGCACGGCTCCTGAAAAAGTAAAGACCTCTTACATTTTCTCCTCAAGCTCTTATTTATTTATTCATTTACTTCTCAAAACCCTGACTTTGGGAGCTCCAGCTAGACCTCAAGTTGCATTTTTGTTCTCCGTGCCCTCTGAGCCCTGTACGGGCCAGGTGACCGGCGCCCACTTCACCTTTCCTCCAGGTCCCGCGTGCAGCACGTTCCTTTCCATCACAGACCTGAAGGAAGGGCCTCGCGAACTCAGAGCACCCGGGCGCGTCCCGCTTCTCACGGTGAAGTGCAAAAGAGAGGAGTGACTCTGCAGAGGTGGAATTTGGGGTGTCTGCAACGCGCGGAGGGGCGGAGCGGGCTCTCCCGGCGGACCCTGTCTCACCAGCAGGTGGCGGTCTATCGGCCAGGCCTGCAAGGTAACCGACCAGAAACTTGAACGGGATGCTGATGCCGCCGCAAGACAAGCACAGCGGAGTCTCCTCGAGCCGAGCTGTCGACATCCGCGAAAAAGTGGGGAGAGAAGAGAGCGGACTCCTTGCTGGAGTCACTCAAGGATTCGGACACTACGAGCTTCGTTCGGGAAGGGTTCAGAAGGGGTGAGTACTGAGAAGCGCGCGGAAAAGGAAGTATTGTCCTTCTCTTAGGCCATTGTCCTTGGCTTGCACTGACTGATTTCCAGTCCTCTGGGAAGGGTGTTTCTGGAAGGGAACTCCCTGATCAGATGGATGAGCGCGGGAAAGAAGCCCGGGAAGCTGGTGCCCGCGCGCCAGGCGCTCTGCAGCGGGAGGAGCGCGGATTCCTTTACGCTAGATGGCGCTCTCTGGCTTTCCCTTGGCTTCCCGCTCCAGTCCCTGGAGGCTGCCGCCGCAGCGGCCGCTCTAGCCGACCCGTGCGGGCTCTGTGGTTCCGGGCGGAAGTGAGGCCCCGAGCGGAACGGCCTCTGGTGACATTTTCTCCGGGCGGCGCGGACGAGTGAAGGGACTTGGTGGTGAAGGCTGTGGAGGTGGCGAAATTCGCTTTAGCTTCGGCGGGGCTTTGACCGCGACCCTCTGCTCGCCGCTGGGGCTTTTGCTGAAGAGGAGAAGGCGGCGGTGGCCGTCGCGTCCCGAGTCACCGCGGCCGGGGGAGTCCCGGCCGGGGGGTCGGTCCGTGCCCCGACGGGGCGCGCGGAGCGGGCGAGGAGGTGCAGAGCTGCCGCGGAGCTCAGGTTAGCCGGGAAGGTGCGCAGGGCTGGGGTCCGGCTGCGTCCTCGGGAGGGGTCGGGTTGGGTCGGAGGGGTACGGGCCGCGGGTGTAGGCTCTGCGGCCCCGGGGCTGCGGGGTCGTGACGGGCCCGGCCGGCGGGCGCAGAGTGTTCGCGCCCGGACTTGGCGGGAGGCACGGCCCGGGTGGGGGCCCCCGACAAGAGCGGAATCGCTGGACGCCTTGTTCGTCCGCCCGCCGGTGACCCTTAGGTCTTCCCGGCCCGGGCGAACTGGCGGGCCGAGCTCCCTCTCCCCTTCCCCGGGCCGCGGGTCCCTCTCTCTGGGGGCTGAGAGGAGGCTGGTGGTGCCGCTCCCCGCGGGCCGCGCGGGAGAGCGGCTTTTCGGCCCTGGAGTTGTCTTCATGCAACTTTCCGGCGCTCCAGCCCGCGGGAGAAGCGGCGGCAGCAGCCCTGCCAACTCTGCCAGCTCCGCGAGCCGGGATCTGGCGCCGACACCTGCCACTGCTCCCGGGAGCCCGGGCGGCCGCCCCAGTGCCGCGGTTGCCGGGGCCTAGGAGGAGGGAGAAAAGGCTTCCTTTGGCTGGCGCCGCCTGCCTCTCGGTGCTTCCACCACCTTCGGTCGGCAGACGCCGCCGGTCGATGGGAGGGATGTGTCAGCCTCCAAAATTGACCTCTTCTGGGAGAGTTTGTCAACTTTATGTAGAAAATAGGCGCAGATGTAAACTGACGGGACCCACGTTAAAGATCATTGTCTTCTTTGACTCTTCCCGGGGAGTTTTCACTTCTCCCCAGTAGCACTCCATGCTTTGTAACTTATTTCTTACAGCACCGACCTCAGCTTATTGTTGGGGCCGCAGCTCCCACGAGAAACCGCAGGTCATTCATTCTCTCTTTTAAGTCCTCCTCTCCACTGTCGCAGAATAGAGGCTCGCAGGTTGAACGAATGAGCCTCTCTCTCTACTTGTTCTTCCAGATCCAACCGCCTGAGCAGTTTATGCTTAGATGTGCTTTTCATTTCTTGACTGAGCTTTTGCTTTCTGAATCCATCCACCCAGTAGGATGAAAATCCCACTAATGATGCTTTGTCAAGGTTGGACCTCTTAATTACAAATACATCTGGCTAGTTTTGCTTAGGCTATTATTGTGTAGTGTCGTTGGGCACATGCTAACAGTTTGAATCACTTCCTTTCTTCTCCTGGGATATTTTAAGGATGGAGGCTATTAACTTTCTAATGTAGTTTTGCTGATGCAGGCAATCTGGATTCCTCCAGTAAGAGCATTGCCTTTTGGTTTAACAAGCATTTTTAGAGGCTTACAATTGATAGTTATTACCTGATGTCCTGAGGAGTCACAACGCTAACCGTTTGTTAGTGGGAAGTGTAATATTTTGGCTGTCTAATCTGGCCAATACGATGCTTCATTTAGTGCTTTATGCACAGTAGGTGCTCAGTAAATATAAAATTGAGTTAAGTTTTAATTTAGGAAACTAAGATGGAATTTACTGCAATGACCTAAGCTGCTTTAAAAAGAATCTTATTGAAATTTCATGCAGTTCCATTGAGAAATAAAAATATTTTTAGCCATTTTTTTTAAAAGATTTTATTTATTTGACAGAGATCACAAGTAGGCAGAGAGGCAGGCAGAGAGAGAGGAGGAAGCAGGCTCCCTGCTGAGCAGAGAGACCGATGCGGGGCTTGATCCCAGAACCCTGGGATCATGACCTGAGCTGAAGGCAGAGGCTTTAACTCACCGAGCCACCCAGGCACCCCATTTTTAGCCATTTTTAAATCAGAGTGCTTTTCAGTATCACTGTACTCTTAAAACTTCAAACCATGTTTATTTTTCATAATAACATTTTGTAGATACAAACTTCAAAATAAGTGAGGTGCCTGGGTGGCTCAGTTGTTAAGCGTCTGCCTTTGGCTCAGGTCCTGATGGATCGAGCCCCATATTGGGCTCCCTCTTCTGCGGGAAGCTTGCTTCTCCTTCTCCCACTCCCCCTGGTTGTGTTCCCTCTCTCGTGTCTTTCCCTGTCAAATGAATAAATTAAATCTTTAAAAAAAAGCTTCAGTATAGGTGTGTGCAATATGAAAGGCAGAGAGAAACTTCAAGGTAATTATACCTAAAGCGTCAGCTAAGTGATTTCTTTCTTTTTGTTTTTTTTTTTTAAATTTCTTTAAAGATTTTATTTATTTATTTGAGAGAGAGAGAGAGAGAGATCACAAGTAGGCAGAGAGGCAGGCAGAGAGAGAGGGGGAAGGAGGGTCCCCGCCGAGCAGAGAGCCTGATGTGGGGCTTGATCCCAGGATGCTGGGATCATGACCTGAGCCGAAGGCAGAGGCTTTAACCCACTGAGCCCACCCGGGCGCCCCCAGCTAAATGATTTCTTAACGAAAAAAATTTTTCTGACATTGTTTTGTGAAAAAGGAGTGGAGCTGGAGACTTTCCTCAGTGCTAGCTTCATATTAAGTTCACAGTGTAGTTGTTATATTACTCACTAATTTAGTTTATATTTACTCTTAAGTGCATTTATGAAAGTGTCCTAATACTCTTTGTCTTGTACTCTTTGTGATTAATCCAAGATCTGTATATTAAAAATAAATTCAGCTTAAATTTTAATTTAATGCAGTTCTTTTGGAACTGAGTGCTTAGTATATGTCCTTCAAAGATTTTATTTTGTAAGTGACATTGATTGGTACCTTAAGTCTCGTTACTATAGGACTAGTAACTTCTCCAGGCTTGTGTAACTTGTAAACTCATTATTCAAGGAGTTGTTTTACTGGGATCTTCAATCTTAAGAGTTTTGTACTGACATCTACATGAGTAAACTCGATGTATATGCAGTTAGAATGGTTTTGTTTTTGTTTTAAAGTTTGGTACTGGTATATATTAGAGACTCAAACCCTGTGTAATTTTGGTGAATCATCTTAGACCTTCCTGTAAAACATTAAAAATGTTCTACCTTTTAAAATTTATTTATTTGACAGAGAGAGGGAGAGAGAGAACGCGAGTGTGTGTGTGCCCACACTGCGAGCAGCAGGAGGGGCAGAGGGAGAAGCTGACTCCCAGCTGGGCAGGAAGCCCATGTCAGGCTGGATCCTAGGACCTGAGCTAAAGGCAGACACTTAACTGATTGAGCCACCCAGGCATCCCAAAAATGTGCTACTTAAATTTTTTTTTTTTTTTTTTTAAATTTGAGAGAAAGAGAGAGTGAGAGAGAGAATGAGAGGAGAGAAGGTCAGAGGGAGAAGCAGGCTCCCCATGGAGCTGGGAGCCCAGTGTGGGACTCGATCCCGGGACTCTGGGATCATGATCTGAACCGAAGGCAGTTGCTTAACCAACTGAGCCACCCAGGCAGCCCGCTACTTTTACAAAATTTTTTATTTTTTAAGTAAATACTACACCTAATGAGGGGTTCAGACGCACAATCCTGAGATCAAGAGTCGTATGCGCTATAGATTGAGCCAGCCAGATGCCCCTCAAAATGTGCTATTAATGTGTTTTCTTTTGAACCATACTGATTATGGTATTCTGTATTATTTTAGGAAAGAATCTGGGGCCAAATAAATTTTCTTAGCTGTAGTAAAAATGAAATAAACATATTAATGATTGGGGAAGAGCTACTGAAAACTTTGAGCAAACAGAGGACAACACATTCAGGTAGAACCTCTTTATTCTTACAACACTAATTTATTGATTGCCTACTGTGTGTCGCTAATGCTCTAGTTACTAGAGATATACTGGTGAAAGGACTGACAAGGTCCTGATGCTAAAAGAACTTAAACATTTAAACCTGAGTTTAAGATGAGTTTCCAGGTGGGCATTCCAGCCTAGGTAACTGCTTACCCAGAGTCACGAGTATCAGTCTTGACTGGTTAAGTATGGCCAGTGCCTTGAGTTCACAAAGGGATAGGTTGTGAAGGTACCTTAGTTTGCTAAAGTGTTTTTTTTCCTTTTAGGGGAAAAAAAGCTCAGGTGGAATATGAAGGATATGATAGGCATTCCTGTTGAAAAATTTTCTTCATCCTTATGTTCAATGAGTAGAAATGTTACTGGTTTAATTTTATTATTATTATTATTTAAAGATTTTATTCATTTATTTTGACACACAGAGAGAGAAATCACAAGTAGGCAGAGAGGCAGGCAGAGAGAGGGGGAAGCAGGCTCTCCGCCAAGCAGAGAGCCCGATTCAGGACTCGATCCCAGGACCCTGTGATCGTGACCTAAGCCGAAGGCGGAGGCCTAACCCACTGAGCCACCCAGGTGCCCCTATTATTATTCTTTTAGAGTGAGCAAGCGAGTGAGTGAGTGGAGAGGAGCAGAGGGAGAAGAGGAGAGAGAATTTTAAGCAGGTTCTATACTCAGTGTGGAGCCTTATGCTGAGCTCAGTCCCAGGACCCAGGACCCTGAGATCATGACCTGGGCTGAAATCAAGAGTTAGACACTCAGTCAACTGAGTCATCCAGGTGCTCCACTGGTTTTCTTTTTTATTTTGGGTTTGATTCTTATTTGTCAGACTAATTTGATAGTTTTCTTTAGGTTTTAAATTCCAGTTTTAAATATAAATTTGTTGTCATGAAACTTTTCTAAATCCTTTTAGGGTTTATCTTTTTTTTAGGGTTTATCTTTAAATTGTACCTACCTTTCTTACTCTTTCCGGGCTCATGGTAGGGGAAATAAACAGTGTTTTCTGCTTCTGTGTGGGCAGCCTCTCAGCACAAGTGGGATTGATGTTCAGTCAGTTTTCACACTCAGCCTACAAGTCCTTGTGGTAAAAGGAAGGAGCAGGGTGAAACTAAAAAGTATTTTATATTCCATCTGTATTTCTGGGCTAAGGAAGGAAATGTGTGTTGTATATATTAAACATACTTTTCATAACACATTAGTAACAGATGATAATACTAAACGTGGTTTAAAAATAACAGAAAACCAGTATGACTCAGATTTGATGATTGTCTTGTTTAGGATTTGTGGCTTTATAGTGTTCATTTTAAGTTTTGTTTCTGTTCTCTCTCATGTCTTCATTCAAAACAGGGACCTCCGATTCTGTCACTTAATAGCCAAAAGATAGATGGTATAAACCCTAAGTTACTAATTTGACTTGATTCAACTTTGAAACAACCTGGATGGGTATTTTCTAGTTAAGATTAGTTAAAAGTAGATACCTACCACATAACTGCCGTGTTTGTTTGTGTGGGTGTTTATACCTTTTTAAATCAGAAGCCCATTTACTGAGTACTTAGGTGCCAGTTGGGGATGGGTAGAAAGACGAAAGAAAATTTCTGCATAAGGTACTCAAATCTAGTGAGCCAGATGACCTTTAAGTTTCTTTCCTGTCCTAAAATGTGAAGAAAAGTAGGCTATAGCAGAAAAACGTATAGCGAAGTGTAGGATGGAGTTAGTCTTTTCTTTTATAAAATCATTTTAAATATGGTATTGGAGAATGACGTTTTTCCTAAATAGGTCTCTAAATGTGAAAGAAAATGACTGGAGACTTGAGTGTTCTTTTTTGTACTGCCAGTTCATTTACAAAATACTTTTTCCTCTGCCTGGAATTCAAGTCCATGTATTAGTAAATTAGTTTTGATTGTTCCAAGAGCAGCAAAATTAAATCTTTAAAAATTTATAGCATTCATTCCTAAGAATTCGGATAAACTAGGTTTGAGCTTAGATAATCTAGAATTTTAAGTTTTCATTAGCATGATAAACATTTGGGAAACAGGATACTGACTGAAGTGTCCAGAAGTTATTTTATACTGAGTTGTCTGGTTTAAAGAAAGAAACAAACAAACAAACAACTTTTATGATGTTCTGAGTCAGCATTTTGCTAGGTGCCTTATAATTAGAGAAAGGTATTGTTGGGGATAGGGAAATTGGGTGTGGACTAAAACTCTGGGAAAACAGGACTGTTTTCCTTTCTGTATTAAGAACAAAAACCTCATGTGGTTAAGATTTTAAGTGGTATTCTGTCTGCCCTAGTTTTAACCTAGCAGAAGCATCATTTATTCTTACATCAGCGCTTTATCAAGGGTTTCCCATTACTTTATTCCACTACAGTCCATCAAATAATTGCTATGTTAAGTTTTTGGCACCATTTATCTAGGGGACCTCAGGTCCTGGCATATGATGACCCATCTTTATCCCATCTTTATGTGTACTGTATTTTGAGGGAGATAGAAATTGCCAGAGCAGAGATCTTGGAGGAAATCTGGAACGTGTGTTTTAAAGTATTCTTGATTTACACTGATAGTGCTTTTGAGTACTTAGAGGGTCTCCTGTTAGCCATGGTGCATTCTTTGCATGTGGTAACTTCCTTGGCTCTTGATGCTGGTTTATTCACAGCCTGGGGCTGGGCCATTTGCATGTCAGTAGTGGTGGTATCTGCAACATGAAGTGATTTGAGCAGCCATTATCACTCTTGGCCTATTTATAGAGGTTGTATCAGTGGAGGAAGGTTGGCTGGCAAGCAAGCAGAGCTCCTTTCTTCCCATGGTTGCAGGCTCACAGTTTATATTTCAGTCTAGGTGGGCCAAATCCATTCAGCTGCATTAATTTCTAATGTTTCTTTTCTGTACTCCAGTTTTTTAGCACTTCACTTTCTTAGTCAACTTCACTCATGAAGGAAAAAACCCAAATAACTATTAGCACACTGAAGATAATTAGCAATAATTTCTTACTATCATATGATATTTAGTGTTCACATTGCTCCATTGTTTCATAAATGTATTTTTATACTTATTCAGACTGAGTAAAAAAGGTCTGTGTATTGTTTGGTAATCTAAAGGTTCTCCCTACATTTTTTCCCCTGGCAAATAACTTGAAGAAACAGTTTTCCCCATTTGAATTTGTCAGTTACATTCCTATGGTGGTTTTAAACATGTTCCTCTGTCCCTCGGTCTCTTGTTATTTGGTATTAGGTTTAGAGGCTTGATCAGATTCAGTTTTTATACTGTGTGTGTGTGTGTGTGTGTGTGTGTGTGTGTGTGTGTGTATTTTAAGATTTTATTTATTTGACAGAGAGTGCAAGAGCAGGAGCGTGCACACAAGCAGGGGGAGTGGGAGAGGGAGAAGCAGACTCCTCACTGAGCAGGGAAGCCAACGTGGGGCTCCATCACAGGACCTTGGGATCATGACCCAGCCCCAAGGCAGACACTTAACCAACTGAGCCACCCAAGCACCCCTGTAATGTATATTGTTTCTTTTCTTTTTCTTTGAAGGGTCAAAAATATACCTTGTTAGATCACGTTGAGTAGTTGTATCAGGAGGCACATAATGTTTGGTTCTCTGTGGTGTTAGCAGCTGTTGGCACTCATTGCTGAGCTGCACTTAATTACTCCTAAATCCTCACTCTGAATGCCTTTCATCATTCTCATTTCTGAGGCTTTTATACTGTACCTTGTTTATAGCCTCTTCAGCCTCTTCCTTTTGAGAGCTAAGGGAAGGGATGAGTTGCTGTGGAGAAGAGGGCTGTTTCTGTTACATCATTATATTGTGGTGGTTTTATTTCAGTCCTGATCTTTGGTTCCTGGACTGTACATATTATCCATGCTACCTACAACTTCTTAGTGAAAAAAACTAACCCCAGATACAACAAGTAATCAAAAGAAGTCCTTTGGGAGCAAAATTTGTTTTGAGATATTGAGATTTGAGATATTTGAGAGATTTGAGATATTGCTTACTAAGGTAAGAGTACTGTTATTAAAATAAAGTAGGTTATTGGGCGCCTGGGTGGCTCAGTCAGTTAAGCATCTGCAGTTGGCTCAGGTCATGATTCCAGGGTCCTGGGATGGAGTCCTGCATCGGGCTCCCTGCTCAGTGGGGAAGTCTGTTTCTCCCTCTGTCCCTCACTCCCAGTTGTGCTCATGTGCCCTATCTCAAAAGAAATAAAATCTTAAAAAAATTAAAAAAAAAATGAAGTGTGCGTATATAAAAATTAGAAAAAAGGTTGATTTTTCTATTTGAAAAGATTTGGCAACATCACTGTTAAAGACATAGTGGATTCTCTTCCTAGAACTGGGGGCTTTGTTTTGATTTTTAGTAAGATAATTCTACTTTTACCTTATTTGTGTTATGTTGCCTAAGAAATTTAGTTTAGTTGTATCTAGTTTTTGCATCTTTATGCATAAGTTCATAAACATTTATATATAGTATTCTAATTAAGGAAGAATACCAGGTTATTAGCAGTGGTGTCCGTTTTTGTGTTAGTTTTTTTTTTTTTTTTTAAGATTTTATTTATTTATTTGACAGAGACAGCAAGAGAGGGAACACAACCAGAGGAAATGGGAGAGGGAGAAACAGGTCTCCTGCTGAGTGGGGAGCCCGATGAGGGGCTGGATCCCAGGACTCTGGGATCGTCCCCTGAGCTGGAGGCAGACGCTTAATGACTGAGCCACCCAGGTGCCCTCTCTTAGGTTTTAGGTGGAAAGGAGAGTTACATTGTCAGAAGTCATGTTGACTTTATGTAATGGAAAATATTTTTATATACAAATTGATAGTTCTATTAAGCAAACAAGGGGTTTCATTAGTGGTCTTGGTGATTTTTAAAAATGATTCAGTTCAGTTTAACAAAGATTTAAATATTGTGTATAGGGGAAAAGACCATTAAGTATTAGGAACTATGAATGAACTGAAAACAACGTAATCCCTGTTTTCAGAGGAGATTGCAATATAATGGGGCTGGAGGGGTGAGTAAAAACATTTGCATAAGTGACTGGTTTCTTTTTATTACTTTCTTCATATTGTGCTGTTTCTCTCCTCCCCCATGTTTAAGGTTAACTCTTAATTTCTTGGGCTTAAATTTTCTGTCATTGCTGTGTGTGTGTTTGTTTGCTTTAAATAAATCACCCTCATAGCAGTGTATGTGTTGTGTGCTACAGTCAGAAAAATCAGGTAATTTATTAGGTGCTAATTTTTTTTTGGATGATTATTTATACTGTGATTCTCTCCCACCCTTAGCTTGTCATATTATCTGTATCCAACTTGTCTGACACTGTAGAGTCACTTCATAATCTTTGACAGTTGCCCACACCAGCAGGAAGTAGGCTTACAAAACTGTTGGAAAGCCCTGCTTCATTCTAGTTTTATCTTCTTGGGTTGCAATTTGTCTCTTGGTCTCTGTCTTCGGTTCGTGTTTGTATTTTAAAAAGTAAAACCATGCAAAACTTCAAAACACCTTAACTTGGGCCTTTTCTTTTAAGTTTTTGGGTATAGGGTAGGCAAAGTTAGGTAAAGAACTTAGAAAGTGGTTTTAAAGACCCATAATTGTCATGGAATTTTTTTTTTTTTAACCTTGGTCCCAATTATTAGGAAAGTTATTACTACTGCAAGCGAGTCAGTAGAAGATGCTAGCTATGCAAGAATTGCAAGCATATGCAAGAACATATGCAAATAACTCTTGGAGGCAGAAATTTCTACTCTCTCAGAGTTAAGCTACATTGTTGGCGGTGGTCTCATGATTTCTTTTGTTTTTAAGGTCCATTCATATAAGAAGTGTTTTTATAGTAGTGTAGAAGCAGTCCAGTTGCTTTTAATTTTATTGCTAGGAGAGTTCATCATTTTTGAATCATAGATTCAGTAATAAATGCATAGTTGAGAGGTGCCTGGCTGGCTCAGTCAGTAGAGCATGTGACTTGATCTCAGAACTCTGTAAGTTAGAGCCCCATGTTGGGTATAGAGATTATACTTGAAAAATTTTTTTTTAATAGAACAGCTTTTTTTTTTTTTTTTTTTAAAGGGGAGAAGGGACAGAGGGAGAGGGAGAGAGAAAACCTTAAGCAGGCTCCTTGCATGGTGTGGAACCCCATGTGGGTCTTGATCTCACAACCCTGAGATCATGACCTGAGCTGAAATCAAGAGTTTGATGCTTAACCAACTGAGCCACTTGTTTGTCCCCAAAAATAAAAAGTCCTAAAAAACCCTCAAACAAACAAAAACCTGAACAAACACATGTAACTGAATATTTAAACTATAAGCCAGCTAACAATTTTTGGATTTCAAAGCTAAACCAATTAAAAAAATAACTTAAAAAAATTTGCTTAGACTGCTGTGAGGCTATTTGGACTGCACTTCCCTTGCTTAATAACTCCTTCCCTCCTTTATATGGCATAGTTTTTACTTTTTGTTTTTTTTAAAGATTTTATTTTTATTTAATAGAGAGAGAGGGAGACCACAGAGGGAGAAGCAGACTCCCTGCTGAGCAAAGAGCTTGATGCAGGGCTTGATCCCAGGACCCTGAGATCATGACCTGAGCTGAAGGCAAAGGCTTAATCCACTGAGCCACTCAAGTACCCTGGCATAGTTTTTCCTTTTATTGATTAAATTGTATGGTATGCCTTGGGCATGGTTTTAAGTAAGTGCAGTATGGAAAAGTACACTGCTTTTTTCAGATATAAAGATATCAAAGAGGTGGTGGTTGTGTGGTTTCTATAAAGTGAATAAAAACAATGGATATTTGTTTTTAGGGAAAGTTATCAAAGGAGTATCCTTGTTTACCTTCTTAAGTGTAAAATGCAGATATATTTTGATTTATACAAAAGATTTTTTTTTTGGTTCAAGTTTTTTTTTTTTTTTTTTTTTTTTTTTTTTTTTTAAAGTAATCTCCACTGCCAATGTGGGACTTGAACCCATGATCCCAAGATCAAGAGTTGAACACTCGGGGCACCTGGGTGGCTCAGTTGGTTAAGCATCTGCCTTTGGCTCAGATCATGATCCAGGGATCTGGGATCGAGTGCTGCATTGGGTTCCTTGCTTAGTGGGGAGCCTGCTTCTCCTCCCTCTGCTTGCCGCTCCCCCTTTTTGAGTGCCCCCCTCTCTGTCAAAAAGTAATATCTTGAAAAGAAAGAAAAAAAGAGTTGCCCATTTTTCCAGCTGAACCAGCCAGGTGCCCCACAAAACATGTATTCTTGTACAATTGTGGGTGAAACTGAATAATGAAGTAGCTTAGAATTTAAACATTAATAGCTTATATTAATTGAGCCATAGATTGAAGCAAGGAAAAAATCTCATGTCATGGGCGCCTGGGTGGCTCAGTTGGTTGAGCGACTGCCTTCAGCTCAGATCGTGACCCTGGAGTCCCAGGATCGAGTCCCACATCGGGCTCCCAGCTCACGGGGAGTCTGCTTCTCCTTCTGACCTTCTCCTTGCTCATGCTCTCTCTCACTGTCTCTCTCTCAAATAAATAAATAAAAATATTAAAAAAAAATCGCATGTCATTTGTATTTCCTATAGCTACTATTGAAAAAAAATTGCCTTTTTCATTATTGTATATATCTGAAAGGCATGTGTTAAGCTAATATGTAGCTTATTTATAGATAAAGTTAGTGCTGAAGTAAAGGGTAACTGCACTTGTAGCAGAGTTTGTCCTTAAAATTTTTAAATGGTTGGGAAATTATTAAAAAAATAAGAGATTTTAAAAGCCAGTGTTTGAAATAGCAAAATGTCCTTAAGATTCTATTTAAATGAAACTTATTTTTAAAAAATGATATCCACAGGCCCTAGCAAAACATCTTTTGCTTCATAAATACTGTATAAATATGTGTTGTTCAACAAATATTAAGTGTCTGGCAGGTTTGGGTATTTTTCTAAATGCTGCAGATACAGTAATCAATGCGACAAATTCCCTGCCCTCTTATATCTTATATCCAATGAAGCAGACAGATAATAAACTGTAAACACAAATGAGCAAGGTAATTTTAGTCTCCTTTTAAAAAATAGAGAATAATGGGGATATGGGTGAGAGAGGAGGTGTTTTAGAGTATTTAAGGAAGGCCTTTTAAAGGTGGGTTTCAATTGAGATCTTAAATACAAGAGCAAGCCAGATTTCAAAATAGCGACTACCTTTCCTCGTAGTGGGAACAGCAAGGGCAAAATCTCCTGAATCAGAAAAGATCTTAGCATGTTGAAGAATTTGGAGCCTAATGAAGCAAAATGATGCTGAAGTGAGACTTGAGCAGTACATGCCTTGTAGCCTTTCTGAAGAAACTGTAGGTCTAAGCAAGGAGCAGTCTTGTTTACCTTTTTTGGTGTACAGTGTAGATGTGCCTTGATTCACACAGAGGAGTTATTCTTGTATATTCATGGGCAAAGCCTGAATTTTAAATCTCAAACCTCAAATACATTAGGAAAACTTATTTTAAAGGAGTCTGATGAAAGCCGTATCTTTAAAATGTATAACCTAAATGATCTTTTGTAAAGATCCAGATGTTCACAATTTTCATTTTGGTTAAAGGAGGCTACTTGTGTGTCTTAGGTTAAGAAACAGGTTGGAAATTCAGAAAGTGTTCTAAATATATCTATCTAAGTCTATCTAAATATATTTTGGCCATTGACCTACATATTCTTTTCTTAGAAATGAGGATTATATATTTCAGGTTAACTATGAGCAATAATTAATAAAAATAATTAAAATGTTCTGGAAACCTAAATGGAATTGTTTAGATAGTTGTCAGTGTGGACAGACCACTTACTGTGTGTATCTTTTTAAATTGTAGCTTTGTAAAAAGCCTGCAAATACGCAATAAAACAGTCATCAGTTTGTTTTTAAAAATAGCAACAGAAGCATTCTTTTAGTAGGCTTTTCAGTTGAAATCGCCTATATCTTTTTTTGCTTTTTAAAATATTCCTTGAGGGGTGCGTGGGAGGCTCTGTCAGTTGGGCATCCAACTCCTATAATTTCAGCTCAGGTCATGATCAAATCTCATTGGGTGGAGAGATCGCACATTGAGTTGGGCTTTCCGTTCAGCAGGAAGTCTGCTTGGGATTCTCTCCCTCTGTTCCTCCCCCACGTATGCATGTACTCTCACAAATTAATAAATCTTTATTTACTCATTTTAAATATTAAAATTTAATATTTAATTTAATTTAAAATTTAATATTAAAATTTAATTTAAAATTTAATATTAAAATTTAATATTTAAAATATTTGTATTAAATATTTAAATATTTTTTTTATTTGAGAAAGCCAGAGAGGGAGAGAGCACGAGTAGCGTGAGGGCAGGGGGAGAAGCTGATTCCCCACTGAGCAGGGAGCCCAATCAAGCAGGGAGTCCCAGGCTTGATCCTGGGACTCAGGGATCATGACCTGAGCTGAAGTAGACCTTTAACTAACTGAGCCACCCAGTTGCCCCAATAAATAAATTTTTGAAAATAAAATAACCCTTGAACGTTTTTAAAACATTGAGATCTTGGCTGATTCATGGTTGAGTTTTATGCTGTATCTAATAGTCCTCAGCAGTAGTGCTTACAGGCACTAGTTTTCTGATGCTGAGAAGCAAAGGCCAAGGCAATGCACATTGCTCTCATGTCAACTTTTCAGTGAAGTCTACAAGTAAATCCGTTAACTTTGATGGTTTTCTGTGAGCAGTGACTCTAGCTCTTATAAAAATGGTATGCAAAAGATGACTAACATGTATATTGTAGCATCATATGCACTTTTTAAAAAGCAAAAATGAGATTTAATAGGTTCCTTTAATTTTGATAAGTCCTGTGTGCAGCTGGCCTCTAACCTAGTTGGAGCTAGGAACTCACTCGACATCTGGGCACTATTTTTCCTGTTTGTTTACTGGCTCTCTACTGCTTTTCTTTGTGGGCTTCATTTTCAGTCAGGCTTTATTCTCATGAGGGCAAAGTTGGCTTCCCAGTAGCTCCAAGCTTACAATTTCCTCAGCATTTAAAAAAAAAATTAATAGACTTTATATTTTAGAGCAGTTTTAGGTTTGCTGAAAAATTGAGAGAAAGTACAGAGAGTTCCTCCTCTTCAGTTTCCCTGTTGTTGGTGCATTTGTTAACACTATGAGCTAATACTGATACGTTACAAAAGTCCAAGTTTATATTAGGTCTCACTTTTTGTGTTGAAGAATAGAGATACCATAACACGGAATAACAGTTCTGTGGATTTTGACAAATGCTGTCCGTCATTATGGTATCCAGCAGAATGGTTTCACTGCCCTGGAGATCTCCTTTGCTTCACCTGTTACTCCTCTCCCTTCTCCATTTCTCCTTGGCAACCATGGGGTTTTTTTTTTGATGGTGTATTTGTCTTAATAGGCTTTATTTTTCTTTTTTGGTAGTTTGTTTACAGCCAAATCGAGTGGAAGATACAGAGATTTTTCCATATACCTCTTGCTCCCACACATTATCAACGTGCCCCATCAGAGTGGTACATTTCTAACAACTGAGGGACCTGCATTGACACATCATCACCCAGAGTCCGTAGTTAACATTAGAGCTCATTCTTGGTGTTGTACAGTTTTTGGGTTTGGACAAATTTATAATGTATATCCACCACTGTAATACTATACAGAGTAGTTTCATGCCGTAAAAATCCTGTGTGCTCCACCTTCTCATTTTTCCCTCCTCCAAGCTTCTGGCAACCACTGAGCTTTTTAGTGTCTCTTCTCCATAGTCTTGCCTTTTCAAGAATGTCATATAGTTTGAATTATAGAGTATGTAGCCTTTCACATTGGCTTCTTTTACTTAGTAATATGCATTTAAGTTTTTTTTCCATGTCTTTTTATGGCTTAATGGCTCATTTTTTTTTTTAAAGATTTATTTATTTTAGAGCAGGAGAAAGCATGCACAGGCAGGGGGAGGGGCAGAGAGAAAGGGAGAGAATCTCAAGTAGATGCTCCGCTGAGCTGGGAGCTTGATAAGGCGCTCCATCTCACTATCCTGAGGTCACGATCTGAGCCAAAATCAAAAGTCAGACTGGACCCTTAACCGCCTGGGCCACATGGGTGCCCCATAGTTCATTTCTTTATAGCATTGAATAATATTCCATTGTCTGGATGTACCACAGTTTACTTGAATGGTCACCTGCTATAGGACATCTTGGTGGCTTCTAATTTTTGGCTGTATATCCTTTAGCACTTTTGACTGAAAATCACGATATTGAAGGCACTTTTTTTCTTGACTTTATTACTATTATCAATAGCAAATATTTATGTCCCCCCTGCCCCCCACACTGGTATAAGAATTATTAGTTTTTCAAAAGATGCCAAGTGATAGAAATTTTTCTCTTAGGCTAAGACAAGAGCAGGTCTGTTTTAAAAACTATAAAATGCAAATTAAATGTTTCTCCATGGTTAATCTAGCATTCAATGGTTTAAGAAATATTTTCTCACACACTAGTGAAATTAATACTCATAGTAACATTTTGCGGGGGGTGCCTGGGTGGCTCAGTCTGTTAAAAGTGTCTGACTCTTGGTTTTGGCTTAGGTCATGATCCTGGGTGGTGAGAATGAGCCCCATGCCTGGCTCTGTGCTCAGCAGGGGGTCTGCTTGAGACTCTCCCTTTCCCACTGAATAAATCTTAAAAAAAAAAAAAAAAGTTCTGAGGTTAGTACTGTAGTGTCATTTTGTAACTGAAAAATAGGCTCAGAGAAGTTACATAACTTGTCCAAAGTCATATATGTGCCAGATAAAAAATAGTCACTTTACTATAAGTCTTGTGGGTTTTGCTCTCCCTTTACTTTATCCTAACATTTTTTGTGGGGAGGAAGCACCAGGTACGGGTTGTATTTAAGTTTTTCAAAATCTGCAAATTTTCTATATAAACCCCTCCCTGTAATCTCGATTTCTCTTAACTCCAAAAGCCCTGTACATTGGCTTAACAAAACTACCACATAATTATGAAAAAATAGGATTGAGGATTATTAATAGCAGATATTTATTGAGCAGCTCCTTATTTTAAGGAATGGTGCTAGGTGGGATATACTGTGCAGTGATGAGTGATAAAGAACTTGGACTCTGGAATTGCTTATGTGAAAATCCTGACTCCAGTATTGACTTTGTGCAAATTCTTTTAACTTTGCCCCTATCTGTAAAATAGGGTGATGGTATTTGCCTTACAGAATTCGCCTTGTTGGGGGTGAGTTATACTTTTAAATGCTTAGCTGATTTTCTGGAGGTTAAAGATTGCTTTGTTTTATTTTTTGTTTTAAAGATTTTTACTTATTTATTTGACAAAGTGAGAGCACAAGCAGGGGGAGCAGCAGAGGGAGAAGGAGAAGCAGGCTCGCTGGTGAGCAGGGAGCCTGATGTGGGACTCCATCCCAGGACCCCAGGATCATGGCTTGAGCCACCCAGGCTACTCTATTTTATTTTACTTTTTAAAAAATACTATTTATTTGCCAGAGAGTAGGAGTGTGTGCATACAAGCAGGGGGAGGGGCAGAGAGATAAGCAGACTCCCGGCTGAGTCTGGGGCTTAACCCTAGGCCCCTGAGATCACGACCTGAGCTGGAGCCAGAAGCTTAACCAACTGAGACACTCAGACACCTTACGAGCACTTGATTTTAGTAACGTTATTATTTATATGTATATATACAGATGTAGTATATCCTTGGGCATCAAACAGTTCTATGCAGTCATCCCAAAGGGTGGATTATTTACAGTTATTTTTACTAAAATGAAAAATTAGCACTTTCATTAAAATAAAAGATTAGCACTAAAATACTACTGAAACAACTGCTTGTCTTTCCTACATACATGCTATATATTGAAATAGTGTCTTGAGCAATATGTGTTTATGATGCTTTTGACTTTTTAAAGTATTCTTACATTGTTCCATATATACACACGTTTTGTTTCTCTTAACTTGAAAAATCTGTATTTCCATTCCCTACTCAACTTTTTTTTTTAAAGATTTAAAAAAAAAATTATTCATTAGAGAGAGAGAAACAAGCAAGGGGAGAGGAGGGAGGGGGAGAAGCAGACTCCCCACTGAGCTGGGAGCCCGACACGGGGCTCAGTCCCAGGACCTGGAGATCATGACCTGAGCTGAAGGCAGAGGTTTAACCATCTGAGCCACCCAGGTGCCCCCTCTACTCAACTTTTTAAGTTTTACAGATAAGGAACTGAAGAAATAAGTTAGAGCCTCATGTTAGGTTACACAGTTAGCGGCAGAGCTAAGGTTAGAACCCAGGTTTCTGACTCCTACCTAAATTACTTTTTTCTTTCTCTATTTGTTGCTTTTCTTTTTCATGTTGTTACTTTTATAGAAAGTGAGAGTCAGGTGCAGACAAATAGAGACAATAGTAACTGATTCTCAAAGATTTAAATTTTTCTTTTTTTAAAAAAATATTTAGTTATCAGAGAGAATGAACAAGCAGGGAGAGTGGCAGGAAGAGGGAAAAGCAGGCATGGGGCTTTATCCCAGGACCCTGGGATCATGACCTGAGTCGAAGGCAGACGCTTAATCGACTGAGCCACGAGGTGCCCCCAAGATTTGAATTATCTTTCTGATTCATTGTTTTATTTGGTCTTAGGAATGCCAAGAATACTTTAATGTTATTGGCAGGAAAACCCAACCCCAGTCTCTGCTGAGTTTTAGACCTGAATATTAAATACTTAGTGCTTCTCTAACATTTCTTTGAATGTCTCAAAGGCACTTTAAAATCCCTAAGCCTAAAACCAAACTCTTGATGTCCTTTTCCCCTCCATTCACTACACAAATCCTTTCATGTTCCCTTAGTGATTGGTTCTACTGTCAGACTAGTTGCAGAATCCAGAAACCAAAGCCTTGTCCTCGACGCCTTTCTCACTCTACATATATACTCTGTAACCTCCTATCCATCCACATCTCTCTGTTGCCAGTACCATCAGTCTAGAGCTACTGTAATTTTTTGCCTTGCTTTAGAATTGTTCTGTTGACATTTATTTGTCTTCTTTTCCATCCCGTCTCTGCTGTGCTGCCAGAGTGCTCTTTTTGAAGTACAAACCCACTTAAATCTATGTCTCCTTCCCCTCTTTAAAACAATGGGTTCCTATTTACTTTTCAGGGAAGCCTTCCTATATCTTTTAGGCTATGTTACATTTCTCTTCCTTTTCTCTCTTTGTGGTGCCAATATATCTTCTCTCTGTAATACTTACCACGGTAGTAAATTTTGTATTTGTTTGTGTGATTATTCAATCATGTGATTATTCAGTTGTCTTCCCTTTTTTTTTTTTAAAGATTTTATTTATTTATTTGAGAGAGAGAATGAGAGAACATGAGAGGGGAGAGGTCAGAGGGAGAAGCAGACTCCCCGCTGAGCAGGGAGCCCGATATGGGCCTTGATCCCGGGACTCCAGGATCATGACCTGAGCCCAAGGCAGGTTGCTCAACCAACTGAGCCACCCAGGCGCCCACAGTTGTCTCTTCTTTAGACTGCAAGTACTGTTAGGAAGGTACTGTTTATTTCTTAGTGCCTGGCACAGTAGCTGACGCTGGGTACTCAGTAAATATGTGCTGAATGCATGAATTCTGCATACATGAATGAATGGAGAAGTGACGTGTTAGCTCTGTGAGGGGTTTGAAGTGAAGAGGAAGAAGAGAATAGAACGGCTAAAAAAATACAGTTTCTTGAAATTTGACTTTGTGGTTTTTACATATTAGGTACTTTGAATGTGTAACTCATTTCATCTTACTAGGGACTGAAGTTTTACAAACAAGGTAAGTAGGCTTAGAGAACATGAATAATTTGTCAGTGGACACCTAGCACTTCAAATTCCCTTTCTTTTCTAGTGTCAGGACTGATGTTTTTATGAACTTTTGTTTTCTTGTTTGAAATGTGTTAGGTCACCATATCTTATTGCTACCACTGTCTAGTGTTAGTGCTACTACATTTTTGTATGAGTGCTGAGAGTAACATTGATGAAAAGAGACTGAGAGCAGTTTTGGTTATGCAGGATTATTGTCTTTGCTAAAGTAGACCCCTCATCTTAATCTAATCAGTTCCAAGTTACCTCTTGTGAAACTTTGAAATCCCATCGTGGGGTTTTTTTTTGTTTTGTTTTGTTTTGTTTTTTTAAAAGATTTTATTTATTTGACAGACAGAAATCACAAGTAGGCAGAGAGAAGGGGAAGCAGGCTCCCCGCTGAGCAGAGAGCCCGATGCGGGGCTCCATCCCAGAACCCTGGGATCATGACCTGAGCCGAAGGCAAAGGCTTTAACCCACTGAGCACCCAGGCGCCCCTCATCGTGGGTTTTGAGTCCAGTGCCTCTGACCTTTCTTGTTGCTTTTGATTTTTCTTATGTCTCTTTTGTTACAGAGTTTTAAGATTCTATAGTAGCCCTTTTAACTCTTGCTTTTGTTTATTAAAATCATTCTTACCTTTCCAAGTGCAGTTAAATTAACCCCTTCGTGGATACTTTTTCTAGTTCTGAGCTTGTGAAGGTCTGGAGTTCCTTGTACTTCTTTTGTAGTACTTAGCTAATTTTGCCCTACTTGAATGGACTCACTCAGTTCATTTGTGCGAACTTCTTACTGTCTTTATCTGCTCTGAAACAAATATTAGATTTTCAACCTACAAATTTGTATTTGATCACACCTCAGTGTGAGTACTGGGATTTATTCATGTTTTTGTAATCCCAAACCTAGCATGTTACTTGACATAATAGGCATTTGATACATATTAGTTGAATTAAATATCTTCTGTCCTAGTTTTTCTTTTAAAAGTAGTTTTAGTATTATGAAGAATTTGACCAGAGGTATAATAAGATCAGATTTAAAATTTTTTTAAGAACAGATTTTACTTTTTTTTTGATATATATATATATATATATATTTTAAAGATTTTATTTACTTATTTGACAGAGATCGCAAGTAGGCAGAGAGGCAGGCAGAGGGAGAGGGAGAAGCAGGCTCCCCGCTGAGCGGAGAGCCTGATGCGGGGCTCAATCCCAGGACCCTGGGATCATGACCAGAGCCGAAGGCAGAGGCTTTAACCCACTGAGCCACCCAGGCGCCCCAGATTTTAATTTTTTGATGATTTATTTATTTGAGAGAGGACATGCTGGGGGGTGGGGGGGAGGGGAGGATTGAGGGAGAGGGAGAGAATTTGAAGCAGATGCCCTGCTGTGCTTGGAGCCCCACACAGGGCTCTATCTCACAACCCTGAGATCATGACCTGAACTGAAACCAGGAGTCAGATGCTTAACCAACTATGCCCCCCAGGTACCCCAGTTTTTAATTTTTAAACAAAAACAATTCTGACTGTACTTGTAATCAGGAGTGGGTGTGGGAAAACCACTATGATTATTATAATAGATCAGGCAGTGGGTCACGATAGCTTCAACGAGGCAGTAGAGATGTGAAAATGTTTGTGAAGATTGTATTGGATGGCTAAGTTGATAGGACTTGGTGATGGAATGAGATTTGGGGGTATGTTTTTGGGTTTGGTAATGAGACAGAGTTAATTGTACATTAGTTGCTTGCTAAAGGAGAGGCAAGTTTGGATATATTTTTCAACATTAAATTTGCAGTATCTTTGAGATTATTTTATTTTTTAAAAGATTTTATTTATTTATTTGACAGAGAGAAAGAGACATCGAGAGGGGAGATCAGGCAGGGGGGAGTGGGAGTGGGGAGAAGCAGGCTTCCTGCAGAGCAGCGACCCCATTGCAGGGCTTGATCTCAGGACACTGGGATCATGACCTAAGCTGAAGGCAGATGCTTAACAACTGAGCCACCCAGGTGCCTCTCTTTGAGATAATTTAAATTGAATGTCAAGGATGCAGTTAGTCATCAGGATTTGGGGTCTTTGGAAAAACCCTGCAGGCTAAAGGTGAGAATTTGGGAGTTAAGGGTGTGGATGATACCACCTAGAAGTGCAATAAGAGAAGGGCCTAAGATTGGGCCATGAAGAACTAAATTTGGACCTTCTGGGTTGTTGAACACTAGGAAGTTGGGGAAAGTGGTATGCCTGGGGAGGGTATGGAAGTTCTACATACTTTCCCTCTGTGTCTCTTCATCTGGTTGTTGATTCATATCCTTTAAAAACTGGAAAATGTCTGTTAGTCCATCAAGATGACCTGGTGGAAACACCTCAGACAGGGATTATTAAAGCAGCAACTTTGGACATGACATACTCAGGGCCCCTTCCAATAGATAATCCGTTGTTGAAGTTGAAGAACATTGCTCTGACACCTCACATTGGAAGTGTGCCTCATCAAGCCAGATGACAGATGATGGAATATTTGGTTGAACGCATCCTGGCTTCTCTCCATGGCCTTCCCATTTCTAATGAAGTGGTACTTAAATGATCTTACGTGGGCTGAGAATTCAGTGGGATGAAACATGGCAGATTAAATGGGGACAAAAATTCTTTAAAAACATAACTAAATTTAGAGAGATGAGAATAAGTCAATAAAGGATATATAAGTTGGTTGAGTTGGAGAGGAAGAAGGAAAAACCAGAGTAGTGTGATGGATAGAAGTCCATGGAAAGGGATTTTCAAGGAGGGAGTGGTTAACAGTGTCAGATACTGCTGAGAGGTAAGGAATGAAGACTAAAAATGTCTCCTGGATTAAAAAAAAAAAAGATTTAATTAATTAATTATATATATTTTTACATTTTTAAAAATTTTTTATTTTACTTTTATTTATGTATTTTTACGGATTTTATTTATTTATTTGACAGAGAGGCAGCAAGAAAGGGAACACAACCAAGGGGGAGTGGGAGAGGGAGAATCAGGCTTCCTGCTGAGCAGGGAGCCCCAATGCAGGGCTCAATTCTGGGACTGTGGGATCATGACCTGAGCCGAAGGTAGATGCTTAAAGACTGAACCACCCAGGTGCCCCAAAATGTCTCCTGGATTTAGTGACTTGAAATAAAGGTAGTTTTAGCAAGCTTTAAGTGGAATGATGGGAACAGAGATTAGATTACATTGGCTTAAACAGTAGAAGGTAAGGAATTAGAGACGCTGGTAGATCTTAAAGTTTGATAGCTGATGTGAAAGAATAAGAAAGACGTGTGCTTTTTGGAGTGCTTGGGTGGCTCAGTAAGTTAAGCATCCCTCTCTTGGTTTTGGCTCAGGTCATGATCTCATGGTTGTGAGATTGAGCCTTACATTGGGCTCCATGCTCAGTGAGGTGTCTACTTTAGGTTCTCTCTCTCTGTGCCTCACCATGCTCATTCTCTCTTTCAAAAATAAATAAAATCTTTAAAAAGAGAAGTTTTGTGTTTTTTTTTTAAAAGAGGTTCTCAACTAGGTTTTTTGTTTTTTTGTTTTTTTGTTTTTTTAAATACAGAGAGAGAGATCACAAGTAGGCAGAGAGGCAGGCAGAGAGAGAGGGAGAAGCAGGTTCCCTGCTGAGCAGAGAGCCCGATGCGGGGCTTGATCCCAGGACCCTGAGACCACGACCTGAGCCGAAGGCAGAGGCTCAACCCACTGAGCCACCCAGGCACCCCTGTTTTTGTTTTTTTTAAAGGTGAGACTTGGACATACGTTTTAAACTTCTTGTTTTGTTTTTTTTTCTTTTTTTTTACATTTTATTTGTTTATTTGACAGAGAGAGAGAGAGAGAGAGAGAGATTATAATCAGACAGAGAGGCAGGCAGAGAGAGAGGGAAAAGGAGGCTCCCTGCTGAGCAGAGAGCCCAATGCAGGGCTCGTTCCCAGGACCCCGAGATCACGAAATGAGCTGAAAGCAAAGGCTTAACGCACTGAGCCACACAGGCACCCCTCAAACTTTTTGTTTTCTTGGCAGTGTCTTTGCAGAGCAGAAATTTTTAATTATAATAAAGTCTTTTTTATGGGTTGTGTTTTTGGTATTATGTTTAACAATTCATTGCCCAACCTAAGTTCACCTTAATTTTCTCCAGGTTCCCACTATAAGTTTTTTAGTTTTGCATTTTACGTTTATGTCTCTCATCCATTTTGAGTTAATTTTTGTGAAAGGTGTAAGGTCTGTGTCTAGACAGTTGTTTTCCCTGAGAATGCCCAGTTGTTCCATTTGTTTAATAGACTTTATCCACTGAATTGTTTTTCTTGTTCTTTTGTCAGTGGTCAGTTAAATGTGTTTGCATGCATCTACATCTGGGCTCACTATATTCTGTTCCATTGATCTCTGTTACCCATTCTTTGGCTAATATTACACTGTCTTGATTACTTTAGCTTTTATAGTAAGTCTTGAAGTTGGGTAATGTCAGTCCTTCAATCTTTAGTATTGTGTTGACTATTCTGGATCTTCTGCCTTTCCATATAAACTTTAGGATCTATGTGTCAGTATAAGGTAGCTTGGGGTTTTGATTGGGAATACACTGAATCATTGGATCAGGTTGGGAAAAATTGACGTCTCAACAATAATGAGTCTTCCAATCCATGAATATAGACTATTTCCCCATTTGTTTATAACATCTTGAAGGTTAAGAATAGACAACGTTGATCTGTGGTGATAAAGTTTGAGAAATGGTTACTCTTGGGAGAGGGCAGGTAATGACTAGAGATGGCATGGGAGAGGTTTCTGGGATTTGGAAAATGTTCTGTATCTGTGTGGTTGTTACATGGGTATGTTCATTTTGTAAAAATAATGAACGATATGTGTACCTCTCTTTGGTAATATTTTCAATATTTCTTTAAAACAACAACAACAACAACAACAACAACAACAGAATCTATTTTGATTAAAGAGCAGAAAACATGGGGCACCTGAGTGGCTCAGTGGGTTAAGCCTCTGCCTTTGGCTCAAGTCATGATCCCAGGGTCCTGGGATAGAGCCCTGCATTGGGCTCTCTGCTCAGTAGGGAACCTGCTTCCCCCTCTCTCTCTGCCTGCCTCTCTGCCTACTTATGATCTCTGTCAAATAAATAAAATCTTCAAAAGAAAAAATTAAAAAGCAGAAAACTTGTATCCAAATTTGTGTTTTAGTGGCCTCTGATACCTACGTAGTATCTTTGAAATTTTGTGGGTATAGATTTTTTTGGGGAGGGAAGTAGGTAAGGAATTTAAGTATTGAGGATAAGAGCAAACTCACATTAAAGGTTTTAATGTTGCTTGTAGTTGTTTTTATATTAGGTAGTTTTTGGTCACAGATACAGGCAGAATTTTTTTTTTTAAAGTATCAATTTTAGACAAAATGAAAAACCAAGGTAGACTAAATCTTGAGAAAAAAACTATGTTATAAATTCTGTTTGAAACAGTGTTCTCCTGGGGTGGTTTGTGTAAGCCCTATCACTTGGTATTTGACACTAGATTAGATAAAACAGTAGAAGGTTTCCTGTTTGGAACAATCCCACTTTATTGCAAGGAAATAGGGTCACTTGTATGGATTTTTTTTTAACTTAAAGTTTTGTGACAGAGGAAATATATCTTCTGCTTTAGTGGTCGGAAGCCTTGTTATTTTGTTAAAACACTGGCCCTCTTTAAAGCTGCTTTTTTGTCTAAATAGAAAGCCATATTTAGTGCATTGTTTTGTATAAGAGCAATGTTGGAATTCATGAATAACTGTACATGTGGAGAAGCAGTGTAAGTTAATGGGTTCATATAGATTGTTTGAAGCATTAGCTGCTTATATTTCTTATACATCTAGGGTGGTGATACGAACTAAACAGATGTAGGAGTGCTATTAATTAGAACGCCCCATTTTACATGACTGTAGAGCAAGATCTTTCCTAGAAGCAGTTTCACTTAATGGGCTGTGCTTGTGTCAACTTGTGGTTTCAACGGAACAGTGCCTGTAGCAACAGTAAACTTGTAACAGTAAATGACTTGAGTTTGCATTTGTCACATTAGGAAGGACAATACAGTTTCAGTTTATTCATTCATTTTGTGTCATTATAATGGTGTTTAAAGCATGCTTAGTTGCTCATTAGGAGTAAAATTGAACAGTATAAAATAAGGCAAACCTTTCTTATGTTGAGTGCTTAATGATTTTATATACAGTGCTATGTCAAAACTCTCAGTAGGGTTTCCTATAGTGGTTGGCCTTAGATAAGACCCCATCATTCAGGGCACTTGGGTGGCTCAGTGGATTAAACCTCTTCTTCCAGCTCAGGTCATGATCTTGGGGTCCTGGGATTGAGCCCCGCATCGGGCTCTCTGCTCAGCAGGGAGCTTGCTTACCCCCTCTCTCTCTGCCTGCCTCTCTGCCTACTTGTGATCTCTCTCTCCCTGTCAAATAAATAAATAAAATCTTTAAAAAAAAGAAAAAAGGACCCCATCAATCATGGTCCATTCTCACAATTCTAAGTTCATAAGAAGTTGTTAATCATCTAAGAATATGTTGTGAGAAGGAAGACTTTCTTCTGTGTGTTTATTGATACTTTCATTTTTTTTCCTCCAAGGATAATTGTTTTACCTATTAGTTTATACACTAAAGCAACAGATACACATTTATTCATTTATTTATTATTATTATTTTTTTAAAGATTTTATTTATTTATTTGACACAGAGAAAGATCACAGAATCCTGGGATCATGACCTGAGCGGAAGGCAGACAGTGACTGAGCCACCCAGGCGCCCCTGTTATTTTATTTTTTATAATGTCTCATTTGTTGTTGTACCTCTGTACCTTCTTTAACGTCTTTTTTGCAGGGGTTAGTTTTTTAACTGTATTTTTCTATTTTTTTTTTAATTGTTGCTCTAGGGATTATACCTATATCTTCATTTATCACAATCTTCAAATTAATGTTTACTTAATTCCAGTAAAATATAGAAACATTGCACCAGTAGGGAAGAGCTCCATCTCCTCTCTCCTTTTTTTTTTTTTTTTAAAGATTTTTGTTTATTTATTTGACAGAGATCACAAGTAGGCAAAGAGGCAGGCAAAGAGAGAGCGCGCGCGAGAGAGAGAGGAGGAAGCAGGCTCCCCGCTGAGCAGAGAGCCCGATGTGGGGCTCGATCCTAGGACTCTGGGATCATGACCCGAGCCAAAGGCAGAGGCTTTAGCCCACTGAGCCACCCAGGCGCCCCACTCCTCTCTCCTTTTTAAAGTATTACTTTTACATATATGACATCTGTGTGTATTATAAATCTCACATTACAGTGTTATAATTACTGCTTTTTACAGCCACTTATTTTTTAAAAGAAGGTGAGAGAAGAAATAAGAATCATTTATAGGATCTTCTATGTTAACATACATATTTACCACTTTTTGTCTGCATTTCATTTTGTGGATTTGAGTCACAGATTCTTTCAGCCTAAGAATTTCCTTTATTATTTCTTTTAAAGCAGGTCTGCTACCAATGAAATTTCTTAGTCTGCTTATCTAGGAATTCTTTTCCTTTATATTTTCTTTATTTTTAGTATTTTTATTTTATTTTACTTTATTTTAATATGTCATATTATATTATATTATATTATATTATATTATATTATATTATTTTTTACAATCCCTCCACCCAGTGTTGGGCTCGGACCCATGACCCTGAGATCAAGAGGCACATGGTCTTCCCATTGAGCCAGCCAGGCACCCCCCAGTAAAAAAAAAAAAGTAATATCTGTGCCCAACATGGGGCTCAAACTTGCCACCTCAAGGTCAAGAGTCACATGCTCTTCTGACTAAGCCAATAAGGTTCCCCTTTTGTTTTTGTTTTGAAAGAATATTTTTGTTGGATATAGAATTCTTATTTTTTCCCCTCAGTACTTTGAATGTCATTCTCCCTTTGGGTCTCTAGTGTTTCAAAATGAGAAATCAACTGCTAATCTAATGTGGTTTTCTTGTATATGATGAATTTTCTTTTACTGCTTTCAGGATTTTTCTAATTGTCTTTCACTTGTTTGACTATGATGTATCTATGTGGCTTTTATTGAGGTCTCGTTTGAGATTTGTTGAACTTCTTGGATATGTGTGGATTGATGTTTTTCATCAGTTTAGAGGATGTTTGGGGCCATTATTTTTTCAAGTATTTGTTCTACCTCATTTTTTTCTAGGATTCATATTATATACATGTTGGTATTCTTGATAATTGTCCCTCGTGTGTCAGAGGCCCTATTCATGTTTCTTTAATCTTTTTCTCTCTATCCTTCAGATTGCACAGTTTTTGTTGACTTATTTTGTTCGCTGATTTCTTTATTTGCCATCTTGAATCTGTTGAGCCATTTTTGTGAAATTTCTTTTCAATTTTTATACTTTCTAACTGCAGAATGTCCGTTTGTTCCTCTGTTAAGAATTTGTTTCCTTATTGAGATTCTCTTCTTGTTGATTCATTTTATCATACTTTAATTTTTAAAATGTATTTGCCTTTAGTATTTGGAACATATTTAAAATAGCTCCTTTGGGACGCCTGGGTGGCTCGGTGGGTTAAGTCTCTGCCTTCAGCTCAGGTCATGATCTCAGGGTCCTGGGAACAAGCCCCATATTTGGCTCTTTGCTCAGCAGGGAGCCTCCTTCTCCCTCTGCCCCTCCCTCTGCCAGTGCTCGCGCATGCACGCCCTCTCTCTCTCTCTTTCTCTCTGACAAATAAATAAATAAATAAAATATTAAAAAAATAGCTCTTTTGATGTCTTTGTGAAGTCCATCATCTGAGGACATTGTTTTTCTAGTGACTGCTTTTTATCTCCTGTGTATGAGTCACGTTTCCTATTTCTTCAAAGGTCTCTTAATTTTTTATTGAAAACTGGACACTTTAGATAATATATTGCAGCAGCTTTAGATTCTCATTGTTTTTCCCTTTGAAAGGGTTGCTGTGTTTTTTGTGATCTGTATTTGTCAAATAAATAATAAAATCTTTAAAAAATAAAGATTTTGTTTATTTATTTGATAGATAGAGATCATAAATAGGCAGAGAGGCAAGTAGAGAGAGAAGGGGAAGCAGGCTCCCTGCCAAGCAGAGAACCTGATGTGGGGCTCAATCCCAGCACCCTGAGATCATGACCTGAGCCGAAGGCAGAGGCTTTAACCCACTGAACCACCCAGGTGCCCCCATTCCTGAGCTTTTTAAAGTAGTTTTAAAACACAACTGAGTATCCATATATATTATGTCATTTCATATTGTGTTGATTTGAACTTTATATACACTGAATGACACAGGGTTTTTTGTTTTTTGTTTTTGCAATTTGCTTTTTTTGTTTTGTTTTTACTTACCATTGTTTTTATTGTTTTATCCATGTTGATGTAGTTGTCTTTTGTGTCCACTGCTGTATGCTTCTTTATTGTAGCAGTGTACCACAACTTGTTTTTCCATTCCACTGTTTGTCAGTAGATGTTCTGTTTTTGTTTTGTCTATCACAGAAACAGTGCTGCTATGACACATGGTTTCTCTAGACAGTGTTTTTCAAGCTTTTAGGTCACCACCTATTGGGTTGTGAAATCAATTGACTGAGTCATGACTAACACTAAAATTTTTTAAATATATAGATGAAAAAATATCTGAGTGCTTTACATAAGTTTTTGTCTCACAAATGTAACCACAGGAAGCTCCAAACTCTTAAGTCACCCCTTATTTCTTGCATTTCAGAAAGCACTGCACATTCCCTGTTGTTTGCCCTCCCCTCCTTCTCCACCTCTTTTCTACTTTGGTTCATCATCAGCAAAATCACCAATATTCTTAACTTCATCTCTGAACTTCTCCTTTACCTTCTTGCACTAGTAACACTGTGGCTTTCCACTGAGGGTACAGCTTCATCTTGAAAGGGGTACCTTTGCTTTTTTTTTTCTCCTGCAGTTCTTACCAGCTCTGCCTGGATTTCCTTGTTCCTCACTGCCACTTTGCAGGTAATTTTCCTCTTCATTAATCCCCATATTGCTGTCCTCTTTTGACCACTGACAGTGGTGATTTTTGTTCCTTGCTTAGTGTGATTTTGTCCATTATTACTTTTGTCTTAATTCTTCCTGATTTTAGTATATACAGATGATCCTTCTGACAGTGCCCACTCAGTTCTGTGAACTCTCTCATAATGATTTTGTACTCTACCTCAGCCAGGTATTTCCACAGTCCTACTCTAACCAATGCTTCTCAAACTATTTGTTGTGATGAACTAGTATGTATATGTGCGTGTGTGTGTGTGTGTGTGTGTGTGTGTGTGTGTATGTATACATACATACACACACACACACACACACACACGCACGTATATATATTTTTAAAGATCTTATTTATTTGAGAGGGAGAGAACTTGTGTGTGCACGTGAGCCAGGGAGTGGGGGATGTGATGGGGAAGGGAGAGAGGGAGGAGCAGACTCTCCCCTGAGCAGGGATCCTGGCATGGGGCTCGATCCCAGGAACCTGAGATCATGACCTGAGCCAAAGGCAGGCACTTAACCTATTGAGACACACAGGTGCCCCAAGACCAGTATATTTTTACTTCCAATCCATCACTGGTGGATTTTTTGGGTAAAATACAATTAATAAGGTGCCTGGGTGGCTCAGTGGGTTAAGTATCTGCCTTTGGCTCAGGCCATGATACCGGGGTCCTGGGATCGAGCCTCCTTCTCCCTTTGTCTTTCATCAATAAATAAAATCTTTTAAAAAAAATACAGTAAATTACTAGGAAATTGAAATGCTGTTTGGTTGTCATGACAATATCAAATTGCTGTAAGTCTCTAGTCAGTTTTCTTAATTTCTGTACTTCTCTCACTGCAGACAGTCCTTTAAGAACACCACTTTGAGCGGCACTATTTTAGATCTCATCAGTTACCAATAAATGCAACCCTTCTGTAATCTGTTTCATTCACAGTACTCCTGGACTACCACCTTCTTTACGCAGTTCACTATAGTACCTTGACTCCACTGGGATGTTCATTCCATTGGATGTTTTCACTGCCCTCTCCTTTCTGACTGTGATCATTACAGTCATTTCCTTGTATACACTCTTTCTTGCACTGATCTACTTGCTTGGTAAAACTAGAATTCTGGTTAAACCAACTTCTTCCTCCTCTGTGCTTGGACTTACACAGCTGAATTTCAGAGGAGAAAAACATACCTGTGTGTGCCAGTCTCACTTGAAGTTCATGCTACAACCCTTAAAGTGGGCCCTTAATACTGTCTGAAAATAATATACTGTACTACTCTAGTGTCTTCACTTTCATAATAGTTTTTCACACCTTGTTTTCTGATCAGCTCACCACCACCTCATTCATCCTCACTCCTAATGATGACCTTGCTTTCCACTTCCTTGAAAAATTTGTAGTAAGAGGGAACTTCCATATATTCCCATTATGTTTATCATTCATTGGGCCTGAAAATTAGGATGACACTTTTTGTCTTGACAAATTCTGTCCTAAGGTCTGTTTTGCCTGTTAATCATAGAGATAAATAGATTGGGGGATTATGTGATTTTTTTCATTTATACAATTTCTTATTTCTCTAAACCTTTATAAGTCCCTGTGTATGGTAGATGGACAGTAAACAGTAACACAGTTAACTGTAATTATGCAAAGTGCTATGGAAGAAAATTGGTGTGTAATCTGTATATAACAGGGAACCTATTAGTAAGGTACCAAAGGCTACCCCAAGGAAATGATACGTATTCTGGTACCTGTGAAGAATAGCCAGCAAGGGGGAAGGCTCAAAATGAGTGTGAAAGCCAGAGATCTGGAAAAGCTGTTTATTCTTTGTATCCGGAAGGAGTTAGGGTGTGAGTGGCCTAAGATGAAACTGGGGATGTGGGCAGAGGTTTTGAGCAGGGAAGAGCAATCGCACACTACCTTCTCCCCTAAGTTTGTGTTAATGATCCCTACCTAGCGTGGAAATTTAGTATTGCAAATTATTTTTTTTGACGCTGTATAAATTATTGTGCTTAGCAGTTTTATTCTCCTCACATTATCTGTAGCGAGTGTTAGAATCCTTTTCCATTTTCACAAACATCCAAACTTGCTCTTTTCACCTTGTATTAAGTTTTGCTGACCAAGAATGAGGTCTGATATGAGAGAAACTCCCTCCAGATTTTCACATTTAGCCTTATACTTTGTACTTTCCACTTCGTTTCCCTTAATACTTTCCACTTCTCTGTCTCAGAAGGGCTGTGTATTGCTTTGTTTCCATGGTTTGGCTCTCCTACCTGTCCTCATCTTTTGTTATCTTAGTTTCTTAGTGAATACAGGACTAATAAATGCTGCATTTTGACTGTCCAGAACTGACAGCCTGTTTTCAATTTATTTATTTTCTTAAAGACTTCATTTATGTGAGAGAGTGTGTGTGTGTACACAAGTGGGGAGGTAGAGGGGTGGGGAGAGAGAGGGAGAAGTAAACTCCCCACTGAGCAGGGAGCCTGGTGCGGGCTCAATGCCAGGACACTGGGATCATGACCTGAGGTGAAGGCAGACGCTTTACTGATTGAGCCACTCGGGCACCCCTTTATTTTTATTTTTTATAAAAGATTTATTTATTTATTTTGGAGAAAGCAAAAGAGCGCAAGCCCTTGGGAGAGTGAGTAGGGGGAAGGACAGAGGGAAAGACCCTTCAAGCAGACTCCCATTTGGGCTCAGGGCTCAGTCTTACAACCTATGAGATCATGACCTGAGCCCAAACCAAAACAACGATGCTTAACTGACTGTGCCACCCAGGCACCACTGACAGCCTAATTTTTAAAATTACTGCATATAATCCTTTTTAAAGGGAAGAAGGAAACTCCTCAGAACTCAGGTTGCCTTGAACTACTCTCCTCTTGGTTATTCCCTTGCTCTTGTAAGACATTTATAAAATACTTTATGTGGAATCTACAAAAAACTCTTCTTATATACACGTTATATTTGCCTTGTGAAAATGTTGTTCTGTTCTTTATAGAGCAGGTTGGTGGGCAGGAGTAACACTGAACATAGAGAGGAGATGATGATTATTGATTGTTCCATTGACAAATAAATTATGGAGATTGTGTTTAGAGTGGTTGACAGTGGAGATGGAGAATACTAGGCTGGAAATATGAGGTAGGACTGATAGGAATTAGTGAATGATGGGATGTAATGAATAAAGGAGAAGGCATTGTCAAGGGTAACCCTCAGGTTTATGACATGAGCAACTGAAGTAATAGTGGTGTTATTTTTTTAAAAGATTTATTTGTTTATTTTATAGATAGGGAGAAAGCATATGTGCAAGCATGGACGCAGGGCGGAGGAGGCAGAGGGAAGAGACTCTTCAGCAGATCTTGCGCTCAGCAGGGAGCCTGATGTGGGGCTCAACCTCATAATCCTGAGTAGGACCTGACCTCACCAAGAGTCGGGTGTTCATCTGTGCCACCCCGGTGACCCTAGTGGTGCTGTTTTTATGAGCTAGGGAAAGTTAGAGAACGACCATAGTGGGGTAATTCAGAGATGACTAATTTGGTTTTGGACATGAAGAGGTTGTGATACTTTTGTGAAGTCTAAATGCAGATGTCGGTTGGCTGTTTGGGTAGACTGGATAGAGCTTGGAGAAAAGCTGAGATGGAGAGAATTACTAGTATAGGGATGGTATTGGAAACTGGATGTAGAAGAGGGTTACTTTGATGGGTGTGAAAAGGACCTAGTCCTAGGAGTAACACTGGAGGTTTGGGTAGAGTAAGTTAAGTCTGTTATAAAGTAGGCTGAGAAGGAGCAACCAGAAGAACGGAAACCTTGGAAACCAAAGAAAAACATTAGCTTAAGGAGAAGAGGGGAGTGGTTAAGCATAGAATGCTGCTTAGACGTTAAGATGAGGGCCAAGCTGTTTGTTGGCTTTAGATATACCAGGGTCATTAATGTTCTGCTGTTCTACAGGTTTAATAAAAGCAGATGTCAGATGGGATTGGGTTGGAAGAGTATGAGAGGTAAGGAAATAGAGGCTGGGAATTTAGACAACTCTCTTAATGAGGTGGTGAAAGAAGAGAATGGTTTCTGGAGGAGATGTGAGGTTGAGGTGGTAAGTAGAAGGAGAATTTTTTCAAATGAATAAGTGGATGGATGGATGGTCCATTTGAGTGTGAGAAGTTGATGAATGTATATCCATGTAGAAGGGGACTGCCGTTAGACTGGAGGGAAGAACAGCATGGTGGAAAATGCTGTTCTAAGGAAATAAATGCTGTATTTACTATTTCATTTACTTAAATGCTTATTTACTATTTCATTGTGAATTTACTATTATACCAGGTGGTTGAGAGCCTTTTATCCCAATTATAAGATGCAACTATTATTTGATAGTTTTATCTTTTTCTTTTTTTTCTTTTTTTTTTTTTTTAAAGATTTTATTTATTTATTCTACAGAGATCACAAGTAGGCGGAGAGACAGGCAGAAAGAGAGGGGGTGAGGGAAGCAGGCTCCCCACCGAGCAGAGAGCCCGATGCGGGGCTCGATCCCAGGACCCTGGGATCATGACCTGAGCTGAAGGCAGAGGCTTTAACCCACTGAGCCACCCAGGCGCCCCAGTTTTATCTTTTTCTATTGCCAGCTACTTTTAATTACCTCTACCAAGAATATCCATGTATTTTTCTGGACCAAAAACAATATATGCAGTAAATACTCTGGTTGTTGGGGAAGATTACTTTGTACACATGACATCTTTCCCCACTGTGTTTAGGGCACTTTATTTTTATTCTGCTGCAGAGAGTTTTGTCAGAGCTTGTATTTTCACTTCCTGTGACTTTTTCTTTCCTTTGTGTTTTATGAATTACGACAAAATTCCGCTACAGGGGGGAGACGCTAATAGACTTCACTGACTAAATTTGACCTGAACAGTGGTTGCTGTCATGAGCAGAAAGGAGCAACTCCCCTTTTATTCAGAAGACTTTTCAGTAGACTTTTATGTTTGAGTGGGGTTTTGAATAGGTAATACTTGCATACTTGCACGTGATAGTAGAATCAAGAGGTAAAAACAAAACAAAGGTCTTTTGACTCCTGTTTTCTCGTTTGCTTTCTTTCCTTGCCAAAGTAGCTGCTGTTATCTGTTTTCTTGAGTATCCTCCTAGAGATTCTGTACATATGCTGACAAACTCATAAGTATAATTCTGTTCTTTATTTACACAAATGGTATAATGTACCTTTTTTATTCATTTAACATTATGTATTGAAAATTGCTCCATATTAGTGTATTAAAGAGCCTTTTCATCCTTTATGGCCACATTGTATGGACATGTCACCGTTAGCTAACTGGTGTCCTGTTCATGGTTGATGCTAGTGTTTGTGATTAAAATTGCTTTTTTTAGGCAGCAGAAGTCATAAACTCTTGTCAATGAACTCTTAAATATAAGGATTTTGAAATGAAAGATAATTGAGTTGTCATATTGAAAGACAATGATAATTTGATGTTTTCTTACAAAGAAAAACAGTCTGGATTTATTTGTCCTACCCACACAATTTATTTACTGAACAAACAGGAGTTGTTTTTTTTTTTTTTTTAAGATTTTATTTATGTATTTGACAGAGAGAGAGACGGCAAGAGAGGGAACACAAGCAGGAGGAGTGGGAGAGGGAGAAGCCAGCTTTCTCATGAGCAGCGAGCCCGATGTGGGGCTTGATCCTAGGACCCCGAGATCATGACTTGAGCCAAAGGCAGACACTTAACAACTGAGCCACCCAGGCAATACATAGGAGTTTTATGGTCATATTAACATATTCACTTTTCCACCTGATGTTATATTATGTACTTCAAAAAGGTCCAGGGTCTCCTGCTTTCAAAAATTAATTTGAGACTTTTGATTCTTATGCTTTATTTATGTCTGACATTAATTTCATTTGAGTATATTTCTAAAATATTTCAGTTGTAAAAAATTTTTTTATTCTGGAATATATAACATCATTCTCTACAGAAGAGTCAACTCTCATTTTTATTTAGTTAGAAAATCTTGATCCATTCCTCATATTTGAGGTAGTTCATATCTGAATATTTTATTTCCTGTTTATACTGCCAACATGCTTTAGTTATGACACTGGCAGTTTCCTGGTTTAACTTTCACTCCCTCTGTTGGCTTTCAGAGGTGTTACATTCCTTTTGGAATTGTGTTAGGAATAACATTTATGCTCATTTTCATTTAATTCAAAAATTAGTAATGATGCAAATATGCTTATGAAATAGGCTACATAAGGGATTGTTTTACATTAATGAATGTTTCAGTGGCCGCAGATGTTCTGGTTTTCATGAATGTGTTGAGGAACCTTCATCAGAATGTCTGTTTCATCAGCAGCTGAGAACAAGGCAATGAAAAACAAAAAATAGGAACATAGAATATTCATGTTTATAGTAAGCAAAAAGTAGGCTTGGTATGTTAGATCAAGGAAAAGATATTCTGAGTATCTTCTGGTTGCTGTCTACCGTATATTAAACTGTTAGTAGAGTTGATAGAGCGAAATGAAGATGTCTTACGGCGCCTAATTAGCACACCATCTAGGTCAGTGTTTGTATCTGTCACCATTGGGACATCATAATTGCCTTCTGTAACATTACCTGTACAGAGTGAGATATTTACTTGTTTTGCACATTCTTAGCACCATCCTTTTAAAACCAGACCACCAGTTAATGAAGTTTGCTCTGTATAGGTTACAACTCTTGTGTTTAAAGATTGTGTCCTGTTTCTCCATGATTAAGTAGAGTTGTAGCACACTCAGTATGGGAAGGATGTTAGGTTCTCAAGTTAGCATATAGGGGCATCCAGGTGGCCCAGTCAGTTGAAATCCAACTCTTGGTTTCCACTCAGGTCATGATCTCAGGGTCTTGGGATCCAGCCCTGAGGTCAGGGAGGAGTCTGCTTGAGATTTTTTCCTTTTCCTTCTCCCTCCTCTGCCCCTCTTCCCACTCATGCTTTCTCTCTCAAATAAATAAAATATTACCCAAAAAAAAGTTAGCATATAAGGCGGAGAATGTATGTAGGGTGTTTTAAACTCCTTAAGTCATTCATAGACTAGAGTATACTAGGCTTTCTGGGTTCACAAAGTAGTTGGTCTGTACTTAATGGCTGCTGTTTATGAAACAAAACATGTTGAAACACTAGGCTCACATTCAGCCTGATGAGAGGTATGTGGGAACTAGGAAGGACTGTGAGGAAACAGCGTAGTGAGACCTGGCCTCTTCATACGCGTATAGAGCAGCTTCTTCTGAGAGGAATAGTACAGAGGTTTGATGCATACAGTTACTTTGGGTGCTCATTTGCCAAATGCATGTAATTGAAATTTTTTTTTTTTAAACATGTGTACATTTGATGTTACTCCACTATAACTTCCTCTCTTTGAGGATTTGAGTATAAAAGTAATCATTCTAGCTAACTTTTTCTGAGACTAGTTTTTTTTTTTTTTTAAAGATTTTATTTATTTATTTCACAGAGAGAGATCACAAGTAGGCAGAGAGGCCAGCAGAAAGAGAAGGGGAAGCAGGCTCCCTGCTGAGCAAAGAGCTAGATGCGGGGCTCAATCCCAGGACCCTGAGACCATGACCTGAGCCGAAGGCAGAGGCTTAACCCACTGAGCCACTTAGGCACCCCTGAGACTAGTTTTTTTGAAGCATTCTTTTTCATTGATGTTAAAGTCAGAATATACACATTTAACTGTATCAGAGTTTTGAGGATCCTTTCTTGAATATTTTAAGTAAAGTTTTAAAATGGAAAAGCCTTGTTTGGTTCCTTGCTGGGCTTGCAAGTTCAGTAATTGAGGATTAATATTATGCCATTTTTAGTAGTTGTGTATGCTAGTATTTTGATTGTACTAAGTCCTTCGGATTTGACTGTTAAGCAAATGACAGATTTTAAAGGTTTGGCTAAGGGTAACTTTTGCTACTCATTTAAGTAGGCATGTTGTATAGATAAATAATCTACCATTTCTGTTTATTGATTTTGTGTGTTTTTGTACAGGTTGCTTTCCTGTTGCATCTTTGACCTAGTTTCCTAGACTCTGCTCCATGATTTAACTTGAAAGTCTGAAATGAAGATGGAGGAGGCAGTGGGAAAAGTTGAAGAACTCATTGAGTCTGAAGTCCCGCCAAAAACATCTGAACAAGAGACAACTAAGGAAGAAGATGGATCTGTAGAACTGGAATCTCAAGTTCAGAAAGATGGGGTAGTGGATTCTACCGTTCTGTCTTCAATGCCCTGCTTATTGATGGAACTGAGAAGGGACTCTTCTGAGTCTCAGTTAGCATCCACAGAGAGTGACAAGCCGACCACTGGCCGAGTTTATGAGAGTGACTCCTCTAATCACTGCATGCTTTCTCCTTCCTCTAGTGGTCACCTGGCTGATTCAGACACTTTGTCTTCTGCAGAAGAGAATGAACCCTCTCAGGCAGAAACAGCGGTGGAAGGAGACCCTTCTGGAGTGTCTGGTGCCACAGTTGGGCGCAAGTCTCGGCGTTCCCGATCTGAAAGTGAAACATCTACCATGGCTGCCAAGAAAAACCGGCAATCCAGTGACAAACAGAATGGCCGAGTCGCCAAGGTTAAAGGTCATCGGAGCCAAAAGCACAAGGAGAGAATCAGGCTACTGAGGCAGAAAAGGGAGGCTGCTGCACGGAAGAAGTACAACCTGTTGCAGGACAGTAGTACCAGTGATAGTGACCTGACTTGTGACTCAAGCACGAGCTCATCAGATGATGATGAAGAGGTTTCAGGGAGCAGCAAGACAATCACTGCAGAGATACCAGGTAGAGGATGTTTTTTAAACTGACTGTAGAGCAACCGATGGCATTTCTAAGCTGTCAGGCTCAGTTAGATGAGTGACACTTAAAAAAATCCAGGACCTGCAGCTCTGTGTAAATTTGAAGACTGCAGTGTATTAACAAGACATGGCCAATTCAAAAAACCTGTTCTGAGGTTTCCAGTGCACTTTAGCACGTCAGCAAAAAATACTTAAATGGTTAATGATAGGGACAAGATTATTTTTAAGTAATGGAATTTCTCACAAGTCTCTTTCTCTGTAACACATTACCTGAACTCCCATTATTGCCTTTTTAGCACTGCTTAGATTTAATACTCACTGTTCAGCATTATTACTAAGTAAATTCTCCTCAGGAATAGGCACTTTGCTTTATTATATAGCTACTGTACTTGAGCTTATGGTGTCTGAAATGACATGTTCCATCTTCTGTTAAAGTTTTCTAGTAGCTGTTCCTCCTAAAACAGTAGTTTTATGAGCTTTTCCCCAGGTCAGTGCATGATGAGATATTTATCCTTGTTGCACATTTTTCCATTCTGAGTTGTCACTTGCATTGGAAAGAATGCTTTTTTGCAGTATTTTCTCTTTACTTTAAGAAGTTTGATAGAAATCTCCTTATTCTAGCTCTCACTGGTGTAAGGGTGTGTAATTTATTACATGTTTGACATATCTGCTTTTTCTATATTATCATGACTAGTACTGTGTACTACAGAGGCATTCTTGAGATTTCAGGGTACAAGAATGCTGAGGTCTGAATAGTTCTTAATTGGTGAATTCTCATTATTGAAGAGACTCTTATGATTAGAACATTTTGTAAAGTACATGGCATTTAATAGATAATGACAGCATTGTTTATTGCTACATTAAAGAAGGGGAGGTTTTGTTTTTTAAAATTTTATGGGTGACTGTTCTTTCCTCTTATTTTTCTGAAAAGTTTGTTTCTATACATGAAGACAGCACATTGCTGATATACAAAGAATATTTCAAGAAAAATCATATTGGTTAATTGAGACTATAGCCAACCAAACTTACATAAACTCAGTAACAAGAATGATCCTATAGGTGTTCATCTTACAATAATAAAAGTCTCATCCATATATTGCATTAAATAGGAGTTTTTAACAATAAGAAATGCTTACTGTTTTAGTATCTCTTGAACGCCTTTGGTAGTTCCTTGTGTTAAAATTGCTGGAGAGGGGGTTTATTTGAAGTTCATCAGTTGAATGCATGAGAGAAGCAGACTTTGTGGGGTCATTCTCAGACACATTCTAAGTATGTTTCAGTTTTTCATTTAATATTTTTTAGAAAGCTTGATTAGCACCTGTAAAATTGTTCATGCATTCTTATCCTGTGTTCTGATTTGTTAATCAAGATCATGATGATACAGTGCTTAATTTCACTCACTAAACAGAGTTTTAGGTAACCACTCCAATATTTTGCCTCCTTATGGAAAGGGAAAAGAAGGTGGGTGAACAGAATAGACCCTGTTATAGAGGTGGCATGAGAAATGTGTTCATGGGCACTGTCCTGTTTGGGTTACATAGGTTAGGTGTGCTTTGTTTGTATTATCCAAACTTCCTTGCTATTTGACTACTTTCACCAGTGTTTAAAACTTCTAAAACCCTGGTGGTCTGTTTCTTGTCTGTTCTGAATTGTATACAAACCAAAAGACCAAAGTAAGTTATCTGAGTCTGTGATTTAATTTCTCTTGCTCACAGCATTTAGTAAGGTTGTGGCTTTTGAAAGTTTGTAGGGTTTTCTAAGGTAATCCTGGAGAATCAAACGGTAGGTAAGGTGCTGGGCCACTTTATCTGACCGCCTAGACAGTGCGCACTGCACAGGTTCAGGAGGTGCTCTTCATGTGAGCGGGTATATAAAGCAGCAAAGATGAAGCAGCTGAAGTTTAAGTATTAGGAGGTTCCTTTCAAATGTCCATATTGCTACTCCTAAAAAATTATGACATTGTGCGTTTCTAATGTAATAATTATGTATATATCAGTTTCCTGAGTCACATTAGGAGTTCAGGGAAGGGGAGACACTCAACCTAATAGCAAGGGCAATTGCTGAAAAGTTGTATAAATTGTAAAGGTTGGATAAATTATGAACTGACTTGGATAAATTATGACTGACTTGAACGTAGACATTCAGGTGAACTTAAACTCAATGTGCCTGACAGAATCTCTTGGATGTTGACGTTTGAATCAAGCTGTTTACACAGAATGGATATCAAGAAGAAAAGTTAAAACAGATTCTTGCTATCCTTTTTCATCAAGGTACCACTGATTTAGTAATTCAGAAAATGCTTCATTTATAAACTTTACCAGCGGCATAAATGTTGAAGGAATTAGGCTTAAAGTTCTTTTACACCAAATTTACAATTAATGCATTTTCTTTTTTTTCTTTTTTCATTTTCATTTTTTTAATGCATTTTCTTTTAAAGAGTGAAAATGGTGGAGACTTCTGTATTTTATAGTGCACGATCATGTTTAATTGAGTTTGATATCTGGAAACAAATATTTATGAAGATTGTTTTTTAGTTAACAGTTAACTGACAGGCAGCTTATTATCCATGCTAAATCATTCTCTCCTTGAAGTTTTTGAGGCTGTATTGCAATTTTACGAAAGTGTTCGGAGAGATCATGTCAAGATAATTCTGACAGTTCTTGCACTTGGGGGACTTAGATGTGAGCAAAATAGAGTATTTTGTAGTGAATATTAATGTGAAAATACTTTGTAGTGGTCTTGAGTATTCAAGGTTTTTAATCAAATATCTCATTTATCTTTATAGATGATCTTTTTGTACTTTTAATCACTCTTTGCAGTTTTATAGTTGGATAGTTGGACATCATTTCTCTGTAAAATCACTTTGAGTTGAAACTAGTTCTGTCAAGTCTGCTCTTGCAGGGAATTTTGATTTTAGTGAATATGAATGATGGACATCGGACTTCATTCAGGTAAAGAAATTAGTTTTCCGAAGAGACTTACTTAGGTCCATCAGTGTACATGGGGAGCAGGGAAGAGTTTTTTCCAATAACTCTTTTTTTTTTTTAAGATTTTACTTATTTGAGACAGCGAGCGAGAGAGCAGGAGTGGGGGAGCAAAGGGAGATGCATACTCCCCACTGAGCAGGGAGCTTGACACGGCTTGATCCCGGGACCCCAAGACTCATGACCTGAGCCGAAGGTACATGCTTCACTGAATGAGGCACCCAGGCACCCAGGCACCCATAACTGTTGTTTTTGATAAATATTTAGCTTAGAGTAAACCTGAGGGTAGCTTCATCTTGTCTTGGCTGTGATGACCTGCTTTTGTGTGCTTTAAAAGTCCATCATACAAATGCCTCTTCAGACTGAGGTTCCAAAAATAGTACCCACCTTTGTTAGGTAAGGGTCAGTTTTCTTGGTGGGTTTGCATTTAGAAAATCTAATTTTGCATTTAGAAAATCTCTATTTCGGAGAATGTCAGGGAGGCTGTTGAGGACAGCTGTCCAAGATCATGTAATTCTCAGTCCATGTGGCCAGGTCAGTCCCGCTGAAGCCAGGATCTCGGTATCCTTATTCACCATACACATTTATGCCCTGAAATGCATCTTGATAAGCTATTATCTTAGCTCACAGTGTTTCTGAGGCAGAGACTTACTATGCTTCATCAACTAATTCTTGTTTGAAAATGAAAAAGAATTTTTTTAAGTGGTAAATGCTTTGTAGAAAAAATTTTTTTTAAAGATTTTATTTATTCATTTGACAGAGAGAGATCACAAGTAGACAGAGAGGCAGGCAGAGAGAGAGAGAGAGAGAGGGAAGCAGGCTCCCTGCTGAGCAGAGAGCCCGATGCGGGACTCAATCCCAGGACCCTGAGATCATGACCCGAGCCGAAGGCAGCGGCTTAACCCACTGAGCCACCCAGGCGCCCCTGTAGAAAATTTTGAAAACAGAAAAATGTGAAGTAGAAGATTAAAATCACCCACAATTCTGCTTTTGTTAACATTTGAATATGTTGCCTTTTATAATATGTAACAAAATTCAACACCCTATGTATACTTTTGTCTTCCTTTCCTCTTAACATTGCGTTTTAAACATCTTAACAAAACACAATATTCTCCCTAAAATGTGTGGATTTTGAATTATTTAGCTGACTGTAAGATAAATTCCCCAGTGTTGGGCCTTTGGGCTGTTTTTAGTTTTTGCTATTATGAGAAAAGGCTATGAATACTTTAAGGCTCTTGACACAAACTGCTTTTTAGAATATATTAAGTTTATTGCATCCAGGAGTTTGTGTTCGTCGCATTGTATTCTTACTGTTGAACATTTATATTTTTAAAAAGTCTTGCAGATTTGATGGAAGAATTGTATCTTAGTGTTAATTTGCATTTCTTTGATCACTGGTGAAGCTGAAAAATCATGTTTGGCCATTTGTTATTTTGGTAAACATTCTATTCACATTCTTTGCACATTTTCCTCCTGCCACATTTGTTTTTCTTACTCATTGGTGAGTGTTCTTAGCCTGTTGGGGATTGAATTACTTGAAAAATTTTTATATTAAGCAGTGGGAACTCAAGGGTGAAGACCCCAAGCCCCCATCAGCAGTCCTTACAAATTTTTTCCTGGATTGAATATCAAGTGGCTAAAAGCTCCACCTTCCCATTTTAAGCCTCTTGTATTCTTACTGTATTTTAGGAGACTCACTGATAACAAAACACTGAGACATAGTAATCAGGTGGAAACTGCCTATTTTCAGCTTAGTAAATGCAAACAAGGCAGGTAAAATCTGTGCAGTTTTCAATCTGACTGTAGGTTAGAATCACTTGGGAGCATTTAAAACTAATGATGCCCAGGCCCCACTCCAGACCAATTCAGCCAGGATCTCTGGGTCTCACCCAAGGCATCAGCATTTTTTCCCAGCTTTTTTGAGATACAGTTGAAACATAACATTATGTAAGTTGGAGGTGTACAATGTGGCAATTTGGTATATGTGTATATTGCAGAATGATTACTGCAGTAGGCTTAGTGCACGTATCTGTCACTTCACATAGGTGTGTTGAGAACATTTAAGATCTGCTCTCAGCAGCTTTCAGATATACAGTACATTGTTAATTGCAGTCACCATGCTGTACGTTATATCCCAAGAACTTATTCATCCTATAATTGGAAGTTTGTACCCTTTGATCACTTTTACCCATCTCCCCATTCATCCACAATATATACTGTATGAGTTCCCTTATTTTACATTTTACCTACATGTGAGATCATGCATTTTTAAAGCTCCCCAGGTGATTACCTTGAGCCGCCAGGGCTGAGAGCTACTAGTCAGTTGAGTGGTGATGTTTTAAGTCTTCCATAGCTAAAAATCATTGTGAAACTAGTAGTCTGATTCAGTTCTGTTACTGCTAATGGGCATCAAGTTATGAACAATGGAGCCCAGTTTTTAAAAATCATATTAGTTATAAAAACCACAGCACAGTTTTGTATTAATTAACAAGCATAAGCATTCTTTTCTTTTACTTCAGTTAAGGGATTATTTTCAAAGCATGCATTGTTTAAATGTGGTTTTCTTTGTGGTACAATGTCTGGATAATATTACTTCAAATTTGGAAGCTTCACAGTCTTACTGGTGGGTATTTTTTGGTCAATCTCTTATGTTAAAGCACTAAGGTATTATTTTCGGCCTGCTTTTCCTAACTTCCCAAAGTTGAGTGCCTGTATTAACTTTGTGTACAAGCAAAAGTGTAAGCTTTGCTTTCAATAAGTCTTTTTTGCAAAGTAGGATTATCTTAGTATTAATAAAAGGACATGCATGTGTTTAAGGTGAGAATATGTCCCCTGGTTTTGTTGTTTTGTTTTGTTTGAAGGTTTTATTTATTCATTTGACAGAGAGAGAGGGGGAAGTAGGCTCCCCGCCCAGCAGAGAGCCCCATGCGGGGCTTGATCCCAAGGACCGTGAGACCATGACCTGAGCCAAAGACAGAGGCTTAACCCACTGAGCTACCCAGGAGCCCCCCACTGGGTTTTTTTTTTTTTTTAATAGACTATTTTTTTTTTAAAGGAAAATTTTTTTTTTTAAAGATTTTATTTATTTATTTGTCAGAGAGAGAGAGAGGGAGAGAGAGCAAGCACAGGCAGACAGAATGGCAGGCAGAGGCAGAGGGAGAAGCAGGCTCCCTGCTGAGCAAGGAGCCCGTTGTGGGACTCGATCCCAGGACACTGGGATCATGACCTGAGCCGAAGGCAGCTGCTTAACCAACTGAGCCACCCAGGCGTCCCTTAATAGACTATTTTTTAGAGCAGCTTTAGGATTGAAACAAAATTGAGCAGAAGGTACAGAGACTTCCCAAATATTTTCTGCCCCAACATATGTACAAACTCCCCCACTATCAGCACCCCCACCAAAGATAGTGATGAACCTGCATTGACTATGTTATCACTCAGAGTCCGTAGATAATATTAGGGTTCACTCTTGGTGTACATTCTGTGGGTCTTGACAAATGTATAGTTAATTGGTCCTTGATTTTAATACTTTAAAATGTCTTATTGATCAGTGTTTATTACTACATAGAGATGTAGTCATCTCTGTGAGGCTGCAACTTATCTCAGTATCCCTAGCATAAGTATTCTTACAGCATTTTCTGAATTCAGCCATTTTTCAGTATTTGCTGAAAAAGAGTAGCACCAGAATCTGAAACAGATCAAAGTAGTCCTCTTAATTACCTATCCTATACACTTAAGTTTATCCAGCACTTGTAATGGGGATAAAGTGCTTAAAGAAAGTTTAATATTCTTTAAATTTCACTTAGTGTTTCCATAAGCCAAACACAAATTTTGGGGAAAGGTATGTTCTTGAGAAAATTTTTGTATGAACAAGATACATATATTTTTTTTAAACATGAGGACAAAGGATGGAGTAGTCAGAGGAAAAGTAATAATATCAAAGAATAATAAACTTACTCTATTTGCTAAGTAGAATTGGGCCAAAAATTTGTTTCATAGCCATTTAGGCATTGAAAAGAGGTGGCATGACTGATTAAACAATTCTCATTATCTAGGAGAAACACTGCTAGTCTTTTTTTTTTTTTTTTAAGATTTTATTTATTTATTTGACCCAGAGAGAGAGTACAAGCAGGGGGAGCGGCAGGCAGAAGGAGAGGGAGACGGAGAAGCAGGTTCCTTGTCGAGGCAGGGAGCCTGATGTGGGGATTAATCCCAGGACTCCAGGATCATAACCCAAGCCGAAGGCAGACGCTTAACTGACTGAGCCACCCAGGCACCCCAACACTACTATTCTTAAAACTGAGACCTGGGTGATTTTTCTTTTGCGTCTTCATAAAAAGCGACTATGAGATAAAGTAAACCGTATTTTCAGAAGTACCGTGGAATAAATACAATAGAGCATTTCATATGGCTGTTCTTTGTAAGACTTCTTTGTATAGGTAGAAGGGCTAAGGCCAGGGTTGATTGATTTCCATCACTCATTTATTCAGCAAATATTTGAGCACCTACTATGTAGCACGTGAGTGCAACAGTGAATGAAAAGTCTCTGCTGTCATGGAACTTACTCTTTTTTTGAGGAGATGGATGCTATCAGGAATATACATCATGGATAATAATAAAGCAGGATATAAGAGATAAAGATTGTCTAGGAATGGGGTAGAAAGGCTAGTTTAGAAAGTACTGGAGTCAGGAGTGGTCTGATGAGGTAACATTTTTTAAATAGTTTCCTAAAGAAAAGAGGTTGGCATTATTAGTTTTATTGGAGACCCAGTCCAATCCAAATCAAAGATAATCACCTAGTTCAAGGTTAAATCCTAATTCAAGGTTAAATCCTAGTTTAAGGATAAAACAGTGTTTAGAGGAACAGATCCTGAACTGGAATCCCATGAGATGACTTCCTACTGTGTATTAATAGCTGTACACTGTTCACACATTTGGAAAGTGCTGGACCATGTTGAAATAGGTTTCTTTACTGCAGGACAACTCAGAGCCGTTAATGTGCTCTGTAGAGGAAGAGGATATGATTTGTAGCATATTCTAAACTTAACCACAAAACCTTTTTTTTTTGTTTGTTTGTTTTAAATAAAGGCATACCTTTTAGCACTTGCATAGACCTGGGTTTGTAAAAAGCTGACCCAGAGGCATATACATGGATTGTATATATCCTTTACATAGTTTCCCATAAAGAATATTTTTAAACTTAATATAAGAGCTTTTGATATGAATCAGTCAGTTGAGAATTAATTGTATACTGATTTATTATGGATCAGCTGTGAAAACAGCTTTTAGAATTTTAAAGTTAAAGCAGTGAAAATATCACCTGGAGAGCTTAAAACAAAGTGACCTTCAGTGCCTAGGAGCCCTAGGTTTTGATATTTGTTAAACCACTCCAGGTTTTTATGTTCAGCAAAGGTTGAAAATCACTTACAGATTAATAATTAGTTGTATAGTAACACAATACGGGTTGCTGGGCGAATAATATTGAAGCTGTGAAAAATGGTAGTGTTATGTTACTTAATTTTTCTTGGAGTTACTTTACTTTTGTTAATTTAAGTGCTTGCTTATCAGTGCTTTACATGACTCTTTAGTAATGCTTAAGCCATTTTCCTAAATAGGCATGTCTTAATAAAAAATACAATTTTCTGAATAATGATGTTTTATCAGATGGCCTCAATGTCTTTAAAGCTGACTTCAGTCGTGCTGGGGGATCTGAAGGAGCGCCCAGGGAAATGCCAGGATTACTTGACAGGGGTGCTGTGAATGATAGGCACTGCATAGGCAGTGTCCTGGAAGAGGCCATGAGCTGTTTTTCCGAGATGCAGAGGCAGACAGAGGAGAAGTTTCACGTGTGGATGGAAAAGTTAACTCACCTTGACACTGGCGAAGAGAACAAGCAGCTATGGAACCCAGGGAACTTAAAATGCAACTAGTTGGCCAAAGAATTTCCCCTCTCACCCAGTCAGGTGCTTATATGCAGATGCCTGATTTCCAAGAACTACCACAGCAGCCCTTTGGTTTTTGTGTGACTTGTCGAAATGTTGACAGTACAGAATTCCCGAAGACTTTTAACAGTTTTCCAGTTAACTTTGCCAAAAATGGCAATATTACAGAACAGCCTTTGAATCTGTCACAAATTCAGTTGTGTTTACTATCTGGTTTTTAGATTGTATAAGAAGGAATATAGTTTTGCCTATTGTAAGTTTCTTTTGATGGTGTTTTAAAAATTATGATAGTAAACAGTTTCTTTTTAAAAAATTAGATATTCAAAACAGCAGAGTTGGATAAATTTTAGCTTGTGTTTCGTTACATTTCATTGGAACATAGAACCATATTTAGATGATAATAGGAGCAATCTTCATCTTTATGCTTTTTTGTGCCAAAAATATAAATAAGATATAAGATAGGGAATGTTAGTGAATCCAGATAGTTAAGTGATTAATTCCTTGAGAATCTCTTAGCATTTATTCTCTAAAAACACTGTTGACTCCCTTCTATTTTCAGCGGAGGAAATCATATAATTAATCCCACTCTGAAGATCATAAATGATGAATGTACTGCATGAACATTTTTATATCATTCTTCCGTATGTCATTTAATGAATGCATTTGTTGCTTGTCTTTAATAAATTATAACTTTCAGTAACATATATATGTAGGAAGAATGAATTAACTTTTGAGGAAATGTATACTCTACCTACTATGCAAGATATTGTAGAGAAAGCAGAATAGAATGGAATTTGATTATATGCATGAGAATTTTTCATTGCTACATAGATGAATTTTTATCTTCAGCATTAACTTAAAGCTCAGTGCCTGAGTAACCTGGCAGACAACATTTGGTGAAATTGTCTGGTACCCTGATGTAAAGGGTACTTCTAGAGGAAATGGATGAAATGTTCACTCTGTTAAGGGTGTATATTGAATGGGTTTTTTCAGTTACTAGTGATTAAGTATATTAGCTAATGTACTACCGATTTAATTTTGTTTTTAATCCCTAGACAGAAAATAAATGGTCCTTTGGCATGTTAAAGGGCCCATAGAGTATGTCAAAGGGGAGAAAACATCACAGGATTGAAAGTCTTACAACATGATAGCTGTTTTTATGTGTATCCTGGGATTGAGAAATATTGATATTTTATCTTTTCTGGGTTGGTAAGACTATTGTGAGAAACTGCTAAATTAGGATGAAATTTTTTAATAGGAATATGTAACCTTGCTAACACTTTTTTTAAGATTTTGCTTTATATTTGATTTACTTACAATAAAAATTTATTAGTCTTTCCCTTCAAATTTGTAACTTCTCAATATGAAAAAGGGTAATATTTTAACATTTAATGAAGTTGCAACTTTGGGAGAACTGTAATTCTCTGTTTTGTAAGAGAAGGATGGGTGGTTTACATAACAATGAAGACCTTTATTTTAATAATTTATCAGTAACTTTACTCAGAAAATTGTCAGTACATTTTCTGTTTAGTTCTTTATCCAAATATTTGTTACTTCTAAATTAACTGTAATAGAACAAGTCACTTTATTTCTTTTCTAGTTTTTATTATTTGAAAAATAAACTGGGTGATTTGTTTTTTTTTTTTTTCTTTTTAGAAACTGATGGATGAGAGTTGGGAGTTAACTTTGGGGGAGGCTTGTTAATATGTTCCATTCTTTTTGAAGAATGTGTGCTAGGAATTGATGAAAAAGACTGGAAGTCTCTTCTTTATTGTGTAATGACTGTCAGATTTCCTGAACTTGGTATTTGACAAACAGGGGTAGGGTTTGAACACCAGTGCAACTTGCAATAAATTTCTTAACATCAGCTAAGCTCTTACGTAATGTTAGTATGAATTTTTACCATAAACTGTATGAGTTTATTATAACAGATTTCTTTGAAATGATCATGCAACATTTGTAAATGACTTCAGCTAGTGTTTTTCTTTTTTTAGTTTAAGTTTTATATCAACAGAAAAACATACTAGTTTGGGATGACTGACTAGATTTTAAGTAATGTGTAATCTTTACTTGAATTTGAGATATTTTCAGGGAAGTTTGTTCTGTCTTCAGTTTCTTACTGGGATCACAGATTTTACTAGATATGGACTTTTAGGCATAAAAAATGTTAATTTAGGGGGCGCCTAGCTGGCTCTGGTAGAGCATGCAACTCTTGATCTGAGTCATGACTTCATACCCCACATTGGGCATGGAACCTACTTAAGAAAATGAGGTTAATTTCAGCATGTTAATGTGACTTTTTTTCTATGCATGTGTAAACTGCTTTAAGCTCTTAGCAGGTTTCTTTTTTTTGTTTCATGATTTAATATTTGATATATTAAGCATGTACTGCTGTTTTTTATTTTTAAAATAGAAAATATGAATTCATCTTTTAAGAATAACACAAATTATTCCTAGTACTGATTGGATATATTCTAGTTTTTGGTACTAGATAATTGAGCAAAAAGGCTACAGATATATTTTTGCATTTAAGAGAAAAATGAAAAAATTTCAGTGGAATAGAATTATCAAATATAGGTTTTAATTGACATTCTCGGTAGGACAAGGTTTTAGATATTTGGGAAGGTGTCAAACAGTAATTTTGGGAAGCCTTTCTACATAATTTTGGGTAAAGAGGTGAAAAAAGGTTTTGGTAGAAAGAAAAGGACCACCAAGATATATTGATTTCGTTCATAGAATATATTCCAAAATACTAAAATTTATTCTAAAGTAAAATTGGACACTTTGTGGTTTGGAGTGTTTAAGAATAATTTTGAAGCAGAAACATACATGCAAATTTTATCCTGATTTTCAGTTTCTCACAGTGCCTTGAAAATGTGTTGCTCTCTTAGGGAATATTGTTTTGAAAAACAGTAAGTTTTTATATGAGTTGTGCTTTAAAATGATTACACCTTGTCCAGATTGCACAATTTAAAAATACCTATTTTAAAAGAGTTTGATTTTATATTCTGTATATTTAAAGAAGTATCAAGTATTGAAGTAGTTTTAATACTTATTTTTATATGATTGCTGTTGTGGATTATTGAATTCTCCTTTAGCGAGTCAAAGTCTCCATCCCTAAATTTATACCCTCTCATCCATGGGGCTTATGTCCCAAGACCCACGTGGATGCCTGAAAGAAACCACGGGTAGTACCAACTCTACATACATTGTTTTTTCCTATACAGACATACCTATGGTAAAGTTTAATTTATTAACTAGGCACAGTAAGAGATTAACAACAGTAATGAAATAGAACAGTTCTAACAATATATTATAATAGAAGGTATGTAAATGTAATCTGAGAATCTCTCATTGTACTGTACTCCCCCTTCTTGTGATGATTTGAGGTGATAAAATGGGGTGATGAGAGGAAGTGAGGTGAGCGACACATGCGCTATGACGTAATGTTAGGCTGCTGTTGACCTTCTGACCATTTGTCAGAAGGCGGATCATCTGCTTCTGGACCACTGTTGACTAATTTAACTGAGACCATGGAAGTGAAACCACGGCTAAAGGGGACTGTTGTACTACAGGGACTACAAATAAGAAATGGGAAAGACTTTTGGATCATGTGTGGCATTTTATGTAGGTATTGTTTTAGAAGTGCCTAGTGGTCCTCCCTAACTTCTCTTGAATTCCCTTAATTTTCCTAGAATTTTACAAAGGGTAAGAGATGTATCCTGTTCCGACCTTTTTGTAGTACATAAAGGGCTAATGCTGGGAAGAAACTTCTTTCAACCTCTAAAACATAGACGTGGTTGAAATGCTTTTTATTAAAGAATAAAGTCCCATATTTGAGCATGTCATTTCTCTAATGTGTACATATGGAATTAGGTGATGATCTTTAAAAAGGGGCATATCCCCTCAGTAAAGGTAAATGTGTTTTCAGAAGCTCTGTCTACAGACTACTTCCTGCCTAGTTTTTACTAATTCAGTGTTCTAAAACATTAGATTTTTAATCATTTTAAGAATATTTAACCAGCAGATTAGAACGATCTGGTTATTCGAGCCATTTGTTAGATAATAACTCTCTTAATTGTATTGATGTGTATTTTGTACACATTATTAAAAATGAGTGTAATCAAAGCCCAAATAAAATTTTAATTTATAACACAACACAGTGAAATTAAAATCTTATGATGTAATGTTTTGCATGAAGTGTTCTTTTTAACTTAGAAGTAGAATAAAGGATTCTGTCATTTTGGGGCTCCAAATGAAAAAGCCTGTTTGTTACTGAATAAGAGGAATGAGAGTCATCTTAAGGATGTGTGTGTCTGTGCATGTGTGTGTACACATATGCCCATTCAGAATTCTGAAATAATTTCTGTTCTATTTGACAAGTTGTTGGAGACAGATAACTATGTAATAGTCTTACAGGGATTTTATTGGATTTACATCATTAATATCCATTCATTGCTTCTTACTTGTATGTAAGAAAAAGAGTTGCCCACATATAAGCTTAGTTAGCGTGATTAAATTGGAGAAAAGTGTTACTTTATGGATATTCTTTTCATTGTCAAGGTTTTTGGCCTCTTGTTTCACTAGCAGACTGAGTAAAAAAATAATTTTGCTTCATTGCTTTTGTCATTCTCTACTGTTACAGATTTACCAGCAGAGATCCAGGTCTCTGGGTCTAGGTATATCTCAATTTACCTGAGGTTTATTACTTAAAATTTGTATGCAAGTCAGAATATTAGAAATGAAATAATTTAAAATGAATTAAATCTGCTTGTTAATAAAAGAAGTGCCATAGTGGATCTTTTTCTTGAGCAATCACCCAAGTTGGTATTACTGATAATTTTCATTTTTAATGTCTAGCTGAATTTGCCTAATGGTACAGCTATGTGGAAGTCATAGGAAAGATGGCGAACAGATTTCTTGCTGTGTTTTGTTTAGAATAACAGATTATAAGCATCTTAAGGATGGTGACCTTTTAAAGTAAGTGTACCTGTTACCTTTCTTTAGTTTATACTGATTTCCCTCTCTCCTGTTTGTATTTAAATGATACAGTGATGGAGACAATGAAAAAGATCTTCTGGAATGTCACATGTTAGAAAATACAACATCAGAACTCTTTCAGCAAATTTATTAAACTTGAAATTCTTTTTCTGTTCAGTAAAAATTGTTCTTGAAGGAAAATTCTCAGATCCTTTCTAAAAATGGTTTGTGTCCATAATCATTGTACAGATGAGAAACTTGTCTTCTTAATTTGTCTAGCACGAATTCTTCACAACATGAATAACTTGAGTTTCTATACTTCTTTTTTTCTTGGTTTTTGTTTTTAATTTCTCTGAATTTTAGGAAAGTTAGTGGGATTGAAAACAATTAGTTTCTAGCATTGAATAGATCTTAACCTTATGTTAAATTTACCTCAACATGAAGTAGAAGACATCCTAAAAATTGAAGGAATAATAATCTATGAGGAAATATATTCTTTGGTAATGAAATCTTATAACTTTAAGATTTGGGGAGAATGTTATCAAATAACTGATTTTTATTTTATTGCATTTTCTTTATATCTTTTACCTAACTGCATTTGAAATGTAATAACTAATCTAGATAAATAAAAGTTTTAAAAAAGAAATGCTTCTTGTTGCTATGTTGAGGACAGCATCGGTTATATTAGTGATTCTCTACCAGTTAATTCACATTAGGTGTTTGGAAGTCAAGAAACTTGCTTTTCCATAATGTAATGATGGTATTAATTTGTAGTTAGAATAATGTTTTTGAGATAATTTTCAGGTTTTTTTGTAATTGGTGTATTGAGAAAGGTAATAACAAATTCCAATGTTAATACAAAAGTTGAGATTCTTTTCCTTTGCATGTCCTGTTAAGTTAGCCTCCTAAAAATTGAGGAATATTTGGAAAATAGCAGAATGTAGACTACTTTGAGAAGTAATCAGAAAGGAGTGAAGGTATCTTTAGCAGGGAGGATAGACATGGAGATGTGGCTAAAATCATACCTAATTTTTATGTCCTTCATGTACGTAGTACAGATATTTCAGTTTTGTTCCCTGTAGATCTGAATATTAAAGCAGTAGGTTGTTGTTTGTTTCTGAAATAGGCAGAAAAATTGAAAGATGGTGACCTCTTCGGGTGCCCTGTTTTCTGTATTTTTAGGGTCTTTTTTTGAATATCCAGATACATATTACCTGAGTTATCTCATGAATAACCTCATAATTTTCCCAGCTTTGTAATTAGGGGTGAAATGTTAAAATGAAATTTTCTTTCTTGCGATCAGCTTTCTAACAACTCTGATAATCTTCAATATTTGCTTTTATCTCTTTAGTCCTTTCAGAATTAACTTTTTTTTTTTAAAAGATTTTATTTATTCATTTGATAGAGATTACAAGTAGTCAGAGAGGCAGGCAGAGAGAGAGAAAGAGAGGAGGAAGCAGGCTCCCCGCTGAGCAGAGAGCCCGATGCGGGGCTCGATCCCAGGACCCTGAGATCACGACCTGAGCTGAAGGCAGAGGCCTCAACCCACTGAGCCACCCAGGCGCCCCCAGAGTTAACTCTTAATCAGTATCATAGGTAACTTTTCTGGGTGACAAAGTGACCTGTCATTGACCAGTATGATATAAGGACAGACATAATGTTTAAAACTTTATTCCCACCTTGCAAACTTTATAATCTCAAAAATTTTAATAATTGGGATGAGTATAGTGGAAAAAGCACAAAATAGACATTGATTCAGTTTTATTTGGAAAATGACTTAATGCCAGGTGCCTGGTGGCTCCATTGGTGGAACATGTGACTCTTGATCTTGGGGTTTAAGTTCGAGCCCCACTTTGGGTGTAGAGATTAGTTAAAAAACAAGTAAAAATTTAAAAAGTAGAAATTACTTACTGCCTAAACATAAATTTTCAGTGCATATTGCATATCTCATTTCCATTTAGCCCTGTTCTCTCTTTTTTCTTTTCACCGAAATAGCTTTTGATAGTATTCTGCAGAAAATATATACACACACGGTTTTTTGTATTTAAAGTTGTTTTTCTAGAGATAGCACTTTTCTATATAGATTTTTGTTTTTTTCTGATAGATGTAATTATTTGTCTTTTCCAAGAGCTGCTTTGAAAATGATTGCTTTCTGTTTCTTCAAATTGGGGTGTGTGTGTTTGTGTGTGTGTGTGTGTGTGTGTGTGTGTGTGTGTGTGTGTGAGAGAGAGAGAGAGAGAGAGATAGTAATAAAAATATAGCATAAGTATTCTCAAGTATTTTTTCTTATTTGCAAATATAAATTTTCACTTTGGTAAGTATTTTGGTATGTAATGAAAAAGCCTTTTTTCTTGAGTAGGTTTTGCTAACATGCAAATTTCCTTCTTGAGGTTTGCCCTTTCCCTCGATTCCTCTTATCCACACCTTATTCCCCCACACCTCATTCCCTCACCTGGCCACCACACATACATACTCTCCCTTCTTAGCCCCCTTGAGTAGGTAATTTCTAAGTCTTTCAGGTGTAACTGTTTTGAAACTGACTATCTGGTTTGAGGCCAAGTGTGATTGCCATCATTGTCTTGATGTTGTAGATAATGGCACTGGGCCTAGGCCCTTTAATGACTATGGCAGTAGAGCTTGTATGGGATCATTAGGCAGTAACAAGATAGATTTTTCCTCTCCTCATGAGGGGTTTCAGGAGATTGGCTATAATACGGACAACAGAAGGAATTTTCTCTGGGCTTTACTATATATTACTAATAGTCATAGAAATGGGAGTTGAAGGGGCAAAACATCTGTTGGGCCATTGCCCCACCTTTCCTTGGGCCTAACACTTAACCTCTAGAGAAGGAGAATTGGCATTCTAGGATGTCTGGGATACAAGAGGAATTCCTGTCTCCTAGATCTAATCAGACCTCATACTGGGAGACTGGCAACACTTGTGTTAGTGAGAGCTCTGTAGGCAAGGATGGTGCAAAATATAAAGTAATCCAAAAATGAACTGTTTGGCTTTGAAACACTTTCATATGAATACACCCAAGCTGACATGACACTTCAGATAAATATAAACGTACAAAAGCTCCATTTGTGGTGATCTCAGTAATCTTAGCAAAGCGTTTACTTCACAGGTTGGGTTAATTTTTCTTTTAAACATACAATGTATTATTTGCCCCAGGGGTACATGTCTGTGAATCATCAGGCTTACACATTTCACAGCACTCACCATAGCATATACTCTCTCCAATGTCCGTAACCCAGCAACCCTACCCTGTCTCCCTACCCCCCAGCAACCGTCAGTTTGTTCTGTGAGATTGAGTCCCTTATGGTTTGTCTCCCTCCCGATCCCATCTTGTTTCATTTTTTTCCCTTCCTACCCCCTACAACCCCTTCATATCAGAGAGAGCATATGATAATTGTCTTTCTCTGATTGACTTACTTCGCTTAGCATAAAACCCTCTAGTTCTATCCATGTCATTGCAAATGGCAAGATTTCATTCCTCTTGATGGCTGCATAGTAATTTCATTGTATATATATACAAGTCTTCTTTATCCATTCATCTGTTGATGGACATCTAGGTTCTTTCCATAGTTTGGCTATTGTGAACATTGCTGCTATAAACATTCGGGTGCACGTCCCCCTTTGGATCACTACATTTGTATCTTTAGGGTAAATACCCAGTAGTGTGATTGCTGGGTCATAGGGTAGCTCTATTTTCAACTTTTTGAGGAACCTCCATACTGTTTTCCAGAGTGGCTATACCAGCTTGCATTAGATTGGGTTAATCTTATGACCAGAACGAGGCACCAATCTAGGCAGTGATGTTTTCTCAAAGCTGCTTGTTTGCAGGCTCTGTAGGGCAGAATTTGCATGTAAAGATAAGCAAACAAATAATAAAGTAGGGCAGGTGCTAATTATAATGGAAGGATGGGGCAATGGACCAGTATTACGCTGTTATGTCATCTTTAACTCTTACCATAACCGTGTGAAGAAACTGAGTCTTATAGCTTAGTAGTAATAGGCAGGATTTTTAACCTATATATTTGCTTCTAAAGATCTATGTGTTTCCTGTGCCATTGTCAGTCTCCTGTATATTCCCAGTTCCCTTAACAATGAACAACTATAATATAATTGATTCTGGTCCCATCTAAGTAGGACTTAAGTCTGTCATCTGTAAAACAAGAATGGTAAATTATGTATTACCTTACATAATTTTAAAATTCTGTGCTTTTGGTTGTCAAATTTGAAAAGGGGTTTGTCAGGGATAAACATAGTAAAGGATGTTGGGTTTGCTTTGCCTCTATTTACTTATTTAATTTTTTAAAAAAGATTAATTTTATTTATTTAACAGAGAGAGCACAAGTAGGCAGAGAGGCAGGCAGAGAGAGAGGGGGAAGCAGGCTTCCTGCTGAGCAGAGAGCCTGATGTAGGGCTTGATCTCAGGACTCTGAGACCATGACCTGAGCCAAAGGCAGAGGTTTAACTCACTGAGCTACCCAGGCACTCCGCCTCTTTTTATTTTTGATTCAGATTCTTTCAGTGAGGTTTAAAAGAACATATTTTTTAAAAAGAACATATTTGAGAAAACAAATTCATGAAATTAAACACCCGATGGCAACAGTATGAAGGTTTAAGGTCCATAAAAGTGTAAACTTCATTGTATCAGGAATGTGTGATGACACAGACACATCTGTATTTTATTATTTGAAAAGTTAGAATGGTGTTTACAGCTAGGAGGTCAGTGAGAGGGTACAAACCTATTTCCAGCATAAAACGGATAAAACAATATTCTTAAAAAGGCAGTGGATTGCTTAACATTATTTTTTCTTGCCTTATAATTGTAATGACCAGCAAAAATTTCAAAATATTTCAGTCGGGAGAAACAGCACTTTAACCACAGACCAAATAGTTATTAGTTAATTGTATTAAATTTACCTTTTTGTGAGATATGCTTTTAATGATTATAGAAAAGCTAATAAGTTCTTATTATAAATTTATGTTTTAAGATTGTGACAAACTTCAAGGTAGCAGATGGGAGATTGTGCAGTTTGGCTAATCCTTAAATATTGTTAACATGGAATGTGCTTATATTAATGATTAAACTTTAAATTGGAACTGTTTCCCTGTGTAACTACTTGAAGGGACTATTTTGATACTTTTGAAAGGGAAAATAATCTTAGTAGCAGTGCATTTGTTTTACCAGCATATAAGAATAATCAAGTGGGAAGGAGGACAGTATCTCCTCCTTTATTCCATCCCGTAGTGAATTGTTAGAGTCAAATTGGGAGCATAGTTGTTGCTTCTGTTTTTAATATTCTGAATTTTCCTAGCTCCTCCTCAGTGGCTTTTTCCTACCTTTCTTTTAAAAGGTAGATAAAATTACCATAGGATCTTACCTGTCTCTTAATTCTGCTGTGTAGCAAGAATCACTTTTAAAAGAATATCACAAATTATCACTGTCAGTTAGCTAATACTTAAGGGTTCAAGTCCAAGCCCTGGTGCTAAGTGCTTTAACATGCCTTATTTAATCTTGATTTGCTAATGATAAGTGTAAGATGACCTTGGAACACAAGATTCTTAATTGTGGTTTGGTGTTGGAAGAAGGATAAAAAGGCAACCATTCCTTTCTTAAAGTTTGTATAGTATTGTCATCATTTTGGATACACTGGAAATGAGAAACGACACTGATAATTTATTTTAAGTGTAATTAAAATATGAAAATATTACTGTCTTTGTTTATGATGAATGCTAAATTTAAACTAAGCTATAAGGTGTGCTGTTTGGAAATACGGAAGATGCAAGAATGAAGCCAGATAACAAGTTTATGCTTGTATTTCCTACTGATGAAGACTTTCAGACAAGTTATTGCATTGGGTAGGTGATGTTAACTCTGCATGTACATATACAACTATACTCTTTGCATGATTCTACATGTAGGAGTGGTACAATTTTGACTTGACTGTTGACCTCATGCCTCAATTTGGTGGTTGTGGGAGGGGGGAATGTGTGAGCAGGAGGTTGTGAATGGTAGTGTTCAAATTTTAAAATAAAGCACTAATTTTTTTGTAAAAACAACACTTAACTAAAGCCCTTTTAAAAATAGAACATTTGGTCAAATAGTCAATATTGTACTTGACCCTCATATCTTCTGCACCCAAATATTTGGACATCCACAGTATCTTGATTCCATAATAATCATTTTGAACTCTGACGAGAACACCATAAATGATAGAGCTTTCTTTTCTTTTTTAGAAAAGAAAAATATCAAACTTCAACCAGTTTTTTGCTATTTGAGCTAAAATCTATTACCAACTAATACTGAGGCCACACTATTGAATTCTATGAACTTGATTTACCCTTTTGGGAGAATTGGAAATTATTTTTAAGTAGTCAACTGAAATTGTCATGATCGTCAGAATTTCATATTGTGACATGTCTGTTCTTTATACAGTGGCTCTTAACAACTCATTTGCTTTTATTTGGTCATTTTTTATTTTAAGAATGTTGCTACATAAACTTGTGATTTGATAGCTTTGCTTTAAGGGATAAATACCCCAAATGTGTTCCATCTTTTGTTCAGTGACTATTTACACAATGGATGTTTGTGTTAAAACTAATCCTTCATTGTGTTCTATTTTAATGATTCATTGGCATATGTTTCATAAAATAGGTGTGCTTAATGTTAAATAGTCTTGATCTTAAAAAATCTTAATAGACATACATAATTTGCCTGCACTTCATAAATAGCTGTTGGGGGAGAAATTGCATTCCTTTATTTATGCTGCTTCTAAAATGGAGATAGGAGTAAGGGATGTGTTTCATAATTGAATGAAATTTGTATTTTTGCTTTTTTGGGGTTGCATTAGAAAAAGGGTAGCATTAGCATTTTAAAGCATGTATCTGCTCTACAAGCATGAATATTGAGTTATTTTAGCATGAATCACTGCAGTTTAATTACTCTGGAACTCTGCTGCCTTTTTCAGCTTGTTAGGGTGATTTGGAGGTAGAAGGGATCTCTTATTAGCCAGTAAGAACTTTCATATCGTCTCTAAAATAACCCATAAGGTTGAATATCATTGCTTGGAGTGTGAGCTGGTTGTCTTTCTCAGGGAAATGAAAATTTAAATATCCCTAACAAGACATCCAAAGCAAAATCCTGAATGTGGATTTTGTGAGTATTGTCTTTTTTGTGGAATGTTGTAAAATGTGTAACATCCCTGATATTTGTAAAGGGCTTTACTGGACATAGTCAAGTAGAGCTCTTATTGTTAGCCTTATTTCTCTAGAATAGGAAAATACGTATTTGATTTTCTTCTCTGAATCTATTAGTGACTTTTAACTATCAGCTATTAAGAGAAAGAACTAGATTCATTCTCTTAAAAACTATAAATTGAGTTTAAATAGTTTGCATCAGTTTTTTTTTTCCTTTAAAAAAATCAATTTTACTCTGTGGAGTCTTCCCCTTTTTCATAATCTTTTGCTCTTTAGAATTAAGACAAGAACTCACTGTATTTTTCAGTATGCTGTTGTCCTCCGTTCTTCATAACGCTCCTTTTCTCCTTTTCAAACATGTCCCTCATCTTTATAAGCTTGGGTTATCTCTTCCACTTTCACCTCATGTACAAAATACTAGATATATGAAGTGCAGCTTTTCTGACCAGATAGAATAAGTAGATAAAGGCAACTGCATCTTAGTTGCAGAAGTATTTTTCACCCCGGAAGTTAGATACAAGTATACATTTTCTTTCCTCCCTAGATGGACCTCCAGTTGTAGCTCATTATGATATGTCTGACACCAACTCTGACCCAGAAGTGGTAAATGTGGACAATTTATTGGCGGCTGCAGTAGTTCAAGAGCACAGTAATTCTGTAGGAGGCCAGGACACAGGAGCTACCTGGAGGACCAGCGGGCTTCTAGAGGAGCTGAATGCGGAGGCAGGTTGGTCTCCCTCCCCTCCCCCTCGCTAATGGTGTACTGTGCATGTGTCCCAGCAGCTGTTTTCCTTGTAGAGACCCTGCCGCTGAGAGCAGGCCAACTAGACATCTGGCATTAGATGACTGTGACTGTCCAGGGTGCCATTTATAACTGAAAAGGAGATGTGGGTGGCATGTCATTCATCTTACCTAATGTGAAGGAAGCAAAAATGAGAAATAATGGTAGGCATAGGTAGATTGCAATAGACCTATTTCTTGGGATAAAAATGCTTCACATATGTTAAAAACCACCCAGAAGGCCTTCATACTCCGCCCCACTCCTCTTCTCCAGAGGCTTCCTTCACTTATTCTGTACCTGACCTTACCTTGCAGTTTGGGGAGGGAGCTGATTAATCTGCCCCTAGGGGCTGCTGCGCAGGGCTGTACTGTTTTTTTTCTGCTCTGGGTGTTCCTGTCCCTGTCACTTCCTATATGGTAGCTCTCAAGTTCATCTCTTCCAACCCTTTTCTTTCAGTTTCTGTTTCTGGTATCTCAGGAAAATCTCCCTCCTTGTCTTGCATAATTTATCTGGGCTCTCTGATGATTCTGAAGAGTGATACTTATTCACTAAAAAAAAAAAAAAGTATTTCTTTTGAAAACATTGCCCACTGCCTCCAAGTCTCCATAATTGTGTTCCTCAACACTTTTTCAGCATTCTTTCTCACTTAAACCTTTTTCTTAAAGTCCTAGTACTTAAGTTTGAGAAGAGAGGGGGAGGGGATTGAGAGACTACTTTTAGTGTGTATTTTCTTACATTAGTATTACAGAAGGGTTATAGTTTCCTAGTTAAATTATAAATTGCATTGGCTTTTATGAGCTACTCTTATAATTTAATCACTACCTAAAATACTATGTTTATGGGTTTTGTAAAAATAATAATGGGTTTAGAACTTTTTATATTGAAATTGCTAAGAAATAGAAAAGGAGACAGAGCTCCACAGATCATTGCCCTTAATTCTTCCACAATGTTTGATTGGAACAAAATAAAAGACTCTTACTTGTTGAGTTTCTGCTTAATTGATTGTAGTTAATTTTGGAGCAGGACCTGACTTTAGTTTTAAATATGTTTTGACTGCTAACTATTTGACCTTGGTCAAGGTGTTTCTCCTCTGGACTTCAATTTTTATATGTATAAGTACTTGCTTTGCCCAACAAGGATCTTTTTTTTTTTTTTTTTTAAGATTTTATTTATTTATTTGGCAGAGATCACAAGTAGGCAGAGAGGCAGGCAGAGAGAGGGGAGGAAGCAGGCTCCCTGCAGAGCAGGACCCTGGGATCATGACCTGAGCAGAAGACAGAGGCTTTAACCCACTGAGCCACCCAGGCGCCCCCTCAACAAGGATCTTTTAAGGATTTATTAATATGTATAAGTACTTTTAAAAATTAGGCAGTAATATTTTATATCAAAGGAGAGTAGTTTGACCACATTTTATGCAATGTGTATTTCTAAGTTACACGATTTGTTCTATACACTGGGTAGGTAGGTTATCTTCATTTTCTTCCTGTTGACTAGTGATGCATTCTACTTCCCTTTTATTTCCCTGTTTTTTAGTCTTGCTGTTAAATGTAGATCACTGTGTAGTAAAGTCTTGGGGGTAAACATGAATGATTACTTTTTGTTTTGTTTTTCATGTGAAGAATTTTAATATTAGTTTGAGCCATATGAAATTGTTAATATTTGACTTTTTGACCTATAACAAACCCAGCAGTTTCAGATAATTCAACCTAATAGTGCAAAGTTATGGGGTTTTAAAGTATCCTTAAAGTTACCAGTGTTGGGGATAGTATCACATTTTAAGACTCAAGTAATTGTTAGCTTGATTGTTTAAAACATCACTAGCCTTTGTGTACTTAATTCTATTTTTGATTTTTTTTTTAATTTCAGTCACACAAATTTTTAAAGAATATATTACTCAGGTACCTTCTTAAGAACCACCATTCTTAAGAAATGAAACATTACAAAATATGTAAGGAAAACACCCATGGCTTCAACTCTGTTCCCCTTTTCTCCTCTTCATTCCAAAGCTGTCTTGAATTGGGTATTTGATGTTTGGTATTCCTGTGTGTTTCTTTATATTTTTACTGCATTTGTTATGTACCTGTAAACAAGCATGTTTTAATACTAATTGATATTATATTGAAGGTAATGATTTGTAACTGCTTTTTTCAACACCTTGTGTTTTGTTCTTGTTAAGTGTAGCTCTAGTTCATTCATTTTTCACTGCTATTTAGTATTCACTGTATGACTATATCGCAGTTGATTTACTCATTCTCTTTATTGGACATTTAGGATGCTATTCCAGATGCTATTCCACCATTAACATTTATTGTACATGTCTCTTGGTACATGTATGTGATTAATTTCTCTAGGATATAATATAGAGAGAACATATGTGTGTATTGGGTTATGTATTGTGTGTAGATTTTCAGATATCATCACTGTTCAACATATCCTCAACACAGTTTCTTATGAAGCCATATATTGGCTTAAAGTCTTTTTTTCTAAATCTGACAGTGCAGGTATATGAGTAATAAAATTTAGTACACTCTGGTCTTGATTTAATTGTCTTAGTGGGAGCCCATCTCACAAATTTTGAATATACTTTCAGTGCCACAAAATGTTAACAGAATTCATGCTTGCTTGCCAGTTTATAGTTTAGATATTTGAACTATTAGCATCAATGAGATGGTCATTCTTACGGTTTGTGTTTAAGATAAATTTTTTAAAAGATTTATTTTATTTTTCAGATTTTATTTATTTCAGGGGGAGAGAGGAGGAGAGGAGGAGAGAATGAGTCGGGGGAGCTGCAGAGAGAGAAGGAGAGGCAGGCTCCCCACTGAGCAGGGAGTCTGATGTGTTTGGATTAGGACCTGAGCCAAAGGCAGATGTTTAACTGACTGAGCTACCCAAGCGCCCCTTAAGATAACTGTTCTAATGGTTAATCTTGAGTTGTTCTACTCTCTCTCCCAACAAAATAAGAACCCAATCACTGAACAGACTATTCAGGGGTTAATCAGGAGCAGTATCTCAGACCGGATGTGCAGCTCCACTCCATTTAGGGTACTGTAAGTATTCTTTGGAGATAGAGTACCTTGCCGAGTACCTTGCCTGTTTTTCCAGGCAATTAGACAATGAAATTTTTTTTTTTTTTTAAGATTTTATTTATTTGAGAGAGAAAGAGAGAATGAGCTGGGAAAACGGGAGTGGGAGAGAGAAAAGCAGACTCCTAGCTGAGCAGGGATCTTTTTTTTTTTTTTTAAAGATTTTATTTATTTATTTGACAGAGATCACAAGTAGGCAGAGAGGCAGGCAGAGAGAGAGAGGAGGAAGCAGGCTCCCTGCCGAGCAGAGAGCCCGATGCGAGGCTCGAGCCCAGGACCCTGGGACCATGACCTGACCTGAAGGCAGAGGCTTTAACCCACTGAGCCACCCAGGTGCCCCTGAGCAGGGATCTTGATGTGGGGCTCTATACCAGGATGCTGGGATCTTGACCTGAACCAAAGGCTGACGCTTAACCCACTAGCCACCCAGGTGCCCTAAATGATGTTTGTTTATGGAAAAGAGTTTTTACACTTCAGTTTTAGTTTTAACCAAGGAAAAGAATTGAAATTGGAAAGCGACTGGTCAGCAAAAGACTTAAGGTTTCCATTTTAACTCTTGCCATGTGTTTACTTCTCCCCCCTTTTTTTTAAAAAGTTTTTATTTATTTATTTAACAGAGAGGGAGACAGAGCATAAGCGGTGGGGGGGGGGTAGGGGGCGAGGGGCGGGGAGCAGCAGAGGGAGAGGGAGAAGCAGGCTTTCCACTAAGCAGGGAGCCTGATGCAGGCAGGGTTGATCCTAGGACCCTGGGATCCTGATCTGAAGGCAGATGCTTAACTGCTGAGCCATCCAGGTGCCTCTGCTTTTCCTTTCTTGATGCTAGGATTGAACAGTGTGGTAGATGGTAGCCTGCTGCCAACAAATCCTGGTTTGAGCCAGCAGCCACTTACATACTGTCTGAACTCTGTAAATTACATAAAGCCTCAGTTTTTCCTGTCTGCAAACCAGGGTAAAACTAGTATCCATCCCAAAAGGTTGTTCTTCCCGTTAGGTGAAATAATGTCTATACTGTACAGAATACAGCACAAAGTAAGACCTCAGGAATGCTGGCCAGCGTTATGTTAATGTATTTATGCTGAAGTGGGCTGAGTAAGGAAGTGATTAATGGACCTAATCAGTGAATTTCTGATTTACTGTTCTGTCCTGGAATGAGTTGCTCTCACCATAGGAATTTCCTATACTTGGCCTGAGCATAAGAATTACCTAGGGTGCTTATAAAAATTCGGAATCCTAAATTTCTCCTTGAGGTTTCTGTAAGTAGATGTGGCATGGGGTCTGAAAAATCTGTTTTTAGTAATCACCCCCGGGTAATTCTTGTGTTGGACATCTTGAGGAAACTGTATCAGTAAATAGGATTATGACTTAATTTTTACTTATTGCTAGTCGTAGCTCACTGTAAACATAAATGTGGATGAGGCTAAGACAAGCAGGAATCTGAAGTACTTTTGGTAAGGAAGGCTTATAATTGTGGTAAACTAAATTTATTTATAGTGTCTCTCCACCGCTCCAGGAAATTAAAACTTATGAGAAACACGTTTTTTCCATCAGTCTTCTTGTCAAGAAGGTAGCCTGTGAGCATGTTCCCATCCTTAAAATAGGGGTGCTGATCTTGATTTGTCTAGAACACTAGTTATAGGGCAGAGAAACAAATCTTGGTTTTCCTGTTCTTCGCCTAGGGCTTTTTATAATCAGACCAGAATGGCCATGTTTCTATTAATAGCACTTTGAAGTCTGTATCAGTTCTGTGAAGGAGATCGAATTTGGTCAGGTTTCGCTTGTTTTTACCGGATTCTTATGAACTATAAGATTTTTAGTTTTCTGACCTTCCCTTCCCCTCCTTTGTAAAGTTGTTTTTCATATTCTTACTGAAAAAACTAAATACAAGGTCATAATTCACTTGTTTTCAAGCTAAATGAATAATGAATTGAGATATTACACTTTTTTATACCTAAAACATTGCTGACATCCTATATGTAATAATTTCCTTTAATGTGGTACAAATCGGCTTTGGACTAGTTCTTACCCAGTAGATTTATGATTTAAAAAGTAGCTACATTATTTCTTTTGAAGACAAAAAGAAAATGTGCCATGATAATTTAGTTTACTTTTTTATGCTCTTTTCTTTCTGACTTGTGTATTGAAAAGGTGTTCAGTGGGAGGACAAAAATTTAGAATGTTCTTAGAGAGTGAAAGAAGTTATCTTTCCAAAGAGCTACACAGAGACAGCCAGCTGCCCCAATAGTTAAATATAAGTCCTCTGATTTATTTTCAGTTTACTATATGGTAATTGTGGTATTTACACTTTTTCTGCAGGGCTTATTCTTGCCCTGGAACAGGAAAGATTATTGCCACTAACAGTATTTGAAAACTCCAGAGCATCTTTGAGACTCAGTTTTGTATATGCTTTGGCCATTGCTGTGTCATTGGATTCCTGTGAGGTCATGGGTTGGAGGGATGACAGTGGAGGATGGCACAAAGGCCAGAGAATGTGAAGCTGTGCACAGGAGCTCCCGAAGGAATGTATGACATACTGAAAGGATTATCTTGAGAGAAAAGGACTAATTGCTCGGGCTCTGAAATAGACTGAAGAGGGAATATGTTCCTGGCTCATGGAGAAAGCCTTGGTGTCTCTTAGAGAACATGGCGTCCCATAAAATTGGTGGGGTTGTAGCTGACTTGTTATCTGAGTGGCACATTTTATCCGATGGCTCTGACAAGAAATGTGGCAAGACTCTCACAACCAATGGTCTAGAGTTAACATTTGCTGGGAAATTTGTCTTTAGTCCCCATCACTTAACCTCAGTGTCCCTTATTTCATTTTATACTGATTTTTAGACTAAAGAGTAAAGACACTGGCTACATGAGCAGACCCTGATTTTAAGTGAGCAGTTTTAGAACATCACACAAGTTCTGTAAATGCCAGCAGCGTGGGATTACAATTTTTATGGTCCAAATCGTGCTACCAAAATGGTTTGAATTGATGTAATAATGTGAAGGTGGTATGTAAATTATTAGTGTCTGGATCCATAATGGATGACTAAAGTTAGAAGAATCATAAATATTGATGGTAGTTACCTTATTTTTCTTAAGATACGATAGTAAAATTGTGAGCAAAAGTAGCATAGTAACTTTTTATTTCTTCCTCTTTATTATTTTTTTCTTCTTCCCCTTTCTTTAAACAAAGAAAGGCAAAGTGATATTTCCAGATCTGAAATGAGGTTCTGTAGGTGACAGGGTCAGGATAAGGGGCCTAATCAGTGAAGATTGGTTATTCAGAAATACTGTTGACTGAGAACATTTCATAAGTTGGAATTATGAATTAGAACTGCAGGCTGCCCTCAAAAAAATAAAAAAAATTAGAACTACGGAGATAGAATGGAGATAGAACTGGGCACAGAGATACTAAGAGCTAATGGTGTCATAGTCTTGTCATGTTTTCCTAATTACTGTTTAAAAGATACGAGAAATCAAGGAGGAATAGTTTAGTTATAGCAACCATGATTCCTACAATCTGCCTTTTTAGTTTGGTTTAATTCAGTTATCTTGTGTAGTTTTAGGATGGTAAGGGCTGAGTCCCTTGCTATGAGTCTACTACAGGGAGTGTTAAGTGCCTCTTGAGGCTCAGCTCCTTAGGGAGTATTTATGTCCCCATAAATAACGAGCACTCATAGAGTAATAAGGAATCATGGTAGCAGGACTTGAAGGAGAGAAACTAAGCCCAGTGCCAGGAATGTTCCATGGAGGGGTGAAACTGTCCCATAGTTAGTACTTGGAAGTGCTCTAGAAGGGGGGCGGCTGCTGCTGGTGTGCATGAGGATGGAGGGCCATATTTGTAAGTGATTCTGGTCCCCCAACTGAGGTTTAGGAGCAGCTTCCGAGGACTGCAGGGTAGATGGCATTTTCCGGAGATTCAGGTTTCCACAGGGAGGTGAAAAGTTCAGTGCAGTTTTCCGTGGATCTGACATTCCAGAGGGCAGTGGAAAAGTTGTAGGAAGGTAAGACGTGGGTGGCTAGAGCAGAGGAGAGTAACAGTGGAGCGGAGGACGAGACGGGAGAGCAGTGGCTGGGTCCCAGAGGCTTGTGTTTGTGGGTGGCCAGGAGGATGGAATTACAGTGTTTTACTTCTCATAATGATTGGTTTTCCTCCTACCTGTTCCTATTGCTTTCTCCTTTTCCACAGGAGCTCCTGTACACTCTCATGCTGTTACTTCCCTTATACTGTTCTTTTGCCTCACTGACCATCACCCAGCCCTTTGCCAGCCCCTTGCGGGTGTCTCTTCTTCCCTGCTCCAGCATGTTCAAGCCCAGCTCTCCTGGGCCATATCCCCAGCTCCTGTAGAGCGGGCTTTCCTGTTGGACCCAGCTGGCAAAGTCTGATCCCTGGGCGCACACTTGGAACCTGGATCACTCTGCTTAGCATAGCTGGAGAAAATCAAATTCTGCTAGGCAGAATTGAGGGTTGAGTTAGCCTCCTGATCTGCAGCCTCACCTGGCTCTCAGTGCTGCCCGGCAGATCCTCTCCTTCCTTAGGCAGTTCTGTCTTCATAGTGGCTACTTCACGTTTCTGAACCCCCACCCCGCTACCCACCCACACCTGTGCACTGCACGTGGCCTTGCCGCATTCTTCACAGATGAACATCGCCTCAGCCTTCTGCCATCGCGCCTGTTTCTTCTCTGCCTTTTTTCCAGATAATGGCTGGGTTTCTCCCATCTTTTAAAGTTCTTCATACACACACACCTCTCTCCCTCAAGCCCATTTTCCTTTCTCAGTACTGTCGTATTGCCTTTTTCTTCATAGCCAAACTGTTTAAAATGTGTCTGTACTTCGTTCCCTGCCCGTATTCTTCAGCTTGCTTTGCTGCGTTGGCTTTAGCCCTGTCACTCCTCTGAGGCTCTTCTTGCCAAGGCATCTGTGCGGTCATCTTACTGCTGATCCCAGTGAACTGTATCTAGTCCCGCTCCTCATCGGACCTCTCTGGTAGGCACTGATAAGCACCTCTTCCTAGAAATGCTCATTCCATGGTGTCCTGGCTTCGTATTTTAAGATTCTCTTCCTACCTCTTACTTGGTGAGCTCCCCTTCATCTGCCCATCCTTAATTACTGGCATTTGTCAGGCTTCTGTTCTAGGCCCCCTTCGCTCCTCTGCTGCCTTTTACCTTCCCACCTACTGCTGAGGACTCTATTTCCTCCCTAGACCTCTGACCTGAGCTTTAGAACAGTACCCCCAACTGCCTGTTGGACATCTGAGAGGCCCGCCATGGTCATGTCCTGAGCAACCACCCTCGTCTGTTCATTGGTGCTCTGAAGGGTGCTGTGACTCTATCCAGTTACCTAAAGCAGAAACCTAGCTATTTTTTTTTTTTTACTAAATTTGTTGATTTGCCTGATTCCCAGCATTACTAGCCCTTCTGTATATATACGTATACGGAGTATCCCCCCTCTTTTGTTCCTTTACTAGTTCAGCCGTAGTCATTTCTTACCTAGAAGACTATAGCAGTCTAACTGGTTTTCTTGCCTCTCATATTCCCTTCCCTGATAGTAGTTCCATTTGTATACTCCAAAAGGAAATTTTTTATAACGGAAAACCAGATCATGTCACTGCTTAACTTCTCCAAAGTCAAGTCCAGACTCTTTACCATCTGAGTTCTGCTGACTTTGCCAGTTTTATTACCCATTACTGTTTTTTACTACATTACGCCACATTTCGCTGAACTCTTATACCCTACAGGGCAACACAGTGTTCCTTATTGCTACTTCCCTCACCTGTGCCTACTCTTCCCTAAGACCTCTGCATCCTTAATTATTCCCAAGTCTGGGAAATTTCCCTTTTCTGTGTCTTTAAACACACACCTTCTATAACAGCAGTTTTTTTAAAAAAAGATTTTATTTATTCATTTGAGACAGAGAATGTGAAAAAGAGCATGAGCAGAGGGAGGGGCAGAGGGAAGGAGAGAGAGAGAAGCAGGCTCCCCACTGAGCAGGAAGTCCGATATGGGACTTGATCCCAGGACTCTCAGGATCATGACCTGAGCCAAAGGCAGCTGCCTAACCGACTGAGCCACCCAGGTGTCCCTATAACAGAGGAATTTTCAAGCCATAGTATAATGGACTGCTTTTTATAATCCCTGAATGTATCGTGAGCTCATTGAGGGTAGATACTATATATGTCCTGTCTTTGTTCTCTGTAATATTCCTAGCACCTAGTGCATAGCCTCTCATAAACAAGTACTTATTTATTTAGGAACAAATAGATGAGGTAAATTGTTATAGTTGCACAAAGCAAGGCTGCTCAAAGGATTGAATATGGGCAAGTTGAAGTTTGAAAAAAGACTATCAATTTATAGTCCTTCCTAGCACTGCAGTAGGAACAGTGTGTGTGATAATAGTTGTAACTTCAACATTGAACTAGAAATTGGACAAAGCACTTGGCCACAGGCAAAGTATTGGGGTCAGAGCAAGAACCTGAGTTTACCAAATCAAGACTTAACTATATATACTCCTCATTTAAGCAAGCACCCCAGATTTAACAAAACTAGGTTTTGTCTGGTGAATGCCTCCTTTCATATGTTTGTAGGATTCAAAGTTATTTACCCACTGCCAATTTTTAGAATCCTATTTCTGCTGTCTTTAATACAGAAAGTTAAGCCCTTGCAGACTGTAATATAATCTCGATCTCCAGTTATATCTGGAAGCCATTTTAAGCTTTGTGGTCTTCTGTTTTCTCGTATACATCATAGTCAACTAAAGAAAAAAAAGAATTGTTTAAAAAAAAAAAAGACCCACAGTTGTATTCAAGCTTGATTGCTTTTTACCAGCTTTCACCCAGCACCAAAGTATTTTGATAGTGTCCTGTGTGACACTTTGTGTGTTATCCATATACTTCTTCAAGTTTCTGTGGTAGTCACTGTCTTTGGACATCATTGCATTTTGCTTATTTAAAGTTTTTTCCCTTAGGCTAAATTCTCAGAGATGGGACTACAGGGTCATAGGGTATAAAAATTAGAAGTCTTTTGCTTTGGGACTGTCTGTAACTTTCCAAAAGGGTTATACTAAAAGTTCACAGGAATATGAAAGTACAAGGTTTCTGAGTGACAAACATTGGAGTGAGTGATGTGAAAGGGTGAGGGAGGGGGAAGGGAGAGTTGTATGTGTAAAATCTTACTGATTGTGGTTTAGTTTATATGAGGTGTCACCAAGGATTTTTTTTTTTAATGTGGAGACATAATGTATCAGATGACAATATATTTAAATAAAATACCCTCTAATTGAATAATTGAAAATTTGTACCTGTTGCAACTTCCTAGATATTCTAAATTTCATAAAAGCCAGAACAGTTAAGAGCTGGGTACATAGGCTGAATTATTTTAACTGTTGTTAGAATTGTTTATATTGCTGTGTACTTTGCTGCTGTGCTCTTAGCCTTTACTGAGAGAGAGTTCCTTGAAGCTCATGTTTTTGGTGAGTTGGAGAGTGTGTTTTACTGTACCATGTAATAGATGCTTTGTGAAGCCCCTGGTGAAAAAGTTCTTACATGCCCCAGTGCCACAAATTGTTGTGTTTTTCCCACAGTATGTGGTTTCTTTCTGTCTAATAAGAACTGTCGGCAACGTGCAGGTTCTGTTTCAGTTGCTCAAAGCAAAAACTGTGATCTGCCTCTAGTCTTTCCTTTTAGATGTGGTTTTGAGTTTAGATTTTGTCAACTCTACATTCCTTTTGAGAAAGACTGTTAAAATTTTGTTAAAAATTTAAAGAAAATTGTTAAATCCTTCATAAAGCATTCTAGTACAAATATGATATTAATGAGAATTTCTGTTATTTATTCCATTTATGCCTTCGAACATTTCTGGTTTAGAATTTTGTTCTATTAAAATTCACCGTTAAGCGGTAGAGAACCCCATTGCCCTCTAGGTGGTGACAGACCTGTTACACAGGTCATTTAAAAGCAGAAGTTAAATGCAAAAAGCATTGTGGAATAAAATATAATAGAGTATTATCATGGTTTATATATACCTATTTACTAAAGTACTTGAAGTTTTTTTTTTTTTTTTTTCCCCCCCTTCCTGAGGAATAGAGAGCAAGAGACTTGACAGTTTTGCTCTGGTGAGCTCTCTCATACAGCAATTCTGTTTCTGTGATTAAACCTTGATGGGAAATCTGTCAGTGAGTTGTTTATGCTGCTTGTGAGAAGTCAAACTGTAGAGCTTATTTTTCCCCCTTCTCTCTCAGGTCATTTGGATCCAGGATTCCTAGCAAGTGACAAGACATCAACTGGCAATGCACCTCTCAATGAAGAAATTAATATTGCCTCTTCAGATAGTGAAGTGGAGATTGTGGGAGTTCAGGAACATGCAAGGTAGGATATTAAGTGGAGCATTCTGATATTTTATTCATTTATTTATTTTTTAAAAAGATTTTATTTATTTATCTAACAGAGAGATAGCATGAGTAGGCAGAGGGAGAGAGAGAAGTAGGCTCTGCTGAGCAGGGAGCCTGATGTGGGGCTCAATCCCAGGACCCTGGGATCGTGACCTGAGCCGAAGGCAGACGCCTAACTGAGCCACCCAGGCACCCTGCATTCTGATTTTTTTTTTTTTTAAAGATTTTATTTATTTATTTGACAGAGAGATCCCAAGTAGGCAGAGAGGGAGGGGGAAGCAGGCTCCCTGCTGAGCAAAGACGACCCCCCCTCCCCCGATGCAGGGCTCAATCCGAGGACTCTGAGATCATGACCTGAGCCAAAGGCAGAGGCTTAACCCACTGAGCCACCCAGGCATCCCGCATTCTGATATTTTAAATGTGAATTTGATTTTAACCTGAAGCCAAGTGAGAAGAAAATGGTAGTCCTCATGGCATGGCTGGCATGAACGGTGGGAACTATCTCTCAGCTTCCTTTGGCTTAAAAAATGCCTTTTGATTAGACATGATATGAGCTTCAGTATGTGTTGCATATTGTTTCATCAAGAACTTCTCAACCATACAGGTATGTGAACTAGAACTAATTTTCCTCTTTATTTTTAGCAAATGTCTAGATAGCTTGACAGATTTTTCTCTTATGGCATAAGTATCACCCTACTTTCTCCCCTATCATTCATATTTTCTTGCTGTTCACTTTATCTGGAAACATATTGGGAGCAAGCAATTGGGAAATATACATCAGACATCATACCTCTATTGCTTGTTTCCTAAAGCAACTCTCCTTGTCTTTCTTTAAAACTTGAGTTACTTCAATTTGTTCCTAATGTAATAGATTTCTAGTGATGTTCATGTGACTCAAGCAGTCCTGTTTTAGTATTAAAAAAAGCCAGAAGACATCAATTTTGTGTAGCATTATGAAAATTTTTGAAATTTATCATTCTTCATGAGCAAACGGTAGCCCATAGGTTAAATCTGTTCCGCTGCCTGTTTTTATATGGACCTTGAGCTAAGACTGGTTTACATTTATAAATGGTTAAGGGTCAGAGGAGGGGGGATCAAAAGAAGAATAATGTTTTGTGACATGTGGAAATTATATGAAAAGAAATTCAAATAAAACACATTTATCCATAAATAAAATTTTGTAGGAGTGGAGCCATATTGTTCATGTGCATATTGTCTGTGGCTCCAGTGACAGTGTCGGTAAATTTCAGCAGCTGCCTTAGAGCCCTCAAAGCCCAAGATATTTACCATCTACTCCTTTGTAGGGAAAATGTACTGACACTTCCTTTAAGATACTGTTCCTGAGAATTAGTTATAGCTCTCTCAGAGGTACCCCTGAGGAACATTTAACACACATATGCATAAAGAACAAAAATTTAGACTTTAAAAAAATGTGTATTCTATATTAGCAAACAGTTTTTCTCCTGGGCCACAAGAGTTTATTATGATTTCCTGATTGTCCCAAGTAGGTATTGACAGAATATCTACGTTACCTGGCTTTTATTTTACTTATTTTTCTTTTTAAAGATTTTATTTATTTATTTGACAGAGATCACAAGTAGGCAGAGAGGCAGGCAGAAAGAGAGAGAGAGGAGGAAGCAGGCTACCGGCTGAGCAGGGAGCCCAATACAGGGCTTGATCCCAGGACCCTGGGACCATGACCTGAGCTGAAGGCAGAGGCTTTAACTCACTGAGCCACCCAGGTGCCCCATTACCTGGCTTTTAGATCTGATTTTACTCTTTGGTTAGAAATAAAACATTCGCCAGGATTTATTCTGTCATGTATATAAAAGGCCAGCTTAGGAGTGGAGAATGCAGGCAAAATACATACATATGTGTGTAAATTGAGGCTACATTTGTCTTCATGAGAACTAATCCTAATTTCCTTTCCTTTTTTTCTTTACTTTTTTTAAAGATTTTATCTATTTATCTGAGAATGAGAGATAGGGAGAGAGAGCAGGAGCAGGGTGGAGAGGAGAAGCAGACTCCTCACTGAGCAGGGACCCCGATGTGGGGCTCCATCCCAGGACCCTGGGATCACGACCTGAGCCAAAGGCGATGCTCGACTGGCTGAGCCACCCAGGCGCCCCGATCCTAGTTTCTGAGAGCATTTTTCAGGTCATACTTGTTGGGACGTTAAGGATGTAGAGTTAAGTCATTGTTTAGCATGTCTTCTCCCCCAAAATGGCCAGTTCTCAGATGTTATCAGACCTAAACACTTCCTCTTCTGTCCTGTGTTTATGCCGTAAGTATGTCTGCATGGCTGCTTCCTTTTTCCTTTCCTGTTTTTAATGGTTGTTTCCCATGTTCTGGTGGGAAAGAGTTTTCATTCTTCAGTCTTTCCTTAATCTCCTCCTTTTTCCTTTTTTCTTTGCCTCAATCAGAACTTTTTCCTGTTCTCTTTTTTCACCTGTTCCCTGCATGCTGACTTATCCCTCAGATGACAGGGTAGAGCTTTTGATTTTTTTCCTTTACTTTAGCATGTATTTGCCATTATTTATTTCACCGTTGTTCCTTAAAATACAGAAGATTATCCTTTTAAATCCCTACTATAAACCTTGTCTTGTCTATTAACAAATTGATAGAGGTAAATTATTTTCGGTTTTGCCGGGAACACATTATCTATTCACCAACTTCCTCTTGAGTTACATTTCATGTTTTAATTCACTGTTAGTCATGTGTTCCTACTGAAGTAGCAAAGAACAGGTAATAACCTGTGTTGCTTACCTGATCTCTTTGTCCCTGAGACATATTACTTGGCCCCGTTCTCTATTAACTTCTATCACATCTCCCTTCTTTACTGTTTACTTCTGCCTACAAGTGTTACAAAGTGAGCCACCTTTCTTCTTGGCTTCTTTGTTCAACTTTTCTTCCATCATAAACTCTTTAGCTTCTTTTTTTCTACCAGTATTTTGGTATTTGGAGTTAAAATTATCCTTATATTTCCGTTGAAACTTGGAAATTTAAATAGTAAGTTCTTACCCACCACACACACACACACACACACACACACACACTCACTCACCCCCACATGTTAGTACACTGGTCTCCATACTTAATAGGTCTTTTATCCATATTGTCATTTTACTCTATAGACTTGTCTGTTCCACCCTTGAGCTAAGTCAAGTGACTGCCTACATTGTAAATAACATGCCATAATGTTACTTTCAAGGAGTTTTTCCTTGCAGGTTCTGAATCATTCTGATCCTTTGGGTTGAATCCGGTGGAAATGCTCTCTTAAAAGTGACAAACTGATTATGAAATCTCGGTGATGGTGAATACTGCTCATCTGATAGAATGTACAGTTGGCAAGTTTTGTTGGAGTATTTTGAACTGACTCCTGTGTCATTCTGAGGGGTCCTTTATTTTGCTTTTTCTGCCTAGGACTGAATAGAGTCTCGCTGGCTCTTCTGTGTCTTTCTGAACATTTTTCCAGTACTTTTTTTTAGAGGAAGCCTGACAGTCTTTCAAACATTTGAAATTAAAAATCTGAGAAGCAGGTGTGGGGAGAAGCTTTCTTGTTGGCTGCTTCGGAGTTACCGCTTTGGTTCCTGTATCTCATCCGCAATTTATTTCTTTTTCAGGTCTAGGGTTGCAGTTATGAAGTATTGATGGGCTTCTGGCAGGGTTATCGCTTGGAAAAAAGGTTTTAGGTTTTGATCCACATCTTTTCTAATTTGATTTGCATGCATAGATGTTTTGTTTGGATTTAGTTGTCCCTTTCTTATTTTTTCTTTTGATATTCTACCTTGCTGTGGGCTTTCTGAGAGTTTTGAAAAACTCAGATTCGGTTCTTGAGTTATTCTCTTTGGGATTGTGGTTGCTCTGACTTGGGTTGCATTGCCATTTTTCCATATTGGAAGCATTTTGTTTCACATGGACTCAGTAGTTCTACTTACGATGTGTCTTTTTTTTTTTAAACAGTTTTTCTTTTCTTGCACGTTAATATCTTTCCCGGCTCTTTAAATGTAGATTTTGAAATGTTCTTTTAGTTTCTGTGTTTCTTCTAGTCATAGACTAGAAAGCATGCCTTCTGAACTAATGGTTTGAATGCATCTTTTATGGCTCTCTTGTGTTGCTGTGATTAACTCCTATTGTTACCTAAATGTTATCATTTCTAAATGTTAATTTTGGGACAGTCCATTTTTACAAGATGTTCTTTGCCAATGAGATAGAGACTTTTCCAGCACGCTAGTTCCTCTGGTCCTTTAATTTTGTCAGAAGTTTTAACTTCTGGCCCTCTGCTAGTATTTTTCTTTGTCCTTGGTCCTTTTTCCTTTTCTTCTACTAGCCTCATTGGTAATTGCCCTAAGAAGATGAGTGCATGTAGAACAGACCTTTCTGTTATGGAACTGTTGAACAGTTTCTTTGGTACCTGTCCTATGAAGCTTTGGGGAATAATCAAACCCTTAACTCATTTCACTGTAGTCTTTGGTCCTGTGGTCATTTGTCTTAATGTTGGTTCATCCCTCCCTCAACAGAAGAACTGATGCTAGAAGCCTTCTGCATTTAAGACTGCTTCCTAGAACCAGTTGCAAACATTAACCTTAAAAAAACAAGGGAGCTGTACAGATAGGCATTTCCCTGAAGCCAAGGATTCATTTCATCTTCAGTTAGGAAAAATAAGTAGGAATGTTATCTAAGAGGTCGCGTTCATGCTTTGTAAATGAGAGCAAAAATGATTAATGTTTAATGTTGTTTTCTTAGGATAGTAACTTAACTGTATCAAAAGCTGACCATCAGAGCCTGCCCTCTTTCTGTGTTTTTTCTTTTCCACTGTGAAGTCTCTCCTTTATTGGTTTCAGTATATGAAGAGCAGGAAATTATTCTGTCAAAACTTATTATTTATAAACTAGGTTTTTTTTTTGGGCGGGGGAGTCCTAAGCATTTTCTTGGATATAGTACTCAAAATATGACTTTAGGTTATGTTTTGTGCCTGTTTCCCATCATACACAGATCGAATGGCTTTGTGAAAGCATAGCCTGTATCCTCACTAGAATTGGATTGGAGCAGTTAAAAAACAGCTGTGTGTGTTTCCACGTCAGGTCTTTCATCATACAGAAAAGGGATTTGTGGTAATCCATGAAGCTGTATTTTATGTTTGTAGACTTACCAGAAATTTGAGCCTCTTACATCCTTCTCTATAGGGCATCTCTATAGGGCTGATAACAATTGTACTGGTGCCTTTTCCTCCTGAATTTTTTTCCCTCCCTATCTGGTATAAGTTGATCTATAACGTATACCATCTTATAAAACAGTGGAAAGGTTTTTCCAGCACTCTTTTGTTTATCAGCTTGAGTCTTTTTGCCCTGTACTTAAAAAGGATGTGGTAAAAGCCTTGTTCAGGCCTCATCCATCTCTTAGCTACCATTTTGTTCAAGATGATTGAGGTCATTAAATCACAGATTTCTTGAATGTTTTACTGGCTTATAATACACACAGGGAAGTCGTAAGTGTACACTTTAGTTTTTGCAAACTGCCTACACCGGTAACTAGTGCTCTGATCAAGAAACAGAAGTCCCTCCTGTGCCATCTTCCATTTACAACCTTCCCACCGTTGTGCCTCCCTGTGACCACTAGCCTGACTTCTAAAAGGAGAGTTTTGCCTATATTATTCAAAATCTTAAAGTCAACACTAACCTTAGAAGTTGTCTTAGAGTACTCTTTAATATTCCTGACAGATAGCCTAGCACTTGCTTGAACATTTAAAAGGCAGTTTATACCATTTGGTAACCGAAGCTGTACTTGTGGTGTAGTAATGATCATCTAAAACTTCTCTCCAGGGGCGCCTGGATGGCTCAGTGGTTTAAAGCCTCTGCCTTCAGCTCAGGTCATGATCTCAGGGTCCTGGGATTGAGCCCCGCATCGGGCTCTCTGCTCAGCGGGGAGCCCGTTTCCCTTCCTCTCTCTCTGCCTACTTGTGATCTCTGTCTGTCGAATAAAAAAAAAAAAAAAAAATCTAAAACTTCCCTCCATAAACTGATTAATGGTTGGTAGGTTGTTCTCAAGATCTCCGCACACGGTGGAGTAGCCACTTTCTCCCATGGTGATTCTCCATTCTTTGGGAATTGACCCTCCATTGCAGCTAAATAGGAGCCCAGAAAGCTTTTGACAGAAGATGGGATCATCACATAATCCAGAGAATCTAAAATTTTGAAATGAGAGAAACAGACTGAGAGGGTTGAGGCTTGAGTCAAATGAATGAGACTAGTTATTCCATCATCCTTAGGTTGTTTGAGGTGCTTGAGTGTCTTTCCATCAAATTTGCTTTTTTGCTTAAAGTAGTCTGAGTTGGAGCGCCTGGGTGGTTCAGTGGGTTAAAGCCTTTGCCTTCGGCTCAGGTCATGATCTCAGGGTCCTGGGATTGAGCCCCGAATCGGGCTCTCTGCTCAGCAGGGAGACTGCTTCCCCCTCTCCCTCTGCCTGCCTCTCCACCTACTTGTGATCTCTCTCTCTGTGTCAAATAAATACAAAAATTAAAAAATAAATAAAGTAGTCTGAGTTGGTTTCCAGTAACTGGAATCATTTGTAACATAACTACAGAAGCAATCTAATTCAGATAGTTGAAGAAGTGCCTCACCTCCTTATTCTCCTCTCTCTGTGTCCATCATTCCGCAGTGGTATATATTGTCTTTACACCTCTCACTCTCCTACTCTTTGAGTGTATTCTAGAATCTGCTTTGCTGTTTATTGAGTGATTCCCAGGGGCCATGCTCCTTACAATCAGACGGAGTATACTGCGTTAGGTGCAGTCTGAGGAAGGCGTACTTAGTGGAAAATGAACTCCCTGATGGAGACCTTTTTTTGGGGTTCGGTGCTTAACTTGCTTAAGACCCTGGGCAGTTGTCTTTTGTCTTTGGTTTTCTCTTCAGTAAAATGAACAGTATGGATCCAGTCCCTTTTATTTTATTTTTTAAGGATTCATTTATTTATTTTAGTGAGAGAATGCACTCAAGAGAACAAAAGTAAGCATGGGGTGGGAAAGGCAGAGGGAGAGAGAAACTCTCAAGCAGACTTCTCTCTGAAATCGGAGCCCGACCCTGGGCTCAGTTTCACAACCCTGAGATCATGCCCTGAGCTGAAACCAAGAGTCAGATGCTTAACCGACTGAGCCACCCCGGAGCCCCTGGATCAGATCCTTTTTAAGCTACTCCCTTGTACGATTACTTAGGGAGCAGTGCAGAGTAACAGTTGAGACTAAATAACTCTTTTATTTTGGAGATATTTCTGGGAATTCTGCCAAAGATTACACTGATTCTCTCTGTAGCCATTCATTCTCTGAATTCTGCTAAGTTCTAGCCTCCTTTAATTAGTACTTATACAGATGAGCTTTTGAATTTTTGAAGAACTTTTGTATTTTTAAATTGTTAATCTGGGCCTATTTTTGCACTTTGCTTTGTACTCACTGTGTTTGCCTTACCTAATTTAATACACACATTTGTAAAGCAATAACCCGATGTGAAAAGCCAGGACTCAGGATCAGACCTGGCTTGAAGCTCCGTGGCCCACCACTTTCAAGCACTGTGACCCTGGGCAAATCATGTAATCACTATAATCCTCAGTTTCCCTTTTGGTTGAGTGTGGATAGTAACTTCGACATTTGTTGGGATTGTCTAATGAGGTGAGACTGCTTAAGAAACTCAGTATGCTAGTGCCATCAGTCATCAGAACCATTTCTGTAAGCTGAATGGACTCCTTTGGCTGACATTTTCTGTGATTACAAGATCACTTCATCTGAGTATACTTAATGGATCGGACAGATCTGGATTAGCCTTTGGACTTTATGTCTCACATTTTAGTGCTTTTCACTCACTAAGCTTTGAAAACATAGTAGCCTCTGGGTTAATAACAACTTAGCCCGTTCTGTACAGATAATGGGCTTCTGGTATGGTAACAAATCTGCGTTCTGCCCCTTGCTCTGGCCCTGGGGGATCTGTTTTTTGGCACCGCTCTTGGTAAGGGAGTAATTTTCAGGCTGCCTTTGTAGGAGCAAGGAGTCTTTGCAGGATCTTAAGAGTCCTTCAGCAGTTTTGCAACTAAATCTTGCCCATTGTTACCCTAATGTTCTTTTGCGTCTGGTAGTGTAGGTAGCAGTGGGTCAAAGCTGGACTTCTCCAGTGATCCAGCACCACTCATTGTACGCAGCCTGTTAGAGCAGCTACTCAAGACCCACTATAATAGTTTATGTGACTAGAATCCTGCCAGCTGCCACTTTCACATAGGATCTGGTCAGTTATTTAGGAGTGAGGACAAAAGTAGCAGCGAAAGCCTGAGCGGCCTACCTTCCTCTCATCCGAATCCAGAATCACTCAGTGATTCATCGGGAGGCTCACAGTTCTATCATTTGATTGGAATGTGGAATTCATTATGTAAATGTTTCAGAATTAGTTTCCTTCCGTTGAACTCTTGGTGAGATTTATCACCAAGGCAGTTCTGTCCCTCTGATAAAATACTTTTAGAGGACCTTAACCGAGCACTTCAGCCTTGTTACTTTCCCTCAACTAAAACACATAGGCAGTTCAGATGCATGAGTCAGGTGTTCTGTTGTGACCTTCAGGATAAGGGAAATTGATCCTTTATGCATGACATAGTACTTACAGACTTCCAGAAATCCAGTCTGTAAAGGGGTATTACCGCTACTGTCTTGGAAGGTATTATTCCCAGTATGGCACAGAACTTATTTGGTAGAATAGCTTGTACCTGTATTTCCTACTGTTTTCATTTGGTTAGACTAAGGTTGTTTAGGTATTTTAATCTTGCTCTGGATTTATATTCTGCCCTGTCCTGAAGACCCCAGAAGTTTAATTGTGTTGAGAGAAACATTATGTTGTCTATCCATTTCAGTAACAAATCTAGACATAACTCAGGAGTTTCTGAGATAAGACTCTTGTCTGTTTTAAGGCTAAATTGAGAGAGGAGGGAGACACTAGAGGGAGGAAGAAGAGAGGGATATTGGCTGTGAGTTTCATGAGCTCATGCAGTAGGCTTATGTTTGTGAAAGTATCAATCAGTGCTGCTAGAGCCACATTCCCTTCTATTTTTCCTGTGGTGGGATTAACCATGCTTATGCTTTTCATCTCAATTGCAGGTGTGTTCATCCTCGAGGAGGTGTGATTCAGAGTGTCTCCTCATGGAAGCACGGTTCTGGCACGCAGTATGTCAGCACTCGGCAAACACAGTCATGGACTGCTGTGACTCCCCAGCAGACTTGGGCTTCACCTGCGGAAGTTGTTGATCTTACCTTGGATGAGGATAGCAGACGTAAATACCTACTGTAATACAATGTCACTGTGTTTCCTCTGCACTGTTCCCTTCTACTTCCTCCTCCTCCTCTTTGTGACATGGAAGTTCATTGTCATAGCTTCAGCCTCAGAAGCTGTTTGTGGCATTTGTATAATCGAAACTCATGGAAAATTGCCCCCCACACCTTTTTTTTTTTTTTTAAATTAAAAGAAGTCACTTAGGAAAATAACCTAGCACAGAGAAAAGAATTTCTTCTTTCCCTCAGTAGGAATATGAGAATGATGAATTTATTAGACAGCTTCATTTTACTTGGTGACTTTTGATCTTAGGAAACTCTTCCTCCTAGAATAATATTTTAATTACTAAGTGAAATGGATTTCAGTTTTTGAATCTTGTATTTATTTTTCTGTGTAATAAAATTAATATCTAGACTTGACCACTGTCAGCCCACCCATTGGCACTCCTACCTTAGGGCATTTGCACACATTTAGTCAGGTCCTTCTTGGCACCTAGTAGGGCATGTGCATTTGAAAACCTGTCCTTAAAAATAGAAGACAGAAGTATTACTTTTCTTTTAGCTTAAGTCTTCTGCCTTCTTTCCTGACTTTGCTCCTGGCTGACTTCCCACAACACAAATAATTGATATGGCCCTTTGTGTTTATAAATACTGCTAAGGTGACTTAGTTGGTCTCCTAGTTGCAATAATTCATAACTCTTTGAAAAATGTCTGCTTTTGGGGCAGAGGCATTTCAGATAGATACCCACCATGAGGTTTTCTGGGCATGTGAGGAGAGTATTGAGAGATCAGTAGGAAAATCTCTCTCCATCAGCTTTTTTCCCCTGGTTTGTTCAAATAATGGGAGAACACAGAAACCTACTACTTAGGTAGAATATGAAAAGTTGTGTTCACCTCTAAGACTGTGGGCACTTACAAGTCTGAGAAGACTGTGCCTTCTTTCACAGCTGGTCTCTCCAGAGAGGAGGTACAACAATTGTTTAACACTTGAGCTGAAATAGACCTGATGCTGTATTTGGGTATTTTTCTCCTCTACCATCTAAAAGTGGAAAAATCAAACTGCACCGTAAGAAACCAGATGCAAAGCACATAAATGACACTGTAGGTTTTACAGTCTCTAACTAAGCAAAGGGTAGTAGGAGCTTCAGGGAATTTAGGAAATGCCAGTGTTGGAGTTCTGTGGCATTAATTACTACCTTTTTTCCTATAACATGTTGTAGTTACTAGTGAATTCTTTTACAAGCAATACCTAGTTAGAACACTATGTACTGTGCACAGGGAGGAGTGAAGTACTTTTGGCTTAGAAGGCCTCATCTTTTGTTTTTCCGTGGTTTTTGTTTGCTTTTTTTGTTTGTTTGTTTCCATATTTGCCATATAACATTGCTGTAGCCCTTTGCTTCCCTCCACAAATGCCTTGGTGGCCCTTCCTTATAAGAGCATGAGAACTACCATTTTAGATGTCATTCAGTGGACACACATGTCCCAATGTCTGTCCTGCATAGGGCACTATGCAGGGTAGGTACGGTGGGGCCACCAAGACAAATGGGGACACCCCTGTGTGCGCATGCGTCAGAGTCTGCCTGGCTCCACCTGCCTGGCCTCCTCCTCCTCTTCTTCCTCTTCTTCTTCTTCTTTTAAAGACTCATTTAGTCCTTTATCCTTCTTCTGCTGCTTTAGTTCGTCCATGTACCTTTTCCATGGGAGTGGATGGAAACATGTGTTCTTTGATCTTCTCTGATAACATCTCATTTGATCTGGCCTCTGTTATTCATCAACTTTTTATTTTCCCGTCAATCTACTTTTAATAGACCAGGCTTTTAAAAGATCATGAACCTCCAGTTTTAGCACCTCATATATCAAGTCTCTCACGTGGCCGCAATTCTAGACAAAAACCAAAGATCCAGAGGCCAGAGCGAATAGGACCTTCTGCAGAGTCACTACTGGTGTATCCTTGGACCTTCATATTTTACTTTAGGATTAATTTATTGAATTTTGCTGTTACACATTGTTTTTGACTTGAATTAAAATGCTAGACAAAGCAGAAATGTACAATTTCTGGTCTGTGTTTTCCAGGAAAATCATTGGGAAAAGAATAGAGTGGATTATATGACTTGAAGTTTTTGCAGCTTACTTTTTCCCCAGCATCAGGGCAGAGCCCCATTTTAAAGAATGTTTTCGCATTACCTGTTCTTATGTTAATAGTGTGTTTTGTCCAGTTCCACACAGCAGGTGATTTCCCATGACAGACTTTCTTTAGCCCCTAAGAGTCATCTGCTAAAGGGAATTCTTCTGGTGTGCTGTGTGCACTGTGGATTGGGGGCAGAGAGCAGAGTCATAACCAGGCTCTTCTGTGGCCTTTCACTTTTATACCAGGTTGCACTGTTCCCACACCTGCCCCCGTTCCAGCATCCTGACTACCTGACTTGATGCACCAGAATAGGGATTTAGAAATCAATATGCAAAAGGGGGAGGGGAAGGGATGGTAGAGACAGTCAGCTGTTTTCCCCTACAGGGTTGGGATTTTTCCACCTACTAACTATAGAGAGACTCTGTTTCAACTCTTCTTTCATTGCCAGACCCAGAAGAGTTGGGGTGTGGTTTCTGGCAAGGTATTTTACTGATAAAATTCTGTGGGAAACAACTCCTGTGACATTTGAAATTTCTTTTAAAGTGATTGTTGTTAACCCAAGTGTTGCATTTGGTAGCATAAATACTTCTTTATGCTTCACAGAACATTGTTCATAATCTCTCTGCTAAAGTGGTGCACTTGGGTCACAGATTTGATTGTGGCACGAATTCAGTTAAGTCCCTCCCTGCCCTCCAGTTTGAAACCACAGAGCAGGAACTGGCTATCGCGTCAACGTGGCTGCCCTAGAACACATATGTGCTGCTCACTAGCAGCTGTTCTTTCATTCTGATGGAAGGGGCCAGACTGAATGGACTCTGGTAGTCATTACAGTTGAGCATTGCATAAACCCTGCTTTTATTATTCTCAATTGTGAATATGAACCGTCTGATTTGCTAAGTTAGTCAGTTGTTCACTGTTACTTTTAGCAGATTAGCACCATAGGTAACTTAAAAATGAATTTGTTGCCTGCTTTTTATACTGTGTCACAAGGTTTTTGAAAGAGCTGGGACACAATTTTGTCTTTTAGTTTAAACTTTTTTTTTTAAATGCAAGGAGCCCCTAATTTCTGTTTTCCAGTATGTGTATGATGTGACTTCCATGTATATATAAAAATGATTGCGCCCTAACCAAACTTCCTCAGATTGTGCACTGTTTGTTTAAAATAATCACGTATTTTAGTCCAATGCTGTTGTATTTTTCATTTTATTTAAAACACTACATACTTCTTATTCTTTTAACAAATGTTAAAGGGTAGTGATCTTAAAAGAAAAATCACTGGATAACTAGGAAATATTTTTGTTGTTGTTTTGTTTTGTTTTTTAAAGAGTACAAAGGTCCTATGAAGCCTTTTGCTCCTCTTACCATGAAAATGAAATGTTAGCCATTGTATGGCTAGGAACCAATGCACTTGGTGGTTAACAGGTCTGCTGTTGCTGGAGTGTGAGCGTGGACTTGATGCAGTGACGACAAATCATTGCTTAGAATTAATGTTTTAAAATGTGCAACTCTAGTTTTTAAAACAAAATTTGGTTCTTCTTTACATTCATTATTTAGTTTTTGTTTCCATTTAGTATTTAATGGTCTTTGGAGAAAAAAAATAATAAAACAGAGTGTTATATATATATTTTTTGGTGCAAGATAAGATTTTCTGTTTTTTGAAACAAGTCTGTAGCATAAAGGTTAAACTATTTTAAGACAAAATAAAATAGAGTGTATTTAAACAATGATAATTTCTGAGGATTTTTTTTCTATCTGCTTCAGTTAATTAGATGGTGCCTGGAGCAGCTTCTGAGTTAGCTTTTGGATGTGAAAGTGGATTATATTTTGTTAACAGATCTTACTGGTATGCCGACTTTTTCCAAGCAACAGCTGTATCCTCCTCCCAAGATGTTTTGCATGTGGCCGTTGGTGTGTTAGATCTGGGTAAAAGTAGCTCTGCACTGGCTTTCCTGTAGCCCTGCCTCCCTTCCCAGCTGGGACCAGTGAGGTTTCAGAGAGAACCCAGAGCTTCCTAGTGCTAGGTGCCTTTGCTCCTGGGCAGAAAACTCAGCGGACAGTTACTTCCCAGGAACCAGCACCAGATGCCCAACTGCATGCCCTTTGCACGTGGTTGAACATCAAATCAAATATAGAGGATTTCAAAGCAGTCTGAAGAACTTCTCCTTTAATTTGGTTCTATTTTCCGGGGTTTTATTTGGCTATAAAAATTATAGGAACTACTGTATTAACATCCCATGACCTTTTTCACTTACCTTCATGTAAAAGGGAACAAGGAACTGGGGAGAATGAGACTATCTTTACTAAAATTCCACTCCTGGATCTCCTCATGTTCCTCAGGAATTCTTAGTTCTACTTGCACTGTAAAGGGGTCTGTTAATGAGGAAGTACACCGTTAACAGTTGGGAAATGTTTTCAGCATTCTGAAACAGTTCTGTTGTACTACCTTGTATCTGAAACCTTGACATATTAGTGCCTGTGAGAGACTCTTCTTGGGATTCCAGGCCTTGCTTTTGATCCCTTTTGCCCTTGGCTGCTGCTTTTGTAGAATGAGTAAGTAAAATAATTTGTGGCTAGTTCTTAATCTCATTCTACCTTCCTCCTCCTGTGCTTGTATGCTTGGCTGGCTTTTGGCCTCACCTTTCCTTATTGGTGTGTTTTTCACGGTAGATGACAGCTATTTATAACTTTACTCCTGAGAAAAATTATAGATAAATCTTGACCAAATACATAAATAGCTCTTTGGCTCCAGTTTTGCATCTGAAGTACAGTGAATCTCTTTTAGGTTTGGTTGTGTGTGTGTGTGTGTGTGTGTGTGTGTGTTTGTGTTTAAAGATTTTATTTATTTAACAGGGAGAGTGTGCACAAATGTGGGGAGTGGCAGAGGGAGAAGCGGGCTCTTGGCAGGGAGCCCGATGCAAGACTCAATCCGAGGGCCCTGGGATAATGACCTGAGCAGAAGACAGACGCTTCACTGACTGAGCCACCCAGGTGCCCCTAAGTTTGGTTGTTTTAACTCTATTACTCATCTAGGAAGGAGTGAAGACGTCTTCCTAGTCATTGGTAGGTATGATTTTCTTTACTTCCTTGACTCCATGTTTGAGAGCACCGAGTCACAGAGGCTGGGAAGTTCCTGGGCTACAGTAGAGCTTTGGCTGGGAGAATCTGCTTGGAGCAGAAGAAAGCCGTAGAAAATACCGGAAGGAACAGTGAGCTTGGACAAAGATGCGGAGGATGATTGTGCGGATCCCAGAGCTGCAGAAAGAGCACCCATTTGCTCCAGAGGCTGTGGCACTGTTCGGCTCAGGGCTGCCATGGCACATCTCTGCACAGGTGCAGGCCTTGTAGACGGAGGTGGCTTTAGGCAGGGATCCGTTTGAATGATGAGGAGTCACTGTTTCTCTGTTTCAGCCTAGCCCTGAGATTCCCATTTGGTGGGATGGGTGAGTGAAGGGTCAGCGTGAGTGCTAACAGTGAAGTCAGACCTCAGAAGGGAGGTGTGGCAGCAGCAACCCATGTGACCTCAGAGAATCTGGCCTGCTGGTTGGGAATACTCGTTGCTTGTAAATTATATCCGTCTTGCTTCTTATTCTTTGGTGAAAAATCTATATGATACCAGCTTTTTCCTTCGTGCTTTGGTAAATGACACCTGAGAGGAGTCATTTCTGTTTCCTTTCCGTGATGACTCCATTCTAAGAGTGGAAGGGTGAAGTACTGTTAGCTTTTGAGCCCTCACACCTGTGATGGGGTCTGAAGCGAGCAAGTCTGACGTTAGCATGGACCTTGGATGGACCTGGAGCACCAGGGGTCTTATGCCAGAGGGGAGGGTATGGTGGCTAGTGTATACAAAGCTGGAACCAGAGACTAGGAGACCCTAGAAAGACCATCTGGCCACCTAAGGGAGTAAATTTCTATACTTGTAAAATGAAGAATTTCTTAGATCTCTTTCTTGACACTGAAAGGGCTGTGTTCTTTTAGCGGGTCATTTGTTGTTCTGCAAAGCCGTCGGGCTTTTTCAGGCAAGAATTCAGGAGAGCAACTCACTCCAGGAGAGCTGTTCAAAGGGCTACAGTTCTGTCCTCTTACTTAGGCTTTTGGAAGGCATTGGATGATTAACACTCACAGAACCTTGAATTTCGACAATCTCTTTATTTTCAAAGTTTTGAAAGAATGTTTATTTCAAAATGTCCACATGGGAGTAAGAAGTAGTACAGATTGTTATCCTAATTTTGCAGATTGGAAGACTGAGAACAGAAGAATAACAACTTTTCCAGATTTGCATGGCTAGACTTTGCAAGAACAGATTTTTTTCTGTGGTCCAAATTGGGACTTCTTAGCTTTAAGAAAAACAAAACCTCTTTTCTCCACCTGGTTTTCCTTCATTCCTTTTGCTGCTGATTCTGCTTTGCTCTGGCCTGAGAAGAATTGGAAGTCTTCCTGAGAAAGTAATGTTTGATTGGTTCCCTTTTCTCTTAGGTAAGTGGTCAAAGATTTAAACATCAGAGCCAGGCGCTTGAGTATGTGTCCCTGCAGGCTCTGGAGTGACTATGGAAACTTTTTCCATAGATAGATTCCCTGTCTCATAGTTTGTGGAACAGGAAACTACAGATGGCCAGTAAACATAGGAAAGATGCATGGTGGGGCTCACTACTAATTATGGAAACGCATACTTAACTTTACAGGATGCCATTTCACACACGCAGGATCGGGAATACATTTAAATCCAACCAGGACGCAGAACAGTGGCAACTTGCTTGTCTTTGTGTGAGGATAATTTGCTACAACTACTTTGGAAAACAGTGAAATTGTCTAGCAAAGCTGAATATGTGTATGCCTCATATATGGGCTGAATATTTGTGTCTCCCCACCACCCCCGCCCAACCCTACCCCCAGTTTATATGTTGCAGCCTTACTCCCCAGTCTGATGGTATTTGAAGGAGGGCCTTGGGCAGTAATTATGTTTAGATAACATGGGAGTCCCCGTGATAGGATCAGTGTTCTTTAAAGGTTTTATTGTGTATTTATTTGAGAGAGAGAATGAGAGAGAGAGCGAGAGAGCGAGCAAGCACACGTGAAGGGGAGGCTCAGAGGGAGAAGCAGACTCCCTGCCGAGCAGAGAGCCCAATGTGGGACTTGATTCCAGGACTCCAGGATCATGACCTGAGCTGAAGGCAGCCGCTTAACCAGGTGAGACACCCAGGCGCCTGGATTAGTGTTCTAAGAAGAGGAGGAGACCTGAGCTTCGCCTGTGAGGACAGAGTAAGAAGGAGGCTGTCTGTATCCCAGGAAGAGGGCTCTTAACCTGAATCCAGCCATGCTGGCACCCTGGTCTTGGATGTCCAGCCTCCAGAACTGTGAGAAAACGATCTCTGTTGTCTAAGAGCCACCCACTCTTTAATATTTTGCTGTGGTGTCCTGAGCGTCTCATGACCCACAAATTCCACACCTTGGGATAATACCCTTGAGCAGGTTTTAAACTTTGGGGATAGCCTATATAGGGAAGTCATGAACTCAGTTCAAGTGTCTGTAAACCATCTTTTCTTTATCTATTTAAGGGAATAGAACAACACAGCAGAAAACAGTATTGTTACGTGAAACTTGTTATATGCTGATACACACTGCACACAGATATGTGTGTGTGTGCAGAGGGTCAAGATACAAGCACGTTTTTTTTTTTTTACTATGGGTTGCCGTTAACAAGATATGGAAAGCCGTGGTTCTAGAGAAGCAGTTCATGTGCTCAGAAATAGTTGGTGTCATTTTCTCCAGTTCTTGTCTGTTTCAACATGGATGTTTATAGGATGGTTAGTGTATTTATACTGTGTTTAGCCACTGTGGAAATTAATGAACTAGATCTGTATTCATAGACTTAAAGCAGTTTTATCAACATAGATCAATCTCAGTGTAGAAAAAGAAAGCTTCAGATTATGTGTTACGTGATACAATTGATATGAAGCTTAAAAGAACAAAGCACTATATATTGATAAAGGTTACACACACATGTGTAGGAAGACTATAAAGAAGTTCGTGAGAATAATAAACACCAAGATCAGGGTAATGGTTGCCTCCAGAGGGGGATGTAGAGTGGGAGGGGACACAGAGACTTCAACTTTATGGGTGAAACTTCTTAAGTTGGGTAGTGGGGACACAGATGTATGTTGTTATTTGTACTTTTTTTTTTTTTTATTTTTTTTATTTTTTATGCCGAGTCACACCCGTCCCCCCACAGGGGTTCCCAAGGCCACCCCCCCACTGCCCTGCTTCACAGGGCTCAGTTGGGTCCCTCCCCCGCCCCCGCCTGACCAGACCTGCCTCCTGCACTGCCTGTCTCAAGGGTCCTCAAAGCAGGGGTGTCCGTGGGCACAGGGCCCAGAGCCCACGCAGGGAGCGATGGCAGACCCCAGGCCACTGGGAGCAGCTCTCAGCCAGGGACGCACGACTTCTGGAAAGCGCCCCAGAGGGACCATCTCAAGAAAGGAGACCCTCTCCTGGCCCATGCCGCTGTGTCCGCAGCCGGCCGCCCGCTCGTACCCGGCACGGCTCACAGACGGATGCGTCAGAAAACCCAGGCATTTGGGAGAAGCCCGAAGCCAGGGGCGCCTGGCACGCGCCCGTGGAACCCGCCACCCCCGCGGCGGCTCTGGGGCATGTCCGGCTACAAACCATTCTTAGCGCTCACTGTTCTGAGCACTGAGCGTAGAAATAGCCGCTTGCTCTTCGCCCCGACGTCCCAGGTGCAGCAGAGCAGCTGGACCCGGGTGCTGGCAGGTCCAGCACCTGTGGGGCCGCTTTGTACTTTTTTATATATCAAATATTTCATAATAAAATTTTAAAAAATTTTAAAGATTTTTTATTTACTTATTTGACAGATCACAAGTAGGCAGAGAGGCAGGCAGAGAGAGAGTGGGAAGCAAGCTCCCTGCTGAGCAGAGAGCCCCATGCGGGGCTCGATCCCAGGACCCTAAGATCATGACCTGAGCCAAAGGCAGAGGCTTAACCCACTGGGCCACCCCGGTGCCCCTAAAATTAAAATTTTTTTCTGTTTCAAATAGCAAAGAACAAAAAAGCTCCTTAATGACTTCCCAGATGATATTAGTAGGCATGGATAAGATCTGAAGCTGATTCTTTTTAGATGTCCTCAACATTTTTTTCCCCTCAGTAGTTGTTGTGCATGTCACCAAAACCACAAACCACAACAAAAAATAAAACTGGCAAGTTGGACTTCATCAGAATAAAGTTTGTGCTTCATAGGACACCATCAAGAAAGTGAAAAGACAGTTCACTGAGTGGGAGAGAATATTTGCAACCTTTGATGAGGGACTTGTATCTAGAATAAATAAGGAGCTCTTCCAAGCTGATAATAAAAAGGCAAAACAATTAATGGACAAGAGATCTGAATGGATGTATGTAAGGGAGATACACATTTAGTCAGTAACACATGAGAAGATGTTAAACATCATTGATCGTCAGGGAAATGCACCTCCAAGCCACAGTGAACTAGCGCTTCACCACTACTAGGATAGCTAGAAGCCAAAAGACAACGTGTCGGTGAGGAAGCAGAGAAGCCCGGAGCCTTGTAAGTTGATGGTAGGAATAGGAGGTGGTGCAGCCACTTTGGAAAACGGTTTGGCTGTTACCATACGACTCAGCCACTCCTATCCTAAGTATAATCCCGAAAGAAATGGAAACCTAGGTTCACACAAAAACTTGGACCCAACTGTTAATGGCAGCCTTAGTCATAGTAGCTGGAAGGTGGTGACAACGTGAGTGGCCATCAGCCAGTGAGGGGGTGAGCGGCGTGTGATCTAGCTGTAGTTGGGTATCCAGCTGGAGGTAGGAATGAGGTGCAGATACATGGCAGAGCATGGGTGAACCTGGAAGGCATACTAAATGAAAGAAGCCAGTTGCAAAAGCCCCACATACTCTTTCATCTATGGGAAATGTCCAGAACGGACAAATTACAGAAACAAAGTAGGTTAGTGGTTGTCAGGGGCTGGAGGGGAAGTGGAAATAGGGAGTGATTGCTAATGGGTAAGAAGTCTCTCTTTGGGTAGGTGAAGAAAATACTCTGAAACTCCAAAGTGGTGATGGCATGCCACTCTGAATATATTAAAAACCACTGAATTGTTACACTTTAAAAGGGTGAATTTTAGGGGCGCCTGGGTGGCTCAGTGGGTTAAGCCGCTGCCTTCGGCTCAGGTCATGAACTCAGAGTCCTGGGATCGAGCCCTACATCGGGCTCTCTGCTCAGCAGGGGGCCTGCTTCCTCCTCTCTCTCTGCCTGCCTCTCTGCCTGCTTGTGATCTCTGTCTGTCAAATAAATAAATAAAATCTTTAAAAAAAAAAAAGGGTGAATTTTATGGTATGTGTATTTCAATATGTCTGTTAATTGAAAAAATACCCAATCGTTTGGAATCGAGAGGACCACACTTTTTAAGCGGTTAATGTCTTTTTTTAAGCAGTGTGAATGGGTGCCACACATTCTGCAGAAACAGGGTTTAGGTCAGTTACAACCGAGCGATGAAAAGGGATGCAGGAGCCCAGTGTGACAGGAAGTGAAGGCAAGCAGGCCGACGCCCTTAGTACAGACCGCCCTGCCCGCCGAGATGAGCTTTAGGAGGGGATCCATCCTCTGAAGAGTTGGAAAGTGCGGAGGTTTCTGTGCAGATCAGATTTGCCACTGGGGGTGAAGGTTATTGTGACAGAAACCAACTCTTCCCCTCTGTGAGTGTGTGCCCCCAGCCCCTGGCCCGTAAAGTCTGCAGCCACCTTTGGGCACCATGACTGATAGCCGACGGCCTGCCAGAGGGACCCTCACCACATCTTTGGGCAGCGAGACGCAGTGGGCGGCCTCGGGGCGGTTTCTCACTCTGTGTACCTGCTGCTGCCCTGCGAGATTTTGCCAAAGCGGTCCCCATCCCACGTGGTTGTGACAGGCTCCAAGCCACTGTCACTGTTCCGGCTGCGAGTCTAGTGTTCCATAGAGGAGTTGAGGTGGAAAACGTGTTGGGACCTTGGCTTTTAGGCTGTGCTGGGTAGTACCTGTTCTCTTTCATCCATTTATAGGCTCCCACACCCCAAAGTGGATGACTAAAATTCTCCCGATCAGCTTTTTGGGCCCTTGACAGAGTACCTTAGTTTGTGACATTGCAGATGTGAACCTCCCCCTCTAATGAAATTGTCCAAATCTTGTCGGCATAGGCATGAGCCAGTCAGCACCAGAAGTAGGACTACCACAGGCTGCTGGCAGGTGTGGGACTCGCCCCGTCACAGGTAACCTGCAGATCCTGACAAAGTGCCCAGGGCAGTGGGGAAGACAGGTGGCTCAAGGAAGGGGCAGCCGGCCAGCTGCAGTTGAAGGATGTTGTCACTTTAACAACTGATAGAACTCATCTAAGATGATCTGTCTTGAATTCATCAGACCTCTCAGTGCCACACATAAAGTGGGGATAATGGTACTCCCCTTACGGGCTTGTCCTGAGGGGTGAGTGAGTGAAGGCCAAGCCGTGCCATCCCTGCTTCAGTCATTTGGCTAGCTCAACCAGGAAGCGTGTAGATCAAATAAAACTAGGCGGTGGGCTGTTAATAATTTCCTAGCAGCAACATTAGATCCTTACAATATTCTTGAAACAAGTCAAGTACTTTCGAGAAGGCAAGCAACAGTTTGTGTCTGTGTAACAGGCATGGGGTGGGGAAAAAAAAGTCCCAAGGTCTGGATTTGAGTCCTGCCTTCACTGCTCACAGGCTGTGTGACAGCCTACTGTCAGCCATCTCTCTGGATCCCAGCCTCTTCATCCATGAACGGAGGATACCCACAGCCTACCACGGGATGGGGGGAGTGGGGGGGGGCAATCAAAAAATATCGTAAAATAGCAGAGGATGATTCGAAGCCCTTTAGAAGTTACAGACTCAAATGGTAACAAAGCAGGGCTGGAAGCAGTCGGTGGGCCAGGCCGGTGGGGGTGTGGCCAAGCGCAGAGCGAAGTGTGCCTTGTCTAAGGGGGAGGCTGCATCGCTTGTCATGAGAGAGTGCAGGCTTGATGTTGCCAGGTCTGTGGATTTTTTTCAAGACAAAGGGAATCAGGATTTTAAAAATGCCAATTTCTGGTTTGTGTATGTTCTTCTTGTGTGGCCATGGTCAGACCTGCTGAAGACACAACCTGAGTAGATCTGTTGGTACAGGAAGAAATAAAAGTAAGGTGGACTCGTGCCACCCCCGCCTCTCCCACCACCCCTTACCCCCACCCGTCCTTCTGGGTGGGATAAAAAGCAGGGAGCCCGGGTACGTCTGGTGCTCCGATCCTTATTCTGTTCAGGTTGCTGAGCCTTTGAAGCTGCGGGCGAGCCTCTGCTGTAAGGGACAGCGCACCCAAGGGGGCTGTGGTCACTTGCGTTCTTGGTCTGGTGCAGTGCCGGAGGACCTGTCTGGCTGGCTAGGCGTCAGCCAAAGGGTACAGAGGCCAATTCCGTGTCATCAGCCCTGTAACCTGGATCCTTCCTAGTTGACCTCACTCAGCCAGGAAGTGTGTAGGCCGAGGAGAACTTGCCTGCAGGTCTGACTTAGCCTGTAAGCTGCTGGTTTGCTGCTCCCGTACCACGCCAATTTCACGGGTTCAGCAAACACTTAGTAAATGCTCGCTTTACGCTGGGCACTGTGCCAGTCCCCAGAGACACGAGGTGACTGGAAGCCAGTCCTCGTTCTCAAGTAGCTTTGCTCTGTCTGGTGTAACAAATCATTGTCACAAAGCCTGACAGGCGCTGAGACAGCTCTGTGCGGTGGGAACCGAAGGAAGGCTGCCTAGGCCAGCGCTGGGGCGGAATGAACAAATAGGGAAAGAGCGCCTGCAGAAGGTGGCGGCTGAGCTAAGTTCGCGGCAGGCTAGGGACTGTGGGGTCTGAGGAAGTAGAGAGTGGAGGGTGTGGTGGGTGTCGTGCCAGGCCCAAAGCTTAGGTGAAGCATGAAGGTGAGAAAGAGCAAGTTTGGCTCAGCAGAGTCGCTGCCAGTTGGGAGAAATGGGGTGAGTGGTGGGGAGGAAGCCAGAGATCTAGTTTGGAGCCTTGTGGGGAAGGACCTTGAATGCCTCGTTAACACCCCACAGACACTCTGGGGGCCGGCCTCCCTTAGTGAAACATGTGCCTCACCCTCAGCCTGCCTACAGTGAAAGGCAGTGCGATCTAGGTGTATCCCTGAAGCGATGGGAGCGTTAAGGTGTTGTGAGGAGGGGTGGAAAGAAAACAGCCCTCCCTTGTGGTAAAATGGGTGAATGAACTAGAAGAGCCTTGAGATTGGAAATGGGGGGTTGAATCAGGAAGCTTCTGTGGGAATTGAGCAGATAAATGAAGAAGGCTGCACCACGGTGGTGGGAAGGAGAACGGAGGAGAGTTCTGACTGAAGAAATCAACATAAGAGAGAATCTTCAGGACTTGGTGACAGAGGGTTCGGAGTGCAGAGCATGTGAGTGAGGAAGAAAGAGGAAGGGAGGGACTCCCAGGTTATTGTACCTACTGAGGAGGAAATGCAGGAAGGGGTCAAGTGTGGAGTATGTAGCAGAGGCTTTGGGGTGTCTCATGTCACCCTCCTCTAAGATGAGGACAAGTTACTGCCCTTTGTACCCTCTGCTATTACAAAGGAGACAGAGCACTTGGTGGACCTCTTTTGGCTTTGGGACACGAAAATAGCATATTTGGAAATATTAATCCAGTCCATTCATCAAGTGACTTGGAGCAAGGAAGGGCTTTGCAGCAAGCTTGGCTGCCAGGCCAGCTGCTTTCTGTGGACCCAGCAAGTGCTGGAGGTGTCCGTGGTGGGCAAGGAGGGAGCACGGAGTCTGGCAAGCCCCAGGAGAGGGGTATCATGGACTCTCCAGGTTCAGAAGGAGGACTGTGCTTTCTATTCCCCATTTGAAAAGCAGCTCCCAGCATGCTCTTGGGCCCTAACTACAGGACATCAGTTGGCCAAGACCTTGGAGTTCCCATCATGAGCAGAGTTTGTACCATTCTTCTTATAAATTAAGTCGACTCTAAGATGGAAGTGGCAACATCTAGAATCAGGTGTCAGCAGGGCCAGGGGGCCCATGTAAGCCACACAAACAGACTCGCCACAAAGCTTCTTCCCCAGACCTCCGAGGTGCACCCGCCCCTGCCCCCCACCCCCTGCCCCAGCACTGATGATTCTCTGTTCGTGCCAAGCATTTTCTTGTGATGAGCTGGTGGAGGAAGAAAGGTCCTAGGCCTGGTTCAGCGTGCTGGTGTTAGCCCAAAGCAGACTACAGTTTTCACTAAAGCCCAGGCAGGGTAGCCCTGAAAGACAGTGGTGAGTGGAGCCTACACCGGTCATTCAGTGCAGTTCAGAAGGAGAAGTGTGTGTTTTATAAGGACATGCATATTGTGCGGTGGCCAGTAGTTGGGTTGGTGGGTCAGGTGCCTGAAAAGAAAATGCTGAGAAGAGGGAGCAGGGAAGTCTGGGGTAGGGGCGTGTGTATTGTTCTGTGGGCGTGGACACAGAGCGTGTGGGTCTTTGTGGTCATGCTCATGCTGGGCAGAGCGCACCCACCACAGAGGACGCCCTCTCGACAATCAGCTGGACAGCATGGTGCCCCATGGGGGTCGGCTTTGTCTTCAGCCTTGCCCAGGCTTGTGTGATGAGCTCATGCACAGGGTGGCCATGGTGACGGACGGAGACTAGGCAGGGGCCCAACAGCCCCGGCTCCCTCTCAAAGGCCATCTGGACACTGCCACTGCTGCGTGATCTGTGGGCACAGAGGCCCCGAGCCCTTGACTGGCCAGCTGCTTGCCAGAAGTTGATTACCTTGCACCCCTCCCACCCCCCACGCACCCCCTCCTGGAAAGAGCGCTAATCCTTCTTCTGGGGATTGATGCTTACTCTGGTGTTAATCGGAGCATTTACAGACAGCCTGATTTATTTACATGTGGTAACTCATCACCTCAGATCCAGAGGCCCATTTTATGACAAAGGAAGTGCAGCCGTGGGCGCAGGACAGCGGGATCAGCCGGTCGGGTACAACCCAAATCACAGGACCGACTAGAGTGATGGGACGGTTTGCGAAACTCAACTGAGGTCCCAGCTCGAGGATGACACTGAGGTCAGGCACAGTCACCAGAATACAGCCAGTCGATGGTGCTGTGTCCCCACTTGCGGGAATACACGGGTCCAGGAGTCCCAGGTGGAGGGCAGGTTGGTCCCTCTCTCCGCCACTCTCTGTGCTCCACTCGCACCGGATGAGAGGGTCCTGGGGGACAGGGCTTCCAGGCTGGGTGATGTCAGAGAAGGGCCCCTTGCAACAGCCATGGCCAGATGAGGCCATTCCTGCTGAGGGCTCAGAGCACTCAGGGTTGTGGGTCTGAGTCATCCTGTCAGGCGACAACCTCGACTAGCTGACAGAAACATCTACAACAAGTGGTGCAGAAGGAAAGTAACCATCAGCAGTTTCAGCCTTGACTTACACACCAGTGAGTGGCTTGGGGCGCATCCCACTGACTCTCCCGTACACACTATTTTCACTAGATTATGGCTGCCCACCACCTTGATCCCATCGGGGATGGAATGGACTTCATGGGAGACACAGGTGGGTTGGAGTGGCGCTAGGCGAGGACTGGGGTAGATCATTTTGGGTGCCCTGCATCTTGGTCGCCCTCTGATTTCAGCTGCAGCCATGGTAGACATTGCTGGTGGCTTTCGCTCCTGTTGACAGCACCCCCCGTTGAAGCACAGAATGCGTCATTCTCAAGTCTATTCTAGCACCTTTCTCAAAACCATAGAGGTCTGTTTGGCTTGCATGGCTCAATGCAGCCCAGACATTCGGGGAGTTAATTCCCTGGGACAGCTCTCAACAACAATGTGAGAGCCACAGGCTAGATGTCCGTCCCCCCGCCTCCTGCCCCTTTCAGGTGCCCTGGCCAGGGGCTGAAAGCCCAGATTCCAGGGGAAGTGAGCCCTCACTGCTCACAGCTCTGACTTTGATGTTGGACCTTACATTGGCTTTTCCTCCTTTGCTCTTTCCTGTTTCCTGAGACCACCTCCCGATTAAACTGCCTGCACCCAGTCCTCATCTCAGGCTTGGCTTCTGGGAGAATCCAAACTAAGACAAGAAGACGGAGTCTGAGGTCACTCTACATCTAACAGGCTGAAGAGGCATCTGGGAAACAGAAGGCAGGCAGCCTGAGGACATTTTTGGTGGTCACAATGGAGGGCGGGGAGGGGTCGAGGGGGTGCGATGTTGCTCCTGGCGTCTGGTGCGTGGAAACCTCCTACAAGGCACAGGGCAGATCCCTATAACAAAGAATGACTCAGCCCCAAATGTCAACAGTGCCGAGGGTAAGAAACTGTCCTAAGAAGATTGCAAAGGAGCAGCCCAAGTGGCAAGGAAGAAAACCGGGAGACAGCGCTGCTGTGACAGCCAGAGTCTCACGGGGCCAGAGGGCCAGAGAGGTCCGTGCTGCTGGCAGTCCAGGGGAGAAGGAACCCATAACCACCTGCCTAGTTCATCAACAAAGACCTTCACCCAGGCAGTTCTGCCAGCCACGAAGGGCCAAAGTCAGTTTGGTATGGAGGGAGGCACGAGTGGAAGGCAGGTAGTGAGGACAAGAACAGAGCCTTCCCAGGAGCTCGGAGGCGAAGGACAGGAAGGGCTGCTGGGACTAGCGAGCAGGAACAGTACAGAGGAGGATGAGTTTGAAAAGATCCCAGAAAGACCAAACATCCTGTGTACGCGATGATCAAGGACCCGAGGGACCTAGGGACGGGGATGACTGCTGGAAGACAGGGCCTCTGGGCATCTGTGCTACCAAACTCCAGAGTGCAGGGGCTGTAGCGTGCATCCGGCGTGAGCGTCTCCCCTGAGACGCCAGCTGACGCTCTCCTCTGCGGAATGCCTGTGGAGATCCAGAGTTCTCTCGTGAGAGGTTCACGGACTTGGGTTTGGGTTTTGGGGTCCCCTCTGCCTCCTGGTTCCTGGGTCTGCCTGTGTTCTCTGTTCTGCCACAGAGTCAAACTCGGAGGTGAAACCTTTCTGTCCTTTTGCAGAACCCCCTCACACCAAACGCTCCGTTTGTGACCGGTCTGGGCCCACCCTCGAGCCCTTGTGTGAACACCTTGCTTTTCCTCTTCCCATCCTTCTCCCCCGATTTGCTCAGCCCTGAGTTCCTCAGCCCTGTGGCTTCGCCCAAACTGTCGAGGTGCAGAGTAGACAAGAGAGCTTCCTCTTAGGTTCATGGTTAAAACACATGGAAGTGCGCCTTCTGGAAGACAACAGCTTCATCCTCCCGGGTGTGACGATTCATGCCCAAACCCACCGCAGCTGCTCGGCTGCTCGGTCTAACTCCCCCTCCCCCCTGCCCCCACTCTCTGCGATCTCCTCTCTCCTTGCAGGGTATCAGCTCTTCCAGGAACCGTGTAGAGAGAAGTGAAGGGCAGAGCAAGGCTAGAGGTGAACAAACAAGAGGCCCCAGTGGGAAAAGGATCACAATCCACCCAACCCCCTCCTGTCTCCAGAGGGCGGGCTTAGAGGTCAGGAGGCCTGGCTGCCAGAAGGTGTTCCCCTGCCTGTCAGCCTTGTGAGCTTCGGCCTCTGTGTTCCCACCTGTACGGTGAGGACAGTGAAGTCCCCCTGCTTCTGCAACCAGGAAAAAAATGCGAGTCTTAACAATTCTCGTCTGGGTCCTCGGAATGATTAGCGAAACGTTTGGTGGCCCTCCACCACTTCCTTCTGGGGTGCTGGTCAATCCGTCAAACCACACCGTCCCTTGCCACGAGGTCTGTGTTTATTTTGGAATAAAATGAGTTCGTATTTCATCAAAAAATTATTTTGTATTTTGACGGGTCATGAGGAATTTGCTACTGCCTTCCCCCCACCCCACACACCCAGGCAGGGCCAGACACCCTCTTACCAAGGGGCAGTTTTCCGGCTCCTGGTGCAATTCCTGAATATACCAGCAGGGGGCAGCCTAGCTCTTCTCTGTCTCCAGCTCAGTGGAGAACTGCCGGCTTCCCAGAGATCCGGTGGAGGCTCTTTAAGGGAGGGCTTGGCATACTGTTTTGACCATGACCCACAGCTGGACATACATTTTTACATCTGTACTGGTTTGCACATGTTTATCTTGCTAAGCAATACTTAAAATCCTTACTGCATGGGTGCACTCTGATCTATTTCTAGGTTGTTCAGTTCTGTCCGAGATTTGGTCATTTAAAAAATACTGCTCACACCCACCAATAGATGGAGACCTGTACTCTGAAACCCACTGGGAATCTAAGCCTGGGGAGTGGGGCTGGGGGGGTTAGATTTGGGGTCACCTAGGATAGGATCTCGAAGTACAGTGGTTAAAGGCGTGGGCCTGGGAGTCAGGCTGCCTCATGGAATCGCAGCTCTGCCCTTTCTCCCTCTGTGGCCTGGACTCCACCCTCCGTGCTCAGTAAAAGGACAGCTTGGCTTACAGTCACAGCTCCTTTTCCATATAGAGACAAGGATTGCTGCAGAGTGCGATCGCCATACTAAGCCTGCCTGGTGTCTCATGGACTCCCTCGTCCAACATGTGTTGGCCCAGGTTACCGAAGATAATCGAGCAGAAAGCTCTAGGCCTGGCAGAGGTGGCCGAGAAGCACACAGACGATTACAACAGATGTGACAAGGGCGTGGGCGGTGATTAGCGCTGTGCCCTCTGGGAGCGCATGGGTACCCGGAGGACTCCTTAGCTCAGCAGCTCTCCAATTATGGTCCCCAGGCCGGCAGCAGCAGCAGAAGCTGAAAACTTGTTAGAGAGGCAGTCTCAGCTGGGGTGCCTGTGTGGCTCAGCCATTAAGCATCTGCCTTTGGCTTGGGTCATGATCTCAAGGTCTCTGGATCAAGCCCTGCGTCAGGCTCCCTGCTAAGCGGAAAGCCTGCTTCTCCGTCTTCCACTCCCCCTGCTTGTGCTCCCTCTCTCGCTGTGTCTCTCTCTGTCAAATAAATAAATAAAATCTTCAATTAAAAAAAAAAAAAGGCAGTCTCGGGGCCTTAGCCCAGGCATATAAAATCAGAAATCCAGAGTCAGTGCTGGTGCACCCCCAATTGGGGAAGGATTGCCAGCGGGTACCAGACTTCTATGCATTTCAGAGTCATCTGGGGGCACCCCTGCCAATTAACCACAATGTCTGGGAGAGGGAGCCAGGAAGAATAAGTTTTTGAAAAGATCCCCAGGTGTTTCCAATGTGCAGCAAAGTAGAGGAACCACTGCCCTAACCAGAACCTGGGCACACGGGGGTGGGGGTGGGCATTTGAGAGAGCTTCCTGGAGGTGGTGTCATGTAGGCAGAAACCTTCAGTGCAGTGGTGGCCTGTGAGCACACATGAGTTGCAAGGGAACATGGAGGGTGAGGGGGTGGCTAGTGCCACAGAAGGTTCTAAAGGGACTGTGATCCAGCGCTGAGGAAGCTGGGCTCTGGACACCAGCCATCTGGCTGTGAGTCCTGCTGTGTCCTGACTAGCTAGTGGGTCTGCAGACAAAAGTCATTTAACCTCTCTGCTCCTTACGCACGTGGTCTTCCTGTGAGGGTCAAGTGCATGTAAGAAATGTGCCTTATTACTGTTGGGATAGGGCTATAATTTTAAGTTGAGCGATTGAGTGAAATGCCCAGACAGGAGCCAGATTATCTCAGGAGATGACACTGGAGAGAAGGGACAAAGCCATGGAAGGCTTTACCACCACAGTCTGGACCCACAGGCTCTGGGGAGCTTCGGGGAGGTTCAGGTGCCAGGGAAGCCCCGGGGAGAGGTGTGTGGAGAATGTACTAGAGAACAGCGTAACACGGGAGTGTGGGCAGGGCGGGGTGCCGCCCCCCGGGGCAGGTCGGAGTGATGGCAGCCAGCATGGCAGAGAGGGCTGCTAGAAGGCCTACGAAGATGGTGAAATAGAACCGGGAGATGAGGCCATGTCCCGTCTGGGGCCAGACAATGCGGCCTTTCGACCATCCCCTCCCCTGCCCCTTCCGCACACACTGTTCCCTGGCACTGCTGAGCGCTTTGCATTCTGGAGCCGGTCCTTGGGTGAGGACAGTGAAGGCCTGTCCGGGCAGGTGCACTTCTTGTCCCTCGAACGTGTCACGCATGTTCCCAACTCCAGACCTTAACCATGCTTCCACCTCTCTCCTGGCTCTCAGAATCCTGCTTTCATTCCATGCCCGCCCTCCTCCACACACCCCTCCCCGGCTCAACCTCCTTGAAGCCTCCCGACCACATGGACTCTCCTGGGGGGTCACTGACATGCCAACACTCCAGTGTTGTACCGGTGGCAACTGCAGTAGAAGCCCTTGGGAGCCAAAGTGGGTCTCAGGATGTCTGATGGGTGTTTTGGTGAGCAAATGTGGGGGGTAAGCCCCCTGATTGGTTTGGGAGAAAAACCCAGAATTCAGCGACCAGCCAGGAGGGCCTTGTTGAGAATGAGATGATCAGAAGTGGCAGTGAGGGCCTTGGCTCCGAGGGGCTCAGTGGGAGGGAACAGAGGATAGAAACTTCTCAGTGTCCACCTCCCTGGCTTCTCCGGGGGGTTATAGGCACATCCCTCTTGTTTCTGTGATGTGGTCCTTCTTTCATCCTGCATCGAGGGGTGGCTGCAGCTGGGCCCCCTCTGCACCCTTGCTGGGTGCCTCTAAGACAGCTTCTTCCAGCACCTGGAGGTGGGGCTGAGGGGTGTGGCCAGCACCCCGCGAGGGGTGGGACCAGGGGCAGCTCAAGCAAGACCACTCAGCCTCTGAGGAGGCCAACTGTGTGCCTGCAGCCCTGTTAGGTGCTCCCAAGAGGCACCAGAACTATTAAGATGAGAGCCCCAGAAACAATAGGAGAGAGGACCACCGAATTGTGTAACACAGATGCTAATGCCTGGGGGAGGGAAGTGAGAGTTCGGACCCAGACAAACCTGGGTTTGTTCACCAGCCAAGGGACGGTGAGCAATGCAGGAGCCCGAACCTCTCCAATGCTCAGATTCCTCCCCTGCTAAATGGGGGTCACAATAGCACTTGTTATTCAAGTGAATAAAACTTCAATTATATTGATTCAAATATACAATACAGTGATGAACTAAGTATACATGTGCTAACGGATGTAAAGTCCTTCAGCGAAGCATCTGGCACAGAGCGAGCTCTGCTAGGTGGTAGCTGGTACTGTTGCTGCTGTTTCACTTGGTCGTGAATGGTTATGGTTCAGGAAAGGGGGAATCCACTGAATGAAGGCAAATGGCCCGAGACAGGACTTGTAGGCTGGGTTCCAGAAGAGAGGAAGGACTAGCCAGCCAGAGGGAGCAAAATGTCCTGATTTTCTAAAATAAAGGAATATGATGGCTGGGATGTAAGTTTCATGTCACTCAACAGCTCTGTAGAATTATCAAACAGATGGGTTTTGAGCGCTTTACAGAGAACCATGCTTTTCTGGAATTAATTCATTAAATCATGTCAAACCAAACTTGCAGTGACTTCCATTACGAAATGATTGTTTTTTTCATTCACTCAGCATATTTATTGTCATGTTAGGAAAAGTAGAGCTTATCTTGGCAAGGCACTCAATGAAGTTTTCCATGCTCTCCCTGTGAACACGAGAGAGAAATGTAAGCAGGGTGGTGGATGGTTAGGAGAGGTCTGCAACAACATGAACGGTTTCCCCCCAGGAGCTGGAGGGATGGATAGACATCCGTTCAAGATCTTCTATGGCAGGTCCCCGGGCTAGAGTCCTGTCATTGAGGCATTGGAGGAACACATGATGGGGAGGATGGCTCAACAGGGCACATAGTTGGCACTTAAGGATTCAGCTAAGTAAGAGCAAAACGTAATTCAGAGCAGAATAGCAAAGAAGTCTATTATTTTTTTTCTATTAATGGCAGTCATATAAGCTCATGGTAGAAAATTTGGAAAACAGATAAGACCATAAAGAAGTACCTAAGAGACACCTGTAATTGTCCTCGATTGGCACAGTTTGATAGCGTGAGCTACTAGAAGGGTGAGAATGGAGTTTGGGTGATGTTTAAGACGGTGAGGAATTCAGGACTGTCCAAACCAGGAAAGGGCTGGTGCAGTTTACGCGGAGAGGACGGGCTATCGGGAGACTGGAGGCTCCCCTGCACGGTTCCAGAGCGCATTTAGCGCTCAGGGGCTGGTGGGGGGTGGGAGGGAGGAAGGCGGCGGTTGCTGGGGGGAGAGGGGTGGTGCCCGCTGTCTGCGCAATGACAAACAAGGCGGCTTCCCGCAAGTAGCTCCGCCCACCGACGGGAGAGGCGCTCAGGCGTGCGTGCAGGGTTCTAGCAGGAGCTAGTGCTTCCCCTCCCTCTGCTCCGAATGTTACCGGAGACTCCCTGTCCTGCTGTGGTTCCTTTCCACTCCAAGACTCGTGTTATCTAGAGCTGAAAACGGGGAGGCAGAAAGAAATGCGTTTCAGTTATTGCCAAGGGAAACGAGCATGGTACAAACGGCAGGCTCTCAATTTTGTTGGAAGTATACAGTTAAACTTAAATTCATTGAAAAGTAATAACAAGAAAATTTTAATGCTTCTGTGGGAGATGCTTTTCACCTTTTGGGCCCTTTTGATTTTTCCAAGTTTTCTACATCTGACTTATTCTAAAATCCAATAAATGTCATATTAAAGCAAAGTAAATGTGTCTCCAGCGTGTGTGAGGATACTTTAATGACCAAAACAATAGAGTAGGGAGTTAGGAGGGAGTGTAGTCCAGGCCGATGTGTAGGGGTGGGGCTTGATTGTGGAGGACCCTGACATCCAGGCAGAATTGTTTAGGTTGATTTGGTCATTGCAATGGCCATGGTAATGACCTTATTTGCTGACCCAAACTCAGGATGTATAATCTGATAGATAACCGCGTATTTTGGGGATGAGAGGACACAACACAATGATTAAATTTGCAGAACTCCTAGAAAATCAGTGATACAGTAGATTCTCCAGGGCTAGACACTCATTTGCTTATTCATTCATTCAGTTGCATCGGGTTTCTTAAGCTCCAGCTGTATGCCAGACAGGTGTGCACCCTGATGGGAGCAGGTCTCTGGGGAGCTGAGCTCAGGACACACCAGAAGATGAAGACAAAACAGGCAGTTAGTGGGTCCCTACACACCCAGGCAAGAGGCTCTGACTCTCAGGAGTTGGAGTGGTAAGAATGGAACTTTCAGTGATATTTCAGGATAGTATTTGGTTGCTTCGCAGTTGCCCTGGGGGTCCTTCTTCAGCACCCTCCCCCCGGCCTCTGGGGAGGCAGAGCGCACAGGAGGCACTCAGCAAACATTTGGCAAGTAATGGGAATGTTACTATGGCAGGAGGAGGGCTGGAACTGAACCCCAGTTGATCATCAGGGATTCACTTATTTACGAAGCGAACCCGTCATTGCAATAAGTATATCCTGAGTGTTTACTACGTGCCCGCCGCCAGCTCCAGGCTGAATCTGCCAAGATGAGACAGAGTTTCACCCTAGAGGAATTCACAAGAGGACAGTCCGGCTGGGGAAAGAGATACAGCTATAAACAGTGAAAGTGCTTATAGGAGACTGTTACAAGATGAATCTAGATAAAGGTATAATTAATACCTTCAGGCACAACTAGGAACTAATTAGTCACAAGCACCCCCAGAGAGGAGATTGTCCAGGGTGGGAGTGGAGTAGAAGGAAAGCCCAGCATATGGAAAATTAGTAAGGTACAAAGTACAAATCTGGGAATGGCAGGTCCTTCTCAGTCGGCTTTGTGGTGTCTTTACTTCTGTCTCTTCCTCCAGGATGACTCCACTTCTGCAGGCCCGTACCTCTGTTGGGCTGTAGGCGAACCCCTCTTACCCTTCTCTGAAAACTACTCCACCCCCATCTAACACAGTCACAGCATAAGATGTGTCACGAGGACACACAAATCTGTCCATCAGGCCAGAGTTGACTGGTCCAGGGACGGGGCTGTGACCAAAGTGGACCACTCAGGGTCCTCCCTGGGAATTTGGAGTCAGGACACTAGCTCCCAGGGCCAGTCTCATTGGTCTCTTGTGGTCAATGTAAATTTGGGCGTCACGGGGTCCTGGGGGAGGCCCTAGCAATGTGTGCACATGGCCATATGTTTTTATAGAATTTTCAAAAGTAAGATAATTTTCAATGTAGTTGGTAAAGTCCACTGTCTCTTTTCCTTTTCTTCCCTCTGTCACCTCCTCTATGATGGATGGTGTTGGAGTGACTGGGTAGCCAGGGATCTAGCTAAGGGGAAGTGGGGTTGAAGGTTCATTTAGTTAGGGTGAGGTAGGAGCCCTTTGTGTGGTTTGCAGCCACTTAGAGCCATAGTCAGTGTAGCAGTGGCTTTGGGAACATTCCTGAGGCTCGCTGTGATCCTCGGGACGCCCAGATGCAATGCCAGCCTGTCATCAGACCAGGCTAGGGAACGAGTGCGTAGTGCAGGAGAAAAAGGTTTGAAATGATGGGTTCTTCTGGTTATCGGATTCATAAAATCAGAAACTTTGGGGTTTTGTTTGTTTGTCTTTCAAAGATTTTATTTATTTATTTGACAGAGAGAGAGAGCACAAGCAGGGGGAGCAGCAGGCAGAGGGAGAAGGAGGAGCAGACTCCCCGCTGAGCAGCACCCGGGGATCATGACCTGAGCCAAAGGCAGCCACTAAACGAACTGAGCCACCCAGGCCCCCCCAGGAACTTTGGTTTTATCGATCCTATAACTGACAAAGTCCTCTCCTTGCCTAAACTCTACTCAGCCTTAGCTGGGCCCTGACTGTCGGGCTTCCACGTTCACATTTGCATGGTCCAGTTTTAGCAAGATTACTGCCAAGTGAATTGAGCCTGAGTGCCCCCGCCTCCAGATCTGCTCTCCATCGTCCTCCACCAGCACTACGGGGATAAACTGAACACCCAGGCCTGCCCTCGGCAAGAGCCCTGCGAGGTCAGCCTAGCCAGGCTCCGTTCTCACCTTTGGTGGGTCCTCTGAATGACCTTCTACCCGCTGACCCTCCCCCTGCTCCTTGGCTCGAAATTCCCATGTTTCTTCCTTATGGTCCAGGTGGACCCTGATCTGTTTCTGCTACAAAACCCGTCTCTAGGGTGCCTGGATGGCCTAGTTGGTTAAGCCAACTGCCTTCAGCTCAGCATGATCCTGGAGTCCTCAGATCGAGTCCCGCATTGGGCTCCCTGCTCGACAGGGAGTCTGCTTCTCCCTCTGACCCTCTCCCCTCTCATGCTCTCTCTCTTTCTCTCAAATAAATAATATATGATAAATAATGAATAAAATAACAATAAATAATAAATAAGCAAAATTTTAAAAAAGAAGAAAAAACCCCGCTCTAGTAGCCTGCTTGAATAAAGCCTTTTATACCCTCTTTTTTGCAAGTGTTGTGAATACTTTTTTTTAACATAATACACACCATACTTTCTTTTAAAGTGGGAATCACGTGCAATTGGATATATCATATTTTTTTGTGTTTAAATTTCTGGTTAATTGGAACAAGAAAACTCAAAATGCCCTGAATTCCATAGCTCACATACAAAGGAAATGGATAGGAATTTTGAGTTTTTGTGACAATCCTAAGCATTTACATGACAATAGTAATAATTTGGGACCAGGAACCTTTTTTAAACTATCCAGAATAGAAAAACAAAATTGGGATCAACCACGCTAAAGGAAAGACTGGAAAGTTTTTTGCATTTTCTCTGTGGAGAACCATTACAGAATAGTCCCAAGCAGAGGTCATCAAACGGGATGCAGCCAAAAATCATAATAATGATCACAATAATAATCATAAAATAAAAAGTAGGAGTAACATACAGTGTAGGAGGATTCGGCTGCAAATTCATTAAACTTTTTTTCCCCTGGATTTTGTGATTTTTTTTGGTGTTTCTTAGCCTTTTAACTTTTTTAAAAAAAGATTTTATTTATTTATTTGACAGAGAGAGACACAGTGAGAACGGGAACACAAACAGAGGGAGCCGGAGAGGGAGAAGCAGGCTTCCCACTCGAGCAGGAAGCCTGATGCTGGCCTCCACCCCAGGACCCTGGGACCATGACCTGAGCCAAAGGCAGACACTTACCAACTGAGCCGCCCAGGTGCCTGCGTTTGACACTTGTAAATTCTCATTCTAGATACATTTTCAGGTTTGAACTCATTTGGTATCCGTCATTTTGTATTCTTCTCCTTCCAGAGTCTCTACCCACCCCCCAAGCCCAGAAACGCAGTGGAAGCTTTGCCCTGCCCCCCCCCCTTTCCTGTCCTCCCTTTCTATGATGTGGTCACTCTCTTTGGGCCTCTCTCTGTGTCCTTCCTCCCAGTCAGGGTTCGTGGCCTGACCTTCCACCTGAGGAAGCATTAGAGACGAGCTGGTTAATCCTGCCGGCATCCCTCCTGCCCTCAGAGAGTCAGAGCACGTGGTATCCATTATTACATTTGGTCCTTATTGCAAACCATTAGGGGAAAAAAGCCCCGCTCTTTTTGTTACGGGAATGGTCAGATTTCTAGGAAAGGAGGAGGAACAACCACAGCCCGTGCCACAGGGTCAGGCTTGGTGAGGTCCCGTGGCACTGGGCTAACGAGTGGAGGAGCCAGAAGGTAAATCTCTGTGGTCCGCATCCTCTCTCCTCGCCGTGCCCATGCTTCACGACGCTGGCACCTATGGTTAGGTGGTCCCATCCGTGTCTTCTGCCAGGTGGGGAGACAGGCAGAACCTCTGGCCCACGGGTCCCCGCCAGGAAGCCAGCTGTAGCCCCGAGGCCTCCTTGGGAACATGAAATGGGACCTAGGCTACCTCTCCTGGACCCTCTCCCTCCTGGACCGCAGGTTCAGGGGCTGGTGGGGGCAGCCTCAGAATCACTGGGGGCGTTTTTCCCACTTACGTTCTGTGCACCCCAGCCAGCAGACGGGACAGGAGCCTTTTGGAAACTTCCAGGCAAATCTGATACCCACCCACTTTCAGGATGAGCACCAGGCCAGAGGGGCTCCTGAGCGTAACCAGGAGACCGTGGAGGCCCTGATGTGCTCACCACCAAATGGAGCCACCTGCTCCCAGAGGAACACAAAGCCAGACTGCCTGGGGGGAGTCCCTGACCTGCCCCCTCACTAGCCCTTGGGTCCTGGCAAGTCACTTGACCCTAGAATCCGCCTGCTTCTCTGTAATACGGAAATCACTAGAGCACCGTACCCGAAATGTAATGAGGCACAGAAAGTATCGAGCACAGAATTTGATGCGTACGGCTCAAAAATGTGAACCAATGCCCTTCCTTCCTCCATGGACATCAGCCAAGCGTGAAGGGAAAGGTAGACACCGTTCCCCTCCCTGAGGCCCAAGCTAGCGATGGGCTTCCCTCCCTCCTTCCCACGGAGGAGGCAAGAGGCCAGCCGCTGAGGGCCAGGGACTTATCCTGAAATCCAGACTAGCCAGGATCTTCTTTCAGCTCAGAGCGGTTGGGAACCCCCTCTTTTGTCTGGGGCTGGGGAGACCGGTTTGGGGCAATCATCTCTGGTGTCACCGGTTCCCTGTCCCTTGTGCAGACAGCTGGGGGTGTCCTGGGGGGCCGGGGAAGCCGGCAGACAGTCTTTCCTTTTCAACAGGAACAGGTGGACAGCCAAGTCAGAGAGGGAAGAGGGAGGGCTGGGAGGCTGCTGCTGGAGGCTGTTCATCTCAGGCTCCCCAGCCTCCCCTTTCCCTCCTCTCCAGCTGCTCTGATCTCCCGGGGTGCTCAGGCCCTCGCTCTAAGGCCGTTCAGGAGGATAGAGGTTTAACAAACTCATTTTCATGAAGGCATTGAGGACTGAATGCACTTCATTTCAGACTGGGCAATGCCCCATAGTGATCTTCTTTAAATGTTCTTACTTGAGGGGCGCCTGGGTGACTCAGTGGGTTAGAGCCTCTGCCTTCGGCTCAGGTCATGATCTTGGGGTACTGGGATAGAGTCCTGCGGTGGGCTCTCTGCTCGGTGGGGGGCCTGCTTCCTCCTCTCTCTCTGCCTGCCTCTCTGCCTACTTGTGATCTCTGTCTGTCAAATAAATAAAATCTAAAAAAAAAAAGAAAATGTTCTTACTTGAGGGCTCAGGCTCAGACTGGGGAGAGACCGGGTCTTGGCCTCTTACCCCAGGTAGGTGTCCCTGTGGGCCGCCAGGGCCAAGAGCGTTGGAGAAGCCCAGCCATTCTACAAGCCAGAAGGCCCCTTCCACGGCCTTCTACTCCTCTCCTGAAGCCAGTCAGAACAGGGGGTCCCCAGTCAGGCTTCTGGCCTGGGGGGATCCTCCTAGATGGTGGGGTGAGGGCTCGGGGCCAGGCCTCTCTGTCCCCAACCCCAGGGTCCACAGTCTTTCTCCGGGTGGTTCTGTTCCCCAGTCCTGGGAGTTGGGGGAAAGGGAACAAAAATGAAATTCTGACCCCAACACTCATTCCTCCCCTGTCCAGGGACCAGGGATAGACAGGGAGTGTGGTCAGGCAGTTTCCAGAGCCCCACTGAGCTGCTGAGGGAAGCTGATGAGCTGTGATACCACCGCATCCCTTCTGCCCCCACCTTCATGCCCTCTGTGCCCCGGGAATGCCCACTACACTTGCCCCACACCACCCCCCACCCCCAACAGAGGCCAGCACCTCGGGCATTTATCCGAGCCTCACTAGATGGACGAGAACACAGTGCAGCCACTGGCCCCCCTGGAGATTAGATCCGACAAATCCCATGTTTGAGGGCCAGGCTGGGCCCTTTCCCATCAGCCATTGGACCCGAACAGTCCTGTGCGCTGTATCCTCCCGCGCTACGCTCGAGGCCCGTCTCACTCTGCCCTGCACACGGCAGCCAGAGGAAACAGACTTGATGTACATACGGCCAAATGGAGACGCTTAAAACAGAGCCAAGAGAAAAAAGTCAGAGTGAGATCCATAACACAACCCAGTTACATTAATTAAAATTACATGTGGCCCAAACAAGGATGTACGTGTGTCAAAAATAGGAAACCTGTTAGGAAGGTGCCTTCTGGAGGGAGAGGGAGAGCTGAGGGAGTGGGGTCCTAAGGAAATGGGAGAACAGAGGGGAGGAGGGAGGGAGAAAAAAGGAAGGGGAGGGAGGGAAAGAGGGAGAGAAGGAGAAGGAGGCAGAGGGAACACGAGGGAGGGAGAGGAAAGGAGGCAGAAGGAGGGAGGCAGGCAGAGAGGGAGAGGAAGGGAGAAAGAGGAGAGGGAGGGAGAATACTCTTTACGAATCACCTCTGGAAGTTTCTTCTGGGAATAAAGCTTGGATTTACTTAACATGTATATTTTTTCATGTAAAAACATAAGGCCTATACAATTTTCAAAAATGGGAAATGTATTGATTTCTAATATCTTACCCCACTGAGCCACCCAGGCGCCCTGATTTCTAATATCTTAAGAACATACTCCCCACCCCTTTTGGCCAAAAGCCATGCCAAGACTTACAGAACAAAAAACAGCTATAATGTTGCCTTAACCTGTAGTTTAAAGCAGAAGCAGCTGTGAGTCTCTGTGGAAGGGAAGGGAAGGGCTCACTGAGGCACCTGTCACAGATGAGCAGCCACAGGCTCGCTCTCCTGGTGTCAGAATGCTACTAACAAGGGTTAGACGTGGAACATGTGAAGATGCAGAGTAGAGTGGGACCCGACCCAGAGCCAGGTGGAAAAGAGAAGAAACGAGAATGGAGAGCTGTGGCCACCTGCTCTGGAGAGCTCTGAGGAGAGGATTCTCGTAGTCTAGATGACTCTGATCACAGATCAGATCAAATATCACCAAATACAAGAACCCTCACGGAGGCTTTGCATGGTAGGCTGTGGTCAGGGGTGTTCGTCCAGGAGGCTCCCTGGAGGAGGTGAGCTCTAGAAGCCAGAGGCTCATCTGGCTGGACAGGAGATATCATCTTGGAAAGCAAGGGTAGCTGATTTGGACCCCTGGAGCTGCAGGGAGACAAGTGAGACCTGCTCCCCAGGCACACTCCGTTAGTCAGCCTTTCTCAGCACCTTTGAAAGGGGATGAGGCCAAGGGCTGGGGCTGAACGTGGAGCGTGTCATTCTTCATGCCCTGTGGGGGTCAGATCCCCTTCGGACCTCCCCCAGGGACAAGTGTTGAGGGCAGCCTGGGGCTCTCTGTTGAGCCAGGCCACATGCACGAACAGGCATGCACACTCACGTGTGAGCGTGTGTGTGTGTGTTTGTGTGGTCAGCGAATCCCAGGACAGGGACATAGGAGAGCAGACCCAGGTTAGGTCAGTGGGGGTGGGGGGGTGGGGGTGGGGAGGGCTGAGCTCTCTCTCTCCAGCTGGGCACATGAAAGGAAATGGGCTCAGGGTCCCAAGTACCTGGGAGGAGTGTGGCCACCCCTCAGAGTGTGAGTGGAAATGACGAGTATCCGTTCTGGGCTGGGGCTTTGAGGGGTGGGCATGCCCCCTCCAAGGTCTCTTTGCACCTGGTAGCTGCAGACAGAAAGACCACAAGTCTGGGATGCTGGAAGCACAGAAGGGAATGGGCCTGGATACCCAAGTGAGGGAGGACGGTCCCCTGACGAGGCTTGGACTGTGCCTTGGCCTGGAACCTGAGAAATGGATTTCGGTTGTGTTCTAGGCTTTCTAGGTCACAGCGCTTTCCTCTGCTCTGCCCTCCCCATATTATCAGGCTTGCACACGACCCGTCTCTACCCGTTGGGTCCGTCTTACCTCACATCTCCGTGGCCACCACGGAACTCCCTGGATGTGTGCGCTGGGCCGGGTGCCTGACCGATGTCTTTTCTTCGGCTTGTTCACACTCCCCACTCTCCTGCAGCTTCTTGAAATCCCCCCCAATGTTCATGGTCTAGTTCAGACCCCGAGTCTGCTGGAGGCCCCCCGTGAGCATTGGAGGCCAGGGCTCTGAGAGCCCTGTCCCTCCCTTTCCTGACAGCCGGGGTGGCAGAGTTGCAGGTGGCCCCGGGAAAGTGCGTGCTGATTTCAACTACAGACCCACAGGTTGCAGGCATATGTTGGAAACATGGCCTCTCGCTAATGGATTATATTTCTCTTGGGTGTTCCTGGGCATGTGCCACATACAGTGTGCATACTCTCTCTCTCTCTCTCTCTCTCTCACACACACACACACACACACAGAGTACACGTTTGCAGACCTTCAAGACCACAAGGCCAGTTGTGCCTGAAACAGCTGAGCAGTTGGGTCCACAGTAGGAAAGAACTCGCTGCCCCCTTATGGCTTGAACGAACTAGGATAAGCATAGCACGACAGCTGGCAGGTCTTAGCTGACCGAAGGTCAGGCAGAACCATGACTCCGCAGAAGGATGCTGGGATGGGAACAGGGCTGAGTAGAAGGGGTCAGAGCTCCACCTCCAAGTCTAGGGGTCAGAAGGCTCTGGAAAAGGCCCTGGAGCACAAGCCACACCCTCCTTTCTCCCAGCCTTTCCCCATGAGCATCTGTTTGCTTTTCTATGTTTTGGTTTTGATAGATTTCTAAAAGTCACCTCCTGTGTGAAGCCTTCCTGGATTGTAACAAGGACAGAAGTTCCTCCCACCTTTTTCATGTCTCTGTGAACCCCTCAGGACATCGTGTGGAATTCTTCCCTCATTCTAAACCATGGCAACCACAGGGATCTGATCCCTAGTGGCCAGTATGGCACCTGGCGCAGAGGAGGTAGATTGCCATACAGTAATAATACAGTGAGATAGCCCTAATAAAAAAAGAATATTTAAAAATTGAAGGAACAAAAGATATTTATAACTCTATAGAATGGACGAACATTAGGAACAGACGATTCACACGTAAAGCACAACATAAAAATAGCCCTTTGGCATAAAAATATTAAGAAAAATGCTAATTTCAGCAACACTGAGATACCATTTCTCACTCATCTGATGGGGAGAGAGTCAGTGGCTCCACAATCCAGACTGTTAGCGTGGCTGTGGGGAGATGGGCCATGTCTTACTCAGTGCTGGTGTGGAGGCAACTGGCCACATCCACGGAGAAGACTCTGGCAAGACCTAAGGAATGTAAGCGTGTGTACGTTTGCCATTTACCCCTGTGACCTCCGCAGCGCGGAGAGAGCTCACTCAGTACACACAACTCAGAGCTGCGGGATTGGCAAGTTTAAGACGGAGGCAGCTGTCTAAATATCACAGCAGGGAGGCAGGTTGAGTACAGTGGGTACTGTGCTGCTCACAGCAGCTCGGGCGCGAAGAGAGGACACGTGCACGCCAGGCAGAAGCCTTTAACCTGAACTTCGTGGACAGACCTCATGGAGCCCAAGAACCTCCTGCCAGATCACATAAGATTTGCCTCCGTGTGTATTTTTTGTTTTTGTTTTTATTTGTATTTATTTGTTTGTATTTATTTTTGAGACAGACACGTGGCTTCCAACCGAAAGATCGGTGGCTCTCAGACAGTTAAACATCACTGCCCCAGACGCTTCCAGCATGAAAGGTTTCTCACTGATGTTATTATGTCAGCTGGAAAGAGCCTTCTGGACTTTAGGGGTAGGGGGATGAACACAGAAAAATCAGGGTTTTAGTACCTGAAAAAAAAATTTAATGTTTTGAAAAGTGGAAAGCGCGCGCACGCGCACACACACACACACATCTCAAAAATCAAACTCCCCCATAATTATTCCACGAGATTAGCGTTATAGTAGCTTCTTAATTTTTGGCACAGATGATGGCAAGCCCGCTTTTAGACAACAGATTGAGTGATGGAAGCTTGACCAAGTCACGAGGACACATAGCCACCCCCTGCTGAAGGCTGAATTCACACGGGGTGTCAGGAGACCCACCTCGAAATAGCCACAGGCCCTAACAGACCAATGGGCTACTCCCAACCAGGCACAGTTATCAAGAAAGGGAAAATTCTATGCTTCCCCACACCTCCTCACCTTCTCCCTTTAAATACAGCCCCTACCCTCTGCCTCCTTGTAGCCAGTCTCTCCTCCGTGGCTCCCTTGCTGGCATTCGATGAACTTCTATCTCCTGCATTCTGCCTCAGCCAAATCTTTTAAACCCCCACCCCCGCCAATGTCTCGGGCTTCCACCCAATCATCACCGCACATCTGGGGGGCCCCCTTCCGATCCGATGGACACCACGGATAGGATATGAAGCGTTTTTGTCTGACATTCATTTTCATGGCTGCAGAATGTCACACATGTGGATTTCTTTCCTTTTTTCTTTTTGCTAGAGAAGCAAATCCTTTTAAGGATGGGTATGATGATGAGGGCACCAGGTTAGTAAGGATCCGACACCATGTGAAGCCCCAGGAGGCCTTGACTGAGGATTGTAAACCCATTCACTAGATGAGGAAACCAAGCTCCCAAATGGGGGTGGGGGGCTCTTTTCCAGTAACTGACAGAGGAGACTGGAACCCCAGGGTTTCCAGACTTCACCACGTGTGTGAGGGGTCATCTCTGGGAGGTAGCTTCCCCAGGGGGGTGTCCTTTCATCATAGGGAGGTAGGAACTAGGCTCCCAGTCCTGGCCTCCCAGCCCTGGCCTCCCAGCGGGTGGGGGTGGTGGGTGATGGAGGTAGTGGGGTAGGGGTAGGAGGGGAAGGAGAATCCTGGTGGCGGGGAGGCCCAAAGGCTCTGGGTGGGAATGCCTCCCTGCAGTGAGCCTGGGCTAGAGATTTGCTGCTCGCCCAGCAGAAAGGCCGATGGGGAGTCTTGGGCCTAGCCGGCCTCTCCTCCCCCGCCTGGGGCCTCCTCACCATGAAGGGCGGGCTCTGGCTTCCAGGGCACAGCTGCTCTGCGGGGGTGACAGGTGGCGGACTGAGGCACCCTGGGAGGGACTGGGAGGACCCCTCCTAGCCTCTAGCCTGGAGTTTTCATGCTCCCCCACCTCTCCGTGCCCTGAACAGAAGGGAGCTGGGACTGCTTTCTGAAGAAGGCTGAAAGCCTAGGGGCCACCTGCACTGTCCGGGCTGGGCAGCAGGGTCCCGCAGTTTCTCAAAGCTGGCTCCACAGCCCAAGTCTGGCCTTGGATCTCAGCTCCACCCCATTCTGGTTCTGTGGCCTTGGGCGAGGGACAGCCTGGGCGCCTCCATGTGCCCGTCTGTAATCTACAGCAGAATAAAAGACCCCAGTCAGAGCCTGAAAGAAGGTGGAGTTAACAGTGTCAAGTTCTCAGAACAATGCTGGCACGTCCTCAGTGCCCAGTAAATGTGAGCTCTAATTAGAGCTTGCCTCTTTCTTGCACAGTGCCCGAGGCCTCAGCTGCGCGGCCCCCACGGCGACAGTCCCCGTGGGCAACACAGCGGGCATCTGCCCACAGGCAACACTTCACCTCTCTTAAGCTTGTCCAGGAGCAGGTAGGTCATGCCCCAGTCAGAAAGACTTCTGTTCCCATTAGGTCTCCAGCAGGAGAAAGGGTGGCCTGGAGCATTCCTTTTCAACCCCTTTGGTGTCCTGTGACCCCAGAGACACATGAGTGAGTGTGGGGCAGGGGGACCGGTCTGGTCTTCTGCCTCAGTGAGATGGAGTTCAGTGTGTCGCCGAGCACGGGCAGCTGGCTGGGAATTGTGTATTAGCTGAGAGCAGGCCTGGAGTGTGTGTGTGTGTGTGTGTGTGTGTGTGTGTGTGTGTGTGTGAGAGAGAGAGAGAGAGAGAGAGAGAGAGACAGATATAGATGTCCATCTTCGTACTTCTGCTTCTTTGGTCTATAGCTGTCGCTAGAAACACCTGTCTACCTATAGGTGACGTCTCCAGGCCTCTGCTCTGTCTTCATCTGGGTGGGGCCATGGCCTTGTTCTTGCCAGGGGCACTGAGCAGAGGGATGGCTGTTAAAGAGCAGCCACCCTCCTTCCTAGCTGCCGATGGGACCGTAAATGACCAGGTGGGAAACGCTTGCCACCCAGGAGAGCCCATTGTTGTGAACTGAACGTTTGGCCATCCTCCCCCACCCCACCCCCCCGCCCCACAAATTCATGTATTGACGCCCTAATCTGCGACATGATGGTATTTGGAGGTGGGTCTTTGGGGAGGTAAGTAGGTGATGAGGGTGAGCCTCTCATGAATGGGATTAGTGCCTTTATAAAAGGAGCCCGAGAAAGGCCATCTCTGCCTGCCATGTGAGCACACAGCGAGAAGATGGCTATCCGTGAACCAGAAAGCGAGTCCTCACCAGATGCCGAATCTGCTGGCACTTGTAGATCATGGGACTTTACTGCCCCAGGACTGGGAGAAATATGTTTGTTGTTTAAGTTGCCCAGCCTATGGTCTTTTGTTTCAGCAGCCTGAGCTGATAAGACACTCACTATTTGACAAGGAGTGATATAGTCTGAAATGTTCAAGGTTTATTTGTTACAACAGCTAGGATGACCCTAACTAGTGTGTAGGAAGATGGGGGGTTAGGGAAGGCTTCCCGGAGGTGTCCAAGCCTGAGCAAGCTTTGAAGGATGAGCAGAAATTGCAGTGGTGGAATCAGGATGGGAGGGCAGATTTCAGCTCAGTAGAAGAAAAAATTGTTGGCCAGTGACAGTCGGCCCTAGAAAATCTCTGTGACGTGGGGAGCATGCCAGCAGAGACTGTCAGGAATGTTACCCTGGGTAGCAGGTAGGAAGCCCCTTGATGCCCTTCTACCTTCGTAAGGACAGGGCCGGGTACCCCTCAGGTTGCAGAGAGTATCCCACATATCACCCAGGGCTCTCCAGGCCTAGAGCAAGGACCCCACTACTAACTGCCCGCAATGACCATGCTAACTGGGTATGCTGAGAAGCCACCTACAGTTCCCAATGCGGTGAGCAGGCTGTGTTCCAGAAATCTCCGTGTGAGCCAGTCGTTTGAAGCCCAGAATGCGCTTCCCCATAGAAACCAAGTTATAAATGGTGGTTGGTTTTTCAGGCCAGTCCACAAATCTCTACTTAACTCATCGTGTTCCTGAAGTTTATCATTAACAGTGCAAGGTGCCCTGTTCACCTTTTACAGTGTGGTTTGTTTGAGAAAATGCATTTCAGCTTCCAGTGGGAGAATGCAGGCATAATGTCTTGCTCCTAAGTGATATCCAGGGACTGGTGGCTCCTCGGGGAGATGGAGGGATGGGGCAAGTATTTCGGGCACCAGGAACTCCTTAGTTCTGCCCCACTGTAGACAGAGGGCTCCATGTCCCCGAGGTCCCAAACTGAGGAATAATGGGCCATGTCCCAGCTGTGGGATGGGGCAGCACCAGGAATTCAGACACCAGTGGCTGTCCCCACCTTGTTGGAGCAGATCAGTCATATCTGCACATACCCTACGGCCTTGCTCAGGAAAGGAGCTGAACCCTGACTGGCCCGAGCAGGCCCCCGATTACAGGCTGCCCATGTGTGGGTCACTCGGTGACCATCTGGCTGGAGCGAGAAGCTCTGCCCGTGACGGGCCATGGAGGTGTGCAGAGCCAATCCACGCGGCTGCCTCTGGCCCGTGGATTAGAGACAGGCCGGGTCAGTGGGTAGGCAGGAAGGACTGGAGCAGAGACACACATTCATCAGTCAGGGTTCCAGGAGGCAAGCCCCAGGCACGGACTCTCGCCAATTAAACCGAAAAGAAGTTTCTGAAAACCACACTGGGATACACACTCTAGCAGGCCCTGTAAGTGCTCTACCCAGAGCCCCCTGCATTCGTGGCCGTGGGCCCAGTCTGCTTATGGCGACAGTGTAGGGATCTCTGACCACACGGAGTGCGCTGGGCCGGTGGCAGGGTGAACTGGAAGTGCTGGTGAGGTCATGCCCCTTGAAGCAGCTTCGAGCCAATGACGGATAGGGAGGTCAAAAAAGACCCCCTCCCTCAATGGAGCCAACTCTGAGGCCTGTGCCACCCTCTCCCCCAGAGCTCCCCCCCGCAGGACCGAGCTCCAGGTGCCCGGAGCGGTAACCAGCCCGATCTAACAGTTCTCTGTTGCCGTGGAGCAAACCATCCAAAAACTCTGTGCTGTAAAACAATAGCGATGAATTATTTCTCAGGATTCTGGGGGTTGGATGGTGACTCTTACTGCTAGTGTCCTCTCGTGCAGCTGCGGTCCGTAGGAGAGAAGGTCCAAGAGAGCCTCGTCTGTCTGGCGGTTGGCTGGGTGCCTCAGTTTCCCTCCACGTGACCCCCTCATCCTCCACTAGGACTAGACCGGCTTCCTGGTGAGGTGGTCTCAGGGCAGTGACTCTGACTCAGGCAGAAGCTGCAGGGCTCCGTTAAGCTCCCGGACTCACTTAGCGCTTCTTCTGCCTCTGTTCTATGGGTCGAAACAAAGCCCGAGGCTGGCCAGATCCGCGGGGTGAAGAAATACGCTCCACCCCCACCCCCACCCCCGCCCCCGCCGTGCGGAGCAAGCTGGATACTGGATGGGACAAGGGGGCGGGGCATGAAACAACCCAGCACATACCCACTAACGCGTACTTTATTGACTTCCTTCTCCAGCTCTCTTCCTCTCTTCTACCATTATTTCTGGGGAGAAACCGTTACTGGCTGCACGTGAATATTTGAATCACTGTCTGCTCTGGGGGAACCTAACCCAGGATCCATGCAGAATCATCTGGAGAGCTGGCAATCAGGCTTGAGGCTCTGCTCCCAGGAAAGGGGGCCCCTGCCTAGAGGCAGCTAGTGCCACTAGTGCCCCAAGCTAGATGCCTGTGCCACCTGGTGCTTCTTTCTTCAGGTGCTCACGTCTGGTCAGAGCCCGGTGTGAGTGATACTAAATGATGGAGTCTATGGCACTTGCCTGAAGCCTTACTGGCAAGGAGGCAGCAGAAGCCAGGGTTCGGGGCTCAGCAGTGGGGAGGAGGGCTTGTGAGGATAGAAATGGTCCCAAACCTAGCAAGGATGTGCACCAATGTCCACTCCCCCGAGAATCAGAGGCACCCGGAGAGAAGAAGGTGGGGGAAGGAGTGGTACCAGAGAAGAGCAAGCAGGTGCCCAGAGCTGCCCCTTGGGGTTTTCCCTGTTCCATTTCAGTCCTCACACTTTCTGACCATTATGTCTTCCTTTCTTAAGGTGATGTAGGTGAGTCTTGATTTCTTTCTACCAAAGTAGTCCTACTAACAAAGCCCAAGCTCCTGTGGACACAGGAACCCGGGCCATGGGTTTAGTAGTCCCATGTGGACCTGGGATTGGGACCACCAGACCTCCTATGGAGATTTGAGGTTTCCAGGAAACCTCTCTCACCGAGAGGCCGCCTGGTCACATGCAATTGTCTGCCATGATCCCCCAAAGATGTCTACGTGACATCAGCATCTTACGGGTATGCGTTCTTTTTTTAAAAAAGATTAATTAATTTATTTGAGAGAGAGAGAGAGAGAGAGAGGGCTGCTCATGTGATCAGGGGAGGAGCAGAGGAAGAGGGAGAGAGGGAATCTCTAGCAGACTTCCCACTGAGTGCGGAGCCCACATGGGGCTCCATGTCACGACCCCGAGATCACAACCTGAGCCAAAAATCAGCAGTCAGACGCTCAACCGACTGAGCCACCCAGCCACCCCCATGAGTACAAATTCTTGTGAGTATGTTATGCTTTAACTTCTGGAGGCTATCTGGCTTGTTAGTTCCTCTGCGGGTCCTTTTGTTCACCCCACAAATGCTTATTGTAGATCTTAGAAATATTCACCCTCTTGGGAAGAAGTTCAGATGTAAAGCTATTAAGAAAGAACAAATGCACGAGTCTTCGTATAGTGTTTACAGATCAGACATTGGAACGATTTCCAAGTCATAGCCTTCCAATATTGCTGTACTTTTATTTGTTTAATTAATTTGAAAAGCCAATGTGATGCATACACACACAGTTGGAAAGTCACACAGTGCTAGAAGTCTTTTGACAGTGTGGCAGTTCCCTGTTCCACTTTTCCCCACGTTTCCAGTTCTCCTCCTTAAAGGTAACCACCAAAATCTGCTACCTGTTGCTTCTGGAGTTTACCCATTTCTTTATGTCTGAAGAATATGCCTATGCTACTTAATTATAGGCATTATCTTGATTAGTTAATTACAGGCATTATTGATTGATTTCTTCTTATAATAGATGAAGTTCAATGCTCTTGCACTAATGTCCTCTCTTCTTCCCCTCCCCATCCTTCCAGTATGTTTTTTGGGGTTTGCTTGTTCGTTTGTTTGTTTTTTAGAAAGGGTGAGGGGAGGAGAGGAGCCAATGGAGAGGAGGAGAGAGAATCCTAAGCGGACACAGGGCTGGATCTTACAACTCTGAAATCATGACCTGAGCAGAAATCAAGAGTCGAACGCTTAACCGACTGAGCCAGCCAGGCGCCCCTCCAATATGGTTCTGTTACAATTTTTGCTTAAGTCAACGTGGAGAGTCCACAGTGTCATGCCTATGTAAAAATAATTCTCAGCTGAACTTTGTAACTCGTGCTGTTGTTTCCTTTCTGGGTGTTTTTGGCTTTTGTTTTCCCCGAAGTTAGTAATTGCTTTGTCATTTTCATTTGTTTAACTTTTTATTTATTTATTTATTTATTTATTTATTTATTTATTTATTTGAGAGAGAGTGCATATACCAGTCGGGGGAGGGCAAAAGGAAGGGGCAGAGGGAGAAACTGACTCTCCGCCTTGTGGGGCTCAATCCCAGGACTGTGAGCTCATGACCTGAGCTGAAGACAGATGCTTTAACCTACTGAGCCACCCAGGCGCCCCTGCTTAACCTTCTTTACAGCCACTGCATATCCTTTCCACACTACACTTTTCCGTAGGGTCAATCATGGGAGGTAATCCAGCATTTCCAATTTTCTCCCTGGAGCTTTCCTTCCTGGAGACCTTTGTTTTCCTTCAGCCTGGACTTGGCGTTCTCTAGGCCACCCTCCCAGTTATTGTCTCGGAATTTCCTTTTGCTGTCATCCTTAAAATTCCCTTCACCTCTCTCTGGAGTTGGGAGTCTGTGTGTCCTCATAGCTTTCTCATAGCTTTCTCTTCCTTGGTTTTCTCCCCTTGCTCTGGTAACACATCTTGTCGGCAAACAATGTATAGCAGCCAAGGAATGATGACGACTGCTCCAGTCTAGTCTGTCTGCCCTCCAGAGTCTCCCTCCATGGTCCTCCAGAAAATGCCTTTGACTTTTCTTTTGGTTGGATCTCTTGTTTCCTGCATCCATCCTTCTTGATTTTAGTGAACAACTTCTAGTAGCTTCCTGAGAAGGGGTTTGCACTAGTGACTTCTGGAGACTTTGTATGGCTGAAAAGTACACCTCCCCTACCTGATTAAAAATTAGTCTGAACATAGAATTCTGGGACAGAAATCATGTTCCTTTAGAATACTGAGGGCCTTGCTTTATTGTCTTCTTTGCCAGTATGACTACTGAGAGGCTCCAGTCCATTAGAAGCACTGACCCCACTTTTCTCCCTGGAAGTTTACGAGATTTTTCTCCTGTCCTCATATTCTGGAAACTGCCAGTGATGTACATTGGCATGGAACTGTTTTCAGCCACTATGCTGGAAGCTTAGTGGGCTATTCAGTCTTTACAGTGCAGAATTATTATTTTTAAAAAAGTTTTTATTTATTTAAATAATCCCTACACTCAATGTGGGGCCTGAACTCAAAACCCTGAGCTCAAGAGTCACATGTTCCTCTGACTAAGCCAGCCTGATGCCCCCGTGGTGCAGAATTATCATTATTACTTTTTAAAGATTTTGTTTATATATGTATGTATGTATTTAGAGCATGAGCAGGGGGAGGGACAGACAAAGAGGGAGAGAGAGGATATCAAGCAGACTCCGTGCTGAGTGCCCAGACTTGAGGCTCGATCCCATGACCCTCAGATCATGACCTGAGCCGGAATCAAGAGTGGGATGCTGGGACGCCTGGGTGGCTCAGTTGGTTGGACGACTGCCTTCGGCTCAGGTCATGATCCCGGGGTCCCGGGATCGAGTCCCACATCAGGCTCCCAGCTCCATGGGGAGTCTGCTTCTCCCTCTGACCTTCTCCTCGCTCATGTTCTCTCTCACTGTCTCTCTCTCAAATAAATAAATAAAATCTTTAAAAAAAAAAAAAAGAGTGGGATGCTTAACCCATGGAATAACCCAGGCATCCCCCATGGGGCAAAATTATTAAGAAGATCCTGACAACCTACTGTGGGTTGCCTAGACCTGAGCCGGGGCCCCCATCTCCTGGTAAGAGGAGCCACACCTGAATTTAGCTTCTTATTGGACCCACAACAGCTTTCTCTCCAATTTGCCCCCAGTGGGGGTCTGGGAGTAGATCTGGGGGTCTCCAGATGCCAAGCAGCTGGCCTTCCCCAGCAACAGCAAACATTAGGTACCCAGAATCCAGGCTGTCTGGTGCCCAACAGCCCACGATTACCCCCTTGATGAAGCTGCTTTCCACTGTCGCCTATGAGAGGGAGACTCCCCACGAGGAGGAGGTCCCTCGCCTGGAACCAGACGCACGCTGCATCCCAGCTGCACCCGGCCCCAGCACGTGTCTCTGTGGAATCATGGGAGAGTCAGGTGCTCCCGCTGAGTTTCCCATGCTTGTTCACATGTTTAGGAATTCCAATCATTCTTTTTTTGTTGTTCTCTAAATGGTCTTTTTAAACAACCTTCCATTCTCAGTACGCAATGCCTCTTATTTCTCTGGGGATATTAATGATCTTTTAAAAATCTTTTTTATCTTTCCTGCTGCCTCAGGTCATTTGGTCTCTAGATTCCTTATTAAAGGTCTTTCTAAGAAGTCTGGTAACCTTTGGTTGTCTCCTTGTAATTAAGTATAGTTGTGAATGGAGAGGAAACGAAGGGCCCGTTGGAAAATGAGTAGTGACTGGGGCACTTTGACTTTGAGCTTCACTGTAGGGTGATCTTGGTGGACCTTTTGGTGCAGATCCTCTGGGTCAATGTCTTTATTTAGGTTTTCCCTTTGGGTGGTCAAATGCCCAGAGAGTTGTCTTCTGATCTCCTGCCTGGAGGGCAAAGCCTGGTGCCAGTGCTGTGGGGGCTGGGTTGGGAACGAGAAATGGAGGGTGGGGGGGCCAAGACGGAATCCCTCCCAAAGCCTGTCTTCTCTGCTTTATCTTCTGCAGAGAATAAAGCTCCAGTGCCTGCCCTGAGGGAGAAGGAAAGGTGCCCAGCACTGTGGAGTCTGGGTGGGGTATGGAGGACCCATGGCCTCCCAGGTCTCCCCATCTTCACCAGCCCCCTTACTTCCTGCTCCTCCCAGGGCTGCGATCAGCACTTGAGCACACCGAGAACTCTGCCTTGGAATTGGAGCCTGTCTGAGTTTCTCTCCCACTGGTTTAGGATTTCGCTCCCTGGGGGATGCCCATGTCCAGTTACCACTTGTCCATTTCCAGCCACCCCGCCCCCCGCCTAAATTTATCACTGCAAACTTCTGCCTTGTCTCTTCTGTCCTTGTACATTTATATCTTAAAGAAAAATATTTTCATTAGTTGTAGGAATTTTGAAAGGGAGCAAGCCTAGGTGCCCATGTTCAGTCAGCCAATTTGCTGCCCCCTTGCTATGTTCCAACTAGTCTACCAAGTGATGAGCAGCTTGTGGAGGCTTGGTCCTGCTGATGTCTCTCTGCCACAAGGCAGTTCAGCCAGGTCCCCAGGGGCTCAAATGGCTGCAGCTGGGAGGCGGAGACAGGTTCCCTCCAGACGGACCCCCACAGCCCCAACCTCTCAGGGTCTCTTAGAGCCCCCACACCTACAGCGCCTTCACAGGGAGCTCAAAAGGAGGGAGGCATGGGCAAGCGGGTACTACTTGGGTGAGAAAGAATGATGCCCAGCCAGGCGTGTCCAAGGACAACCCAACCCACTGGCCTTGGGGAGGGGGGCAGCGCCCTCTGCATCCACGTGGCTGGGAGCTGCGGAGAGCAGGGAGGTTGGACCACACACTGGAAAGATGCTGACTTTATTCTTTCTGGGCTTCTTTCAAATGCTGCCTCTGAAGCCTGATCATCCTGGGGGCTTAGGGCCCTTCTTTTCAGAACTGGGGCTGATTCTTTGTCAGGTTAACTACTCTCTGGTGATGATGTCCTCCCATATGTTGGTGGATTCTTCTGGTTCCTGGAAAAAAAAAAAAAAGGCTGTCTTAGTTTGGTTCTTTGGTATAACAAAATACCACAGACTGGGTGGCTTCTCAACAACCAGAAATTTATTTCTCTCAGGCCTGAAGGCTGGAAGTCTGAGATCAGGGTGCCAGCATGGTCCAGTTCTGGTGGGGACCCTCTTCTGGGTTGTAGAAAGGCCAATTTCTTACTGTGTCCCCATAGGACAGAGAGCAGAGGGGAAGCAAGCTCTCTTAGGACTCTTGTTCTTTTCTTAATTTAAATTTTGTTAGTTAACATGTAGAGCAATATTGGTTTTTGGAGTAGAATTCAGTGATTCAACCCTTTCGTACAACACCCAGTGCTCATCCCAACAAGTACTCTCCTTAATACCAATCACCCAGCTAGCCCGCCGCCCCACCCACCTCCCTCCATCAACCTTCAGTTTGTTCTCTGTCATTAAGAATCATTTGTGGCTTGTTTCTCTCTCTCTTTTTTTTCTTTTACTCCTTCCCTTATGTTCATCTGTTTTCTTTCTTATATTCGACATATGAGTGAGATCATATGGTATTTGTCTTACTCTGACTGATTTATTTTACTTAGCATAATACTCCCTAGTTCCGTTCACATCATTCATTGCAAATGGCAAGATTTCATTATTTTTGATGGCTGAGTAATATTCCATGTAGATATATACCACATCTTCTTTATCCCTCATCAGTTGATGGACATTTGGGCTCGCTCCATAGTTTGGTTATTGTTGATAATGCTGCTATAAATATCGGAGTGAATGTACCCCTTCAAATCTGTATTTTTGTATCCTTTGGGTAAACACCTAGTAGTGTTGGTAATTAATTCTATGTTCCACTTTTTAAGAAACTGCCATGCTGTTTTCCTGAGCCTTACTTCGAAATGCACTAAATGTGCCCTCCATTGTGAAGCTTCTGTCCTCAGCTCTCTGCCCATCTCCTAGTTCAAGATCTCCTCTGTGATCAGAGGCACACAGCCCTTGTCAGGTTGTCTTCCAGTCATATGTTCTAAGTGCCCTGAGGGCAGGAACAGGGTCTTCCCCCAAGTCTCACATCCCAGAGCATCGTGTGCTCTTGACTCAGGGTGAGCCAATGATGACATGAATCTGGTTGTTTGACTGACTGGGTGACCAGCTGCTCACCCGCCACTGACCAGCTGTCCGTTGACTGACAGATCAGTGGAGCATTCTCCCTCTTCTCTCTGCCAAATCAGATCCTTTTATTTTGGGCTGGAAAAGAAATAGTCTTTACCTCTCTACCTGTGAGGTGATTAAGTGTGGGTTCAGGGATCCAAGGCTTACTAGTTAGGTCACTATGGAAAAATTTTTGAAGCTCTCAAGCCTCAGTTCCTTTGGCTGTATAATGGGAGTAATACCGCTACCTACCACAAGTGGCCGCTGTGCAGCTAGGACACAGGATGTTTACACAGTGTGGGGCCCCAGCCCGCCTCCGCCGCCCTGTGGGTCCTGGGGCTACCACGTCCTGGCTGCCAGGAAATGCTGCTGTCCCCTGTACTCTCACCTCTGCTAGTTTCCACGTGTCTCACGGTCCCCTGTCCTCCTGAGCCATGCAGGAACCTGGGACTCACTCTTGCAGCCTTGGAGGGAGGTAGCTAGGGTGAACCTGCTGCGGGCCCCTGGCGACACACTTGAGACTCCCGTCAGCCATTACTGCTGTGACCTCAGGCACAAGTCCTCTGGGTCAGATGTCCAAAAGGGTTTAAGAGTCTAAGGGTCAGGGAGCGTTAGCTCAGTCAGGGACTCTGAAGAGCACCTGGATGAACCCCTCGATGTACAGACATGGATGGATGGGCCCCAGAAGGACAGACACATGAGGTAGGAGCCCCTGGTCCCAGGAAGTATTCCTGCTGAGTGACACTCGTCGGTGATCCCCTTCCTGAGTTGGGGGATGGACTGGATTTTGTAAACTCTCTCTTCTGGGTCTGAGACTTCCTGAGCCAAGGCCTCCCGTGCAGCCCTTGTCCCTGCGGATGGCAGCTCATTTCCTTTTTCATTCAATTTGAACACTCCCCATCTGGCATTGCTTTGGAGCAGTTATTATTTGTAATCAACGTCAATTCAACCCTAATGATGTAACCTGAACACATTGTGGGATGAAGCCTGGACCGCAGCTGCTTCGTAGGGGGACATCCCCAGGTCTGGCTGGCCTTTGACCTCTTCCTACCTCCCTCTGGGCCCATTAGAGGGTAGGGGCTAGTCCTCTGCCCTAATCCCCTCCCCGTCTTGAGGACCAGCCTGTCAGATCCACCCCTCTGCCGGGCCCAAATGTGCAACTCTTATCTTTGGAGCCCGACCTGGGGCACCCATGCTATCCAGAGAAGCAGGGACAGGGGACCAGGAGAAGGGAGAGGGAGACAAAAGGCTCTGTAGGTCGATTCAGAGGTTGTGGTAAATATGCCCTGGGCAAGCACTTCCTGAGCCATGGGAAGACTCAGCTACTAGAGGGCTGACAGGTTAGAGAGCGGCTCTTACATGAATTTACTAGAACATTTATAGCTTTTCCCCAAGGCCACATGTTGAAGCCATTAAACCCAAAGGAGTGAGGGGCGGGGTGTTTTAAGGCACTGTGCCTGATTTGGGGACAAATGCAGAGGGGATGGGCTGGGAAGTCTGGGTCCCTGAAGTTCCGCTTGAAAGTGAAGCCAATGCCTCCAACAGGGTGAGGGGCCAGCCTGGCCTCTGGGGTTTGGGATGTAGAGTGACTGATGCCAGCAACGCGTGGTGTCCTGTGGTGGGGTGACCAGGCCTAGATGGCACACCTGGGTAGAAATTTTGTGCCCTGACTTGGGTCTAGTGATCTAATTTCTTGGAGCCTCGCTTTCCCCTCTGTGTTTGTTGCAGGGAGAGACGAGGAGCACTGTGAGGGGGAGGTGGGATGATGCCCCTGGGAAGCTCTGCCCCTGGGAGGCTTCAGGCCCCAAAATGCCTCATGGCCACACCCTGTCTCTTCCCTCAGCACCGTCCCCAGGCCCCATCTCTCAAAGTATAGATCACGTAATACTAACACAGGGTTCCCTGCGGGCCAGTCAGACACGGGCTGCAAAGTCAGAAAGTAGGTTGAGGATCAAAATATTGGCCTGAGAATCTGATTTTTGTAAAAAGAAAAGCCTCAGTTCCTGTTGGATTAGAAATTCTTTTGTTCTCCCTCAGCAGGTCCAGAGCAGCAGAGCCAGAAGTGGGAGTGTTTTTAAAGTCACTTTCTTGCTCAAGATGGCCCAGCAGCTCCCCATTGGCAAGAGGTAGACACTGAAGACCGAGCTGCAGTCTGTTGTGGGCTGTGCCAAGCAGACACGGCAGAAGCTGCCCTTGGGGCTGACCGTCTAGCCATCACAGTTGGGCTTTTCCCGGCTGGCCCCTCCCCATCTGCATGAGTTTCACCAGGGAAGAGGTAGGGCTTGCTAAAATGCAGACTCCTGGGTCCTGCTCTGGGGCCTCCTGGTCAGACTCTTGGGGACTGGGAACTTTTAAGCACATTCTCCATAGGATTCTTATGCACACTGAAGTGTGAGAACCATCCCCTCTTCCCTAGCCAATCTAGGACTGCCCTTCTGCCTGCAACATGGATTTCCACCCCTCATGCAACCCCACCGACCAAGAAGGAAGAATGAGGGAACTGAGGAATGAGATAAAGTCGTCATGTCCCCCTCGCCTGCAAGGGCAGGCTAAGCCATTCATCTTGTCACGCCCAATTTGTTCCAGCCGTCCTTAACATTTGCTGATTACATTCGGGTACATTCCCCCCGCTCTTCTTTTCCTCGTGGCTTCCTGATGGGCATGAAAGTAGAGTCTCTCTTTAGGAACTCAGAACTTACACATTTTCAGAAGCCTGAACAAAGCCTTGCATGCCACCTCTGTCTACTACCCACATAGGCAGGAATCAGTGGTGATTTTATATCTGCCTGCACGTGGGAGGAGAGAAGTGAGAGAAGGCTACAAAGTAACAATGGCTTCAATGAGATAGACATTGAATTCTTTTCTATTTTAAAGTCACTGAGAGGCCATCTGGGGCTTGCAGAGTGGCTTAATGCAATCATCCTGTGTTCAGACTCTTTCAGACTTGCTTCTCCACCAGCTGCATGAGATTCATAATGTACTGTCGGTTTCATGGTCCTAAATGGCTGCTCTAGCTCCAGCCCTTACAGCCATCTTCCAGTTAGTATGAATGATAAAGAGGAGAAGAAAGGCACATCTCTTTGCCTTAAAGAATACTTCCTGGGAGTAGCACACAGACTCTTGCTTTCAGTCCATCAGTCAGAACTTAGTTACACAGCTAAAAAGGAATCTGGGAAATGTAGTCCTTATTCCAGGTGGCCATATGTCCAATGAGAAGTCAGACATTGTATGGTTAAGGAAAAAGGGGAAAACATAAAATGGGGGCTGCTAGCATTCTGCAACACCGTTGTAGTCTTCCTTAGCCTGGGACGTGTTTGCTATGGTGACCCTTACATTTGAATTGATTTATGAATGCATATAATTGCCTCATGTCTAATAAGAATACAATCAGAGAAAATGTGGAAAAGATAGTAAAAGAATGAGATAATTACAAAGGTAATGAGACTAAAGCATACCTTTTCAGAGATAGGTATATGTAATCGCCTTGGATTTGGGAATAATGGGGCTTGGGAACCACCTTTAGAATCCGACATCCTCATAGGGGGAGGAGTACTCACAGAACATTCTTTCCCTGGTTAAAAATGTCAGGGGTGTCCTCTATTCCTTCTTTATACTCCTGCACTTTGGATCAATGTGCTATTCCTAAGTCTGACTTTCAATCTCACCTCATTATTTATCCCCTTGATTTCCTAGACCCTAGAATCTGCTCCCATGCCCATTTGTTCTGTGCATAGATGGATTTCTCTTCCCGATCAGCTCAGCCCTCTGCTCCAAAACCTCTAGGGTTCCCCAAAGCTTACCAAATATATTCTTACTTTCTTCACCGGGCACACACACACACACACACACACACACGCACACTCTATTCTCATCAAATGAAACCACTCGCTGTTTCCCTGATTCACCATGTGTCTTGGCTTCTTTGGGCTTCTGCCTAAGCCAGTCCCCACTGGCCTTCCATATGAGGCTTTGCCTGGTTCCACTGGCTCCTGCCAGAGAAAAACGTGTCTGGGCTTGCTAAGGGAGGATGAGAGACATGTGGAGCAGGGATACCTCGCAACTCAGAGACTGGCCGTTGTGAGAAGCAGAGCCAGCCCGGATGCCTCAGAGCAGAGCAGGGCCCGCCTGCCCGCAGATCTGTGAGAATCAATGCTTACATGCTTCTTGAGTGCCTCTGTGATTTTATGACTATTTCTTATGTAATATTTTTTTAAAAAGATTTTATTTCTTTATTTGTCAGAGAGAGAGAGGGAGAGAGAGCAAGCACAGGCAGACAGAATGGCAGGCAGAGGCAGAGGGAGAAGCAGGCTCCCTGATGAGCAAGGAGCCCGATGTGGGACTCGATCCCAGGACGCTGGGATCATGACCTGAGCCGAAGGCAGCTGCTCAACCAACTGAGCCACCCAGGCGTCCCTCTTATGTAATATTTTTGCAGCAGTTCCTAACTCATCCACTGGACGGTAGACATTCAATTTGAATACACGCAGTATTGTCGGTGTGTCTTTCAGAGTACTGGTCCCTTCTCCCTTCAGTTAGGATCAGGTGTGGCTATGAACACAGAGACCCATAGAAACAGTGTCTTAAATAAGTTCAGAGTTTATTTCTCTCCCATATGAAGACTGAGAAGCAGGGAACCCGTGGTGGTGAACCGGCTGGTAAGCTGGAGAAGTCCGTGTTGCCAAGAGCTGGATCCAGCTCACCCAGACGGTCTGAGGTCATGCCTGGGGACTGACAGTCGGCTGAGCTTCTGGCCTAGGCCGTATCCAGTATGAGGAACAAGCACCATTTCCTAACTTGCCCAGCCAGAAGAAACATCTTTTCGTGTGCCAGCAGAGTATAAGGATGTGTGCTGTTTCATGTGTGTTTTATTTTTTACTTTTATTTTTGAAAAATTTCAAATATACACTGTATTGATCAGGGTTCTCCAGAGAAACCAAACCAACAGAATAGATAGAGAGCAGGAGATTTATTATAAGGGTTGAGCTCATGTGGTTATGGAGACTCAGATGTCCCACTGTCTGCCCTCTGGAAGCTGGAGACCCAGGAAAGCCGCTGGTGAAGTTCTGATCTAAACCGGAAGGACTGAGAACCAGGGGAGCCAATGGCATGGGTTCCAAGAACTAGCAGCCCTGATGTCTGAGGATGGGAGAAGCTGGATGTCTCAGCTCAAGCAGGAGAGCAAATTTGCCCTTCCTCCACCTCTGTCTTCTACTGGGGCCCTCTGGGGATTGGAGGATGTCCAACCACACTGGGGAGAGTATCACCTTTACTCTGTGTACCAGATCAAATACTTACCTCTTCCAGAATCACCCTCACAGCCATGCCCAGAAATAGTGTTTCACCAGCTCATGTTGACACACAAAAGTAGAGAGAATAATATAACGAATCCCCACATCTGTCATTCAACTTCAATAATTATCATCTAAGTGTCCACTTGGTTTCAGCTATACTCCTCCCCCCAGGAGATGTAAGAACCTTCCAGACTTTATAATTTTTAAGTAATCTCTACACCCAACGTGGAGCTCGAACTCACAACCCCAAGATTGAGAGTTGCACACTCCACCAACTAAGCCAGTCAGGTGCCCTCCCAAACGTCATTTAATATTTTCTGCAAAACATCTAACTACAAGGATGCTTTGTGTAAATATAACCACAAAACCATTATCCCATCTGAAAAAGCCCAATTCCTTAATATCCTAATATCCAATGTCTGCATCGGCCCAATTATTTTATAGCTTATTTGTTCTAATCATGTTGCTCAAAAGTCTAAATGCTGCATTGGTTGATGTATCCCCTTTGTCTCTATAGGTTGCCCCACTGTCTCCTTTTTTCTGCCCTGTAATTCATTTTGTGAAGAAAATGGTTGGTTTGTCCTGTAGTATTTCTGTGATTTAGATTCTGCTCATTGCATCCAATGGTATCTTTTATTTTTTATTTTTATTTATTTATTAAAGAGAGAGCAAGTATGAGTGAGGGGTAGGGCAGAGGGAAAGGGAGAGGCAGACTCCCCACTGAGCAGGGAGCCAGGACCCTGAGTTCATGACCTGAGCTGAAGGCAGACGCTTAACCCGGCTGAGCCACCTGGTCACCCTCAATGGTAACCTTTTTATATGTATCTCATTTTCTTGTGCTTCCTATCAATTGGGAATTAAGATCTAGAAGTCTGATTAGGTTCAAGTTCCATTTTCTGGAAAGACAACTTCATAGGGAGTGGAATGTTCTTCTATTAGGAGACTTGTCACCTCCCACTGTCTCTCTTTTGGTGACATTAACAGCTGTCAATGGCCGTTGCCTAGAACTACTACTTCATTATGATGATATTCTCATTATATCATTTCTTCTTCACTTATTAGCCAAAACTTCTATAGAGGAACTTCCTCTCATCAAATATTTCATTAACCTGAAACAGAGCCCATAGAGGAAAGGCAGATGCATGCTTGATTCTATTTATCAGTTGCTTGTCTGTTTGCCTGTTTTTTTTTTTTTTAAGATTTTTTATTTATTTATTTGACAGACAAAGATCACAAGTAGACAAGAGAGGCAGGCAGAGAGAAGTGGAAGTGGGGAGAAGCAGGCTCCCTGCTGAGCAGAGAGCCCGATGCGGGGCTCGATCCCAGGACCCCGAGATCATGACCCGAGCCGGAGGCAGAGGCTTTAATCCACTGAGCCACCCAGGCGCCCCTGTTTGCCTGTTTTAAATGATTTCCTGGCATCCTTCAAAACAGCTCTATTTTCTAAGAAAGCCATCCCATAAAATTCTTGCTTCCATCCCTTTCCCCAGGATGTAGTCATAGGACTCCCCTCACTGCCAGGGGTTCTGGAACCTTCAGCCCTTAACCTGGGCAGCCAGAGGGCTCAGATAATTTCCCTATTACAGTGTTTCTTGTTGGCTCACACAACAAGGGCTGAGGGAAGCTCCAGTCTGGTCAGCGTGTGCTTCTGCAACACATGTGTCCCCAGTCCTGTCCCAACTGCTCCCTCCACCCCATGTCACAGCATGAGCAGGGAGCTTTCTCCTGTGGCCTCACTCTTCCTGGGCTGCTGCTATGGCTCCCTTTCCTTCCCTTCCCTCTTCTCCTCCTCCTCCCTCCCTCTATCTCCTCACTTCTCCCCCACTTCCTTCTCTTCCCCCGCAACCCCAGCTCCTTCTCCTCCTCCTCCTATGTTTACTTCTGGTTTCATGATTTGTATCTCTCATCTTCTCAGCCTGTTGCAAATGGACCCACCCTTTAGGTGCCTCTCAATTCTGCTCTGTCCTGAAGGATTTCTCAAGTACTCAAGCCCAGCTTGGCTTCTGCCCAACTCACGGTCATCCCTGGTAATGGGCAGCTTCTCTGGGATCCCTCTTTATTTTCTCAAGGGTATGCCCTGACTCCCCAGTCCTCATCAGTGCCCCACTGTGCCTCTTTCCATGGGAGGAGGCTGCATCTAGAACTCCTGCCCTGTTGAGCACAGAAGATGTTGTGACTCCCATCACAGAGGGATATTTACCGAAGTCCAGCTGTTTTGCACAGATTTCCAAAGCTGGGTCTACCTGATGCCAGCCTAAGCTGGAGAGGAGCAGATTTTCTGTTGTCTGCCTTGGACAACTGTTCATGTCTATGAGGCGGATGTGCTGGGTTTGCTTCAATTTGTCGAGTAAAGGGCAACGGTGGTCATCACTTAGATCTAATGTTGGGCTCCAGAGGAGTAGTTCTTAAAACAGATGCACCTGGGCCCCAGAAACATGAAGATCTGTAGACCCTCCCCTCTGCGGGTGGCCCAGGTGGAGGCAAAAGAGAGTGAGGAATCCCGGTGTGGGTCAAGGTCCAAGGTGTTGGTGCTATCTCTATCTTAGTGGGCCATGTTTCTCCAGTTTGGATCAGGAATTACAGACTGACCTTCACCTTCCAGTTTTTAAATACATCTTCCCGCTAAGCCTGCAGACTTGCTCTTGGTCTTGACTTGGCAGGGGCGGAAGCACACATAAAGAGAAAGCCACAATGAATGAAATATTTCTACAAATCTATTTATTCTCAGGAATCTGCATCATTGTACTTCTGTGGACATTAACTAATGGGAAGGAGAGTGGAAAACAGTCATCCTGGCGTGATGGAGAACCAGTGGAAAGTAGCAGCAATGCCAGGCAACAGGGATTCCCGTTCTAACTCAGCCAGGAATGGCAGCACCCTTGTTCATGACCCCAATTCTGAGCTTCGGTTTCCTTATCCATAAGATAAGGAGATGGGCAAAACAATAGTCATATTTCTTTCTTGGGGATTCCACTAAATTTATGTTTCTAGAATTTTCTGTACTCTTTACAGACTCCACAGCTATCTTCTCATTGGATCCTCACAATACACCTTTGAGGTAGTCTGACAGGGATCATTATTACTCCCATTACACAGCTGGATGCATGGTAATGGAATGGTAAATACCACTGGGTAAATACCCAAGGTTTCGTTGGTAATGAAACTCCTCCTCTTAATCCAGAATAGTTCCTTCTCAGCAGGAGGCTCATGCCTGTGTGTGAATACTGGTGAATGTGGGCATCTGTCTGTTATGTTTCTCTGATGTGTAAGAAGGGTGCAGTTAGTAACTGGACTCATGATTTCCCTGGGTTTACAGGGAACTCGTTGATATTTGCTTTTGTTGGATGGATGGTCCATATATGGTACAATTTACACTAAGTGCTTTAACTAGGCAATCATAAATAGTAGGAGGAGGGCGAGGGTTAGTGGGCAAGGAGAGATGGACCAGTAAAGGGGCAAGAACTTAAGAGCGGAACTGCTGGCACTATTGTATGTATTCTGTAAGTACTTACTTCACTTGGTCTTCACATTAATCCTATGAGGGAGGTTGCTATGATCACGCCCATTCTACAGATATTGAAACCAAAGCCTGGAGACGTTAAGTAACTTATCCAACCTAGGAAGTGGCAGAGCCAGCATGTGAAGCCAGGCAGTCTGGTTTCAGAGTTTACAGTCTAACCACTCTGCTATCAAGATCAGATTAGGTAGTGATATAAGCCTTTGTGAGTATAAAGTCAGATAAGAGAGAGAGAGAGAGAGAGAGAGAGAGAGAGAATGAATTCCCTACTCAAAGCTAGCAAGGTTGCAGAGAAATTGGCACACCACATATCCCAGTAGTACAGACAGTGAGTTTAATGTTCTCATGAGCAATATGTAGCAAGACCCATACAGTTTCTCCATATTTGTCAATTTAAGAATGCCACCCCTAAGGGCTCCTGGGGGGTCTCAGTTTGTTAAGCAGCCTACTCCTGATTTCTGCTCAGGTCATGATCTCAGGGTCCTGGGATGGAGCCCCGCCTGGTGGGTTCAACAGGGAGTCTACCTTAGGATTCTCTCTTTTCCTCTCCTTGTGCCCCTCCCCCTGCTTGTGTGCATACTCTCTCTCAAATAAATGAATAAATAAATCTTAAAAAAAAAACAAAAAGAGTGCCAGCCCTAGAAGTTTGTTCTAAGCTTACAGTTCAACCAAAGCAGCAAGCTATAGGCATGAAGCTTATTGTGTGGTCTCTAGTAATGCAGCAAGTGTAATGCCCAAGAATAGAGCATGATTAAGTGATTTCACGGAAACTTCACTAGTTGGAATGCTATGAAAACATTTAAAATGAAAATTATGAAGATAATTGTATAGAAGGATGGGGAAATGTCTCTGATAAAATGTTCATATTAAAACACAGAATAAAAAATATGTAGATTTCAATGACAAATCTGGTCTCTATGCATGTTGGCAAAGCCTGAAATAGACCAGGAAAACCTTCTAGTAGTTAGGTGTTTGTTAAGGTCTTCTCATTTTTAAGATTTTTACTAATGGCGGCATTATGTTTATTTGACAGATCATGAAAGCAGGAAAGAGATGGTGGCAGAAGCTTGTTGAAATGACCCTCAAGAACGGGGCTTAGGTCTGGTGGGAGGTTCCCCCCCACTTCATCTCTGAGTTCTCTGGGGGCAGCCGCAGGCGTTTGGGGGCAAGAGGTCTGAGGTTTATGTATGCTTGGGAGGGAGTGAATGGTGTGCCCTGGGTCTGCCTCATCTCACGTCTGCCGTTCTTCATTCTTTGTCTCAGCTTAGAAGTCACTTTTCCGAAGTAAACCCAATTGCCACCCATACCCCCAAATGGGCTAGCTGCCCCCACTAGGTGTCCCCTTTCCCAGTGCCCTATGCTAAGCTCCACGTCTGCACCTAGCAGGCTTTCTGGTGATGGCGTTTACAGTGCAGAGGCCCCTCTGTGCTACAAGGGTTGGGATGTTGGGGGGGGGGCCCTGCATGGCCCCCCAATGCCTTGACACAAATACATCACGTATTCAATGAATGATCCAGGAGCCTGGGTTGTATTGGGTTCCTTTTAGCTTCACATACTGTGATTTTACCATCTAATTTTTACCATTTACCTATTTTTACCGTTAAATAAAGGAGCCATTGGGTTTTGGAGAGAAGTCCCAACGTCGGAAGTGTCCTCCATCCATCCACCTGTGGATGGGCTACCCAGGTGGATTCTGGCCTGGGTGTGGACTGTGAGCCTGGTCTGGGGTTGTGCTGGGAATTTTCATAGCACGTGGGTTGAGCGTGCATGGACACAGTCTCAGCAGTCCACCTGACAATGCCGCTGTGAGGGGGAAGCCTCTTCCCTTTTGTCGTGCCTGTACCTGGCAGGCCAGCCACGGGCCACATGTGACACTGTGACTGTGCCTCCACTGTGAATGCCAGGGAGCCTGCTAGCCCTGATGTCATGCATGCCCTCCGGGCCCAGGAAGTGGGCGTGTCAGAGCAGGGCGGAGGGTGACCAAGTGGTCCGGGTTTTCTGGGTGAGTGTGTCTCTGTATGGAATCCACGCACATACTTCAGTGTATGAGTGGATTTCAATTCAGCGAATAATTATTGTGAGCTTTGTGCTCTGCAAAAGCAACAAAGCGTTGCCACGGGCAGGGAGCCTGGGACTGTACATATCTGCATTGTGTGTCCCCTCTGTGTGTCTTTGGGAATGTGTTCTTGGCACGTGTCCTGCCTTAACAAGGCTTTTGGTGTGTGCATGTCTGTGTGTCAGTGCCTGGGTCCTGTGTGCGGCTGCTCGCTCGCTTTCCACCTTCACTTGTGCCTGCAGTCAGGCTCTGCACGTGCGCCAGCCCCCATGCGCACGTCCCCGAGTGACCTGTGCGCGGTGTGCAAGGACCTCCGGGTCGTGTGCATTTGGTGCGCTCGTGCCAGTCTCTCCGCACGCACGAACGCACCTCCACATGGCTGGGTGCACGTCCCCCTCGGTGTGTGCACGTTCCGTGCGCATGCCGCCCGGGTGTGTGTGCGGGGCGCTGCACGGGCGCGCGCCGGCCTGCGGGCGGCCAGGGACCCGCGCCAGTCTCCACGCGCCCCGCGGGGCTGACCTCCCCCCACCCCCTCCCCGCGCCCGGCCGCGGGCTTCGGCTATTGGCCGCCCGCGCCCTCGCAGCCGTCACCCCTCCCTCCCCCGCCCCGCCACCCGCGCGCCCGCGGTCCCCGCTGTCCCCCGCGGTTCCGGCGAGGCCGCGCCGCGCTGCGCTCCGCTCCCATTGGCTGCGCGCGCCTTTGTGTGGCGGCAGCTGCGGCCCCAGCGCCTTTGAATGTCGAGAGGGGCCGGGAAGGGAGCCTTTCCATGGGCCATCTGTCTCCCCGCCAGCCGCCGCCCCACCGCCGCCCGCGCCCCGCGCTCCGCCTCCCGCCCCGGCGGCTCCCGCAGCCCCGCCGCCGCCCGCGCCCGCGCCCCGGAGCCGCGCCACAAAGGGCCCGCGCGCAGCCGCCGCCGCCGCCGCCGCCGCCGCCGCGCGAGGAGCCAGGATGGTCCTGGTCCACGTCGGCTATCTCGTGCTTCCAGTGTTTGGCTCTGTGCGAAACAGAGGTATCGCTTTTTCCTTTCGGGGTCCGCTTCGGAGCGTGGATCGGCGCAGGCACCGGGGCGGGGGCGGGCGCCGCGGGCGGCGGGGGGCTTAGGGCACACCCGCGGGGACGCAGGGCGAGCGGTGGCTTCTCCCCTCTCCCTTTTGGGGGACCCCCAGTGTGGGGGTGGCCGCCCTCGTGGGAGCTTTTGTAGTGAAGTTAGGGTTTGGCGAATTTGGGTCCCTCCCAACCCCAGCCCCATTTTTTATTCTTTGCGGTGGACGCGGTTCTCCCAGATCACAGCCCCTTCCCCTAATACCTAGCCCTGTATGATCGAAAGGAGGAGAGAGATACATGACTGTATGCGTGCGCGCGCGCGTGTGTATGTGTGTGCAAGCGTACTTGGCTTTCTGTTACTTGGTTTTTTTGAGGCATATGTATGTTTTTGTGTTTTTTGTGTTTGTATGCCTTCATCTTTTGGTTATCGCTACCGCTGGCTGGTTAGCTGGGATCTGGTTATCTGCCCTATCCCGTGCCCCAGCCCCCACCCTCCGGTGGGCACTTACACGATTTCCCGTCCGGTCCCATCCTTTTCTGCCCTTTAACCCTTTTTTTGTGTCGCCCTTTTTACACCCCCCCCCCATTGTCTTTGTATGACAGTTGCATTTATGGATTCAAAATGCTTGGGTGTGTGTGTATGTGAGCGCGTGTGTAAGTGTGTGTGCGCCTCGGAGTCAGACGTGCACTGCTGTGCACCCCTGGTCCCGGCCGGAGCGGGGTGCCCGGCCCTCGGGTGTTCCGCTGTGTGCGGATGAAGTGGGAAGCCGCCCCCCACGCCAGGCCTTTGCCCTGGGCAGGCGTTGACAAAGCAGCAGGCCGGCGCCGGCTTTGTTTTTAACTGTGATATATGGGGTGTGTTTGCACGGTCCCCTTCCCCACATCCCCTTTCCCTTACATTCTGCTCCAACAATAGCTTGGTTTCCCCCTCTTCTCCCCACCCCCCCTCCACATTTCTTCCATTTTCTTTTAATCAAAAATTCCCACCTCCCAGAGCGAATTCGAGATGCATTTAGATTCATTTTTTTTTTCTTTTTTTCTTTTTGTATTCTGCCTCTGGACTCACATTTCTCTTCTTGGAAATGTTTCTGCTACCCTCTCCCACTCCAAGTCTGCTTAAATCCCTGCTGGCTAAGGCCCTCCCCCACTCCCCCCTCCCTCCCGCCCAGAATGATGTCTTCCCTTTGCGACCAGGGCTGCTCCACCGAGTCAGAGCAGGGGGTGGGGTCGCGGGGCCAGCGCTGTAGTGCGCCCCAGGGGCCCGATTGGGCAAGCAAATGAAAGCCCGGCCCTCTTTCTTCCAGCCCAGCTGTCCCCAGCCCCACGCCTCTCCCCAGAACCTAAAAGGCAAGGTTGGCCCCCTTAGGCCTGTTTGAACCGCAGTTTTTTTTGTGTTGATGATAGAATGATGACATTCTGCATTTATCAAATCTTTTTTTTTCTTCATTGTGTAGCTCAGTGAATGGTCAACTCGCTGCTGTGTGCGCTGTGACCCTTCTGCCTCCGCATTTAGCTGTATTGTGACACCCCTCTTAACCATCTCCTGTCTCCATCTGAGGAAAGCATTGCTATTTAAGCGGCAGTATCCCTATCTCAGGCCGGCCTAGCGGTGGAGGGGGTGTGGAGGGGGTGTGTGAGGAGTAGGACGGGGGCGTGGGCCGGGTGAGCGCTCCCTGGAAATGCCAGCCCCCTCCCCAACACACAATTATTATGTCTTCTTACTTGGCATTTCCTCTCAAAACGGGTGGGGAACATTACACTAGGCAGAAATTCAAAAATGATTAAGAAGGATGTTGAGCCTGAAAGTATAATTATCCTGATTAAATCATTATCATCCTCATTAATACCACAGATCTCTAAATACCATTGCAGGATACCGATTTTACGGTTTGAAATTCAAATTGCTCCGCTGCCTTTAAATTTTATTTTTGATATGTTCTCCTCCCCCCAAACCCCCCCCCCCCCGCCACCCCCCAATAAATTCTGCCCCAGTCAGTCAAAGTTTACTTTCATGGCAAACACGCCCACAGGAAATTCAAGGGTGGAGGGTGAGTCGGGCTGTGGGTAAAATTTAGCACAATGAGATAAGAATTCATGACCTTTCGATAGAGGATACTAATGCTTAACCCAACAAGGTCCTACACCACAATCTTCTTGTAAAACTGTTAGATAGCTTGCCAGCTTAAGTCTGTTCTTTTTAGTTTCCATTGTAGTAGTATAGGATGTAGGCCATTTCAGAATAGATGTAGAGAAATAACCATTTTTGTATCTTCATCTTGTTTAGCTGAGTACATTGCACTGTAAATCCCTGTTAAGTGGATTCCTTTTGCCTTGGCTTGGAGGCTCCGGCACCCCATTTCCCACTTACCTGGGTGGCCATCAGCTGGTTTCTTGGCAAACACCCAGGCATAAGTGAAGAGAGTACATTTAGTCGGAGGCAAAAAATACTAAGTATATATATATATATGAAAATCTCTGATGAAATGACAGTTGCCGCTACTCCGTAGCCTCTGAAAATTTGGTGCAGCAAGGTCCCTGGCTGAAGGGGGAGCCACGGCCATGGCATCTTAATTATTTAAGGGTACGATGTCAAGAGCATCTCTGGACATCCGCCCCGGCCCTCAGAACTGCCCCTTTAACAGCCGGCTCCCTTCTGCTGCCTCACCGGCCTGGACCTGCTTGTAAACTGAAACAAAACGACGGCAGTGATGTAAGAATAAGGTCCCTACTTCGAGGGCCCTTCCGAAATAAAGTCCCAAGTGGCTGCCCCAGATTGCCACTTGGCAATCTAAAAAGGAAGAGCAAAAAAAAAAAAAAAAAAAAAAAAAAGAAGAAAGAAAAACGAATCCCCAGCAAAATGGTTTTCCATTAAACAGGGATAGCGTGTTCTGCTGTGCTGAATTACTTCCTGTTCTTATTTTGTGGGTAATTTTTTCTGTATCAAATATCCTTTTGGTTGTGTATCTTTTTCACCTTTTCTTGTACTAAAACTAAAGCATGATCTGTATTTTTTGACATCCCCCAGTTGACAATGTACAGCGCTCGGTTAGAGGTGTCACCCTGCTGAAACGTACTGTGGTCGTGTAGCCCGGGCCATCTGCTCATTGTACGCTGCTTTTGTTCTGTTGCTCCCTCCGAAGCATGGTGGGCCCAGCCTTTTTTTTTTTTGTATCGTGTGCATGATGACATTGTTACACACAGAATCCACTAATACTAATATACAATCTCTCAATAAAGAACTAGTTTTCCTATATTAACCTAGTGTGCTTTTTCTCTTGCTGTTTTCCCATTTATTGTCGTATCCTGCTGTTTAGATTCCCCCCCCTTGCTTTTCTATCCCCACCCACCCACCACTCCCACCTCCCATTGTAAGATTCGAGTGAATGCCTTTTTTTTCACTTTTTTTTTTCCTTTTCCTTTCTTTCCTTGCTTTTCTTTTTCTTGTCTTCTTTTCTTTTCTTTTTCTTTCTTCCTTTCCTTCTTTTTCTTTCTTTCTTTTTTTTTTTTTTTTTTGGTGGTACAGATATGGTGACTTTAATACCAACTAGTCCATATCTTTTTACAGTAGACATCTGGGGCCATGGGAAAGGTCAGTTGCCCTGACACACCGAAACAGCTCAGCTGTTTAGAGACAACCCCTATCTTTGGTCACCTGTGCAGCCTGCGCATTTCACCATAGTTTCAAAGTTACAGGGCACTCAGCTTGTGATGCTGGGGAAGAGGTGGGGATGTAACACTTAGGTTGAGAAAAGGGATACTGTTCTTAACTAGCAATCTGTAGCATTTCAGACTCGCCTGCAAAACCCATTTTTAGTTGTGTTTTAACTTTTCCTTTTACTGTCTCATTGATTTACTGTCCTTACAAATCATGCCAGGGGTAATATGTTACATGTAGTTGAAGCCATGGTCTAGAATTTTAAAGCATCTTCTTATATGTGCCTCTTTAAGTTCTTGGGACCTGCAGTGTAAGTTTTGCATTGAGATCCTGCATAAGGAAGATGTTGAGAACAGAAACCAACTCAGACCACCGCCACATTTATCCCAGGGTCAGCAGCCTGACCTGTTACTGTAGAAATAAGAGGGTCTGTGTCCTCTGTAGGCTGTAAGCCAGTCAAAGCTGATTATAGCCTAGTTCCCGGACAGCTGCCTCATCTGTGGTCCTAGTGCCTCACTTGAGAAAGAAAGCCAGATCTCTGCCATTGTGTGTGTGTGTGTGTGTGTGTGTGTGTGTGTGTGTGTGTGTGTGTGTAAGGAGGTGGGGTGGGGATCAGGAGGGAAATCGGGACCTACCCCCAAATTAAATTGGAAGAAGAGCCCTTAACGTGTATCTGTTTTCCGTAATTACATTTGAGAAGCCAGTGGAGAGGTATTTTTTCCCCCAGAGTGGAACCCAAATTCAAGCATTTGTCAATTACACCTATTCAGTTTCAGCCCAGAACAAGTCTTGTTAAATGAGGCATTTTAGACACCGAGGGAGCGGGTTGATTAAAGAAATTCATGGTTCCCCCAAAGGGTCATCATTTTGGAGCTGCTCTTCCTTGGGCCCTACCTCCTCCTCTCTCCCTGGGCCTGTGTCCTAGGGTTCCTCTGCCCCTCTGCTGGCATTGCTTCCCCACATAGGTGCACCCTGCCTGGCCAGTGCTGCCTTGCCTTCTTTGTGGCTTGGTAGGACTCTCCTCTCCTCCCATTACTGCCCTTTCTGCTCTGGCCCTTTGTTCTGGTGCTCTCCCCAGCCTGGGTGGGAGAACTGAGCTGATTTACTGTGACACATGGACACACATGGACGTTCCCAGAGGAGGCTCCTGCTGTAGTTGGTGCGAGAAGAGCTATGCAGGCCTTCAAGGATTTTTTGTTTTTGTTATTTGCTTCTCCTCCTCCTCCTCCTTCTTTTATTTCGATTGACATGAAACTTTTAATTTTGTTCCTATTTGTGAAAGCAAAAGCAACCATTCTCCCTCCCATCCTCAACAGTGGTAAAACTACCCTCCAAATCAGGTGATGACCCTCGTTTTTGTCCTAGAGAGCAGTGGCTTTTATTACATTGATGTTAACCGGCTCTAAGATTCTCTTTTTCTCGATTAGTGTGATGTATGTCAGAATTGCAAGGATGGGCTTGTAACCTAGTAATAATATAGAAAGCTAGTGGGGTTAATGGGAAGTCATGTTTCAGCAATTTATCAAATCATGCTCTATTTTCACCCAGATTGTCAGAAGAAACACATTCAGATGAAGAAGCCCTTTCCCCCTTGACTGGATGATCCAATCGTTACAAAGCCATTGTACTTTGTGTCTACTCTCTCAACCATCTGACACATATCCGTTTTAATAACTTTTGACTCCAGGATTTTGGAAAAGCCATCTGTTACTTAGATCCTACACCACAGACCTTGTAGAGAGATGAAGCACAGCTCTCGTTTGCCAGTCGTCTTTTCAAACAAAAGGACTCTTGAAACTAGCAGCAGATAAGGACCACTTAAATGATGAGTTTTCTGAAATAATAGTTATCCATAAACCAGCCAAGATTAGGGGGAAAGACCATCAAGGGCCCCGATGCTCTAAGAGGCAGGTGACACAGAGTGGGTCACCTCTCTTTGTCTTACAGTTTGCTCACCTCCTGCCCCACCCCAGCCTTGCCCCCCCCATCCTTCCCATCTTTAAATAAACAGCCCCAAGGTGCCCCCCTGAACAGCGTACTGGTTTCCTTAGCTAGGAAAGCAACAAGTCCGTGTGGATCCAGGTGCGTTGTGAGGGCCCTTCCCTGGCCAGTAGACTCAGGCCCCTGGACTCCCTGTCAGGGTGTGACTCTGGACCTCAGTCCTACCTGACTACTGTTTGCACAAGTGTGCAAGACATTTGTGCCTTAGTTTTTCTGTGGGTCTAAATAGCTCTTTAAAAATTCCTGGCTAAATGTAGTATGAATGGGAATCAGTATTTATTAGCTTCCATTATGGCTTAGCCACAGAGGAGCCGATCTATTTCCAGGAGAGTTGGGGGAGAAGGGTGGGGAGGGCTTGCCTTGCACAGGTGCTGAGGATTTTCTGGATGACTTAAGAACTAAAGGCAGACCTCTGTAACCTTGCAGCGGAACCCGCTCGCAATGCCTGGGACTTCGTGTGCTCAGTCATTCATCCATCTGCTCACTCACTCACTTGTTTGTTCATGTGGTTAATGGGTGTTTACTGAGTACCTCCTTGGGGATCAGTTAAGGGGGATACAAAAGGATCGGGGTGCCTGCCCTCCCAAGGGCGGCTTATGCCGAGACTGGGAGATAAATGCTTCGGAAACCGGATGCGAAGATGTTTTATGCCAAAGCACTGAAACAGACAGCAGAACATCCGGACCAGGTGAGGGAGAGAGAGCCTGGGGCCGTCCAGGGGTTAAGTCCCAGCCCCGTCTTGGCCTTGAAGGGTGAACTTAGACCACTGTTCTGAGCATCACCTGAACAGTGACCATCCTGATACCTGATAGGGTGTGTCTAGACTATTCAAAGTTACTTGGTATGTAGCAGGTGCCTAGGGCCTGCGAGGGGGCTGGCCTGTGAGGTGGCTGCCCTCCGTCCCCCATAACTGTAGGAATTAATTCGTGAGGGATCAGATAAAGTCTCAGAGACGACCTTGCTGAGGAGGTGGGGTTAAGATGAGCCGCAAAGGGTAGTGTGCTTCAGCAGGGAGGAGGAGGGAGAAGGGCTCTGGGTGGGGGTGGGGAAGGAGTGAGACTTTGGCTAAGGCCAAGGGGCTCCGCTGATGTGGTGAGGGTAGGAAGTGCCTACGGGGAGGGCTGTGTATGTGCGGTGTGTGTGTGTGTGTGTGTGTGTGTGTGTTTGTAGGGGTATGTGTGCAGGTCTGCTGCCTTGCGTGGCCTCAGGAGGCACCGGGACCATTGTCTGTCCTTGAATGGTTCTCTCCAAAGCATAGCTCTAGGAGTTAAGCAGCACAAGGTCTAGAGAATGTGGGAGAAAGGGCCGGAAGGTACTTGGAAGCCAGTTTTGGAAGGCCTTGAGAAGCTCTGGGAGAGTTTGAACTTGTCCCTTTAGCCATTGGGAGCTTTCTGGGGAGAGTGGGATTTCAACAGCTCATGGTGGCGCTGATGACAGAGTGGGGGGCCTAGGGGCTCAGGCCAGGGAGGAGGCCACGACATGCTTCCAGGGGTGATGGAAGCCTACAGCAGAGGTCTGGGTGATGGCAAGGGCTGTTCTCATGAGGGGCTTTACCATAAGAAGTGAGCAGAACCAAGTCTGGCGGAGAGGCTGAAGGGCAGGGAGGTCTCAGGGTGTGGGGGAGTGTGTAAGACCATGAAGACAAACCGGGAAGATGGGAGCACCAGTCAGTTTCAGGGAGAGATGAGTTCAGTGAGTTTGAGATGCCAAGAGCGACAGAAGGAAGGAGACCATGGCCCTGTCTTAGGATTAAAGACTTCTACTAAGTAGCCGGTGGGGTTAGGAAATTCACTTCAGTAAAAATTCTTCATGTTTCCATGACAACTCCTCAAAAACCTCTCTCTCCAGTCTTGGAAACCCCTTATCCGGTTGTACACATGCCATCTTTAGTCAGGAGGCCGTTCTCTCCATAGCCTCTCTTGTGACGTGGACATCCGGGGTGCTGCGCCCTGCTGTGCCCTGATATCTCAGTCTGAATGATTTTCATCCAGTCTCACCCTTCTAGAGAAGACAGACTCCAAGGCAGGCAAGTGTCAGGGTCACGGCCTCATGGGTTTGCAGAAAAGGTGAAAAGGTTGGCCCTGCGCATGTGAGGGAGAGGAGCTTGGGTGCTCAACAACTTCCATCTAGGTTCCCTCATGGAAGGACTAGAAGGACATTTTGGAAGATTTAGAAAATAGACCAAAGGGGGGGGAAATATCTCTGAGGTGTCCCCCTGTCTGAGATCATGCCAGTGAAGTTCCTCCCACATTTCTGTGCATACATGTGTATATTTTTCGTCAAGCTGCAAACACAGTAATGTCCAACCCTGTAGTCTCCTTTTTTTTTTTTTTTAAATGTAACGTGTCACAGCCTTTCCATGCCTCCCTATGTTGTTTTGACAAGCATCCCTGTTACTGGCTGCACCGTATTCCCCGTGAGCCATGGCTCTCCAGGCTCGGTGGCATGGGAGGCATTCCCGTGGCCCTGGCTTACAGGGGTGCTGGGGGCCACCAGGGAGGAGAGGTCTGGGGCTGGAGCTGACAGCTCTGAAGTCTTTCTGCCCCCCCTCAGCCCCTCCCATCAATAGGCCCGAACAGCTGGAAGGGGGGGCAGGTCAGAGGGGGATTGGGGAAGGAAGAAGGTTTGCAGAAACTATTGAGAGCTGGGTGCTGGTCTTTGTTCTGCCACAGACTTCTGTGATCTTGGGCAAGTCAATGTTCTCCCCTGGGTCTCAGTTGGCCCAACAGTCAAGTGGGGAGGATAGACCCATGGTGTCTGTCTTATAGGACTTGTTCCATGAGGCGATGGGTAGGAAACAGAGAGAGAAGCCAGCCTAAGGCAGTGGTAGCAATAGTGAGTGGCATTTCTCAGAAAGGCCATGTGGCGGGTGTGCTGGGTGGGGTGGGAACAGCTGGGGCTCACAGTCCTGCCCTGCCCCAGTGACCGGCCACCGGCTCTGCGCACTCACTTGCTATCTGCCAAGGGAGCTAATGGCCTCGTGGCCCCTTCCTGCTTGAAAACACTGGGGTTTCCCCTAGATGAGAGGCACCTTCCATTGCTTCTTTGACTTTCCACAGGGGCAGCAGCCGTGTGCTCTTTAACGCCCAGAAGCAACTCTGGGCAGCAGGTCGCACTGTGGGAGGCAGGGAGTCTGGCCTGGCCCAGGGCCTGAGCTCAGGGGGCGCCTGCTCTGCTGCCTGGGTTTGCCCTCCAAGTGAGAAGTTCCCCTTGTTCCCTACTGCATCCTTTCCCTGGAACATCCCACTGGGGCATGCCAGCCCAGACAGGGGGGCTGGTGCTCTGGGAAGCCACCCATCAGTTGGCCTGTCCCATCAGGGCTCAGCCACTGCCCCAGGTAGCGGGGTGCAGCTGGGAGAGGAAGCCTGACTGCTGACTCAGCACCGGTCTGCCACGTGGAGAGGGGGTGGAGGAGCCCTCCGCTGGGAGGAAGTGAGAATTTGGCCAACACCTGTCTCAAGGAAGGGCAGGAAGCTTTGCAACAGCTGCTGCTCCCAGTCTGGGGCCGGGAGTGGGAGGGAAGCGTGTGGGGGTGGGGTGGAGGCAGGGGGAGGCGCTCTCGAGTGTCCCCCTTCCCCCCACAGCCAGCTTTGCTGGGGCTCTGCTCCCCCAGAAGCCGGGGCCTCCATGCCTCCCCTCCCTAGTGCATAGGGCCTTACTGTCTCCTGGGACCACCCCCTCTCCTAGAGCAATTCTCCTGCTCCTGAACTCTGTGATGGTAATGGATTAATGCCCTCTCCTCCGCTGCCCCCCGCCCTCAGGGTTGGAGATACCAGGAGTCTTCCTTAAGCCAAAGGATGATCCTCCCAATAAGGCCCTCAGCCTCCAGGATATTCCCTGGAGGTGGAGAGGGAACGGACTGGCCAGGAAAGGGCCCTGCTGAGCAGAGTTGAGAAATCTGGCTCTAGGGAAGGTGAGGCATGACAGGGAGAACATCGGAGTGCGCAGACCTTTCTTCAAGGCTCCCCGCACGGCCAGTCACCCTTGGCTCAGCAGCCTGCGTGTCCAACTTGGTGCTGAGGCAGCCGGACAGAGCCTTGGCCTCAATTTAGTCAGAGCTCACCAGAGCTCCTCCTGAGCCCCGGGTTAGGTGGCCTGTGGCCCTGGCCTCCCCTTTGGCGGGCCCATGTCTCTCCAGACGTAGGTAGAAGTCAGGCCCAAAGAGGGAGCTTGGTCCGCTGCTCTGGAGGGAAGCTGGGCCTGGGAAGCGGCACCTCTGGACTTTCTTCGGCTGAGGGGATGGATGCTGAGGCTGCCCCCCTCCTCCTGGGAGGCAAAGCTGGAGCCAGGCCAAGAGGGAAGGGCAGCAAGAGGCTGTGGGAGGGAGCTTGGGCCCTGCCAGAGCCAGAGGAGCCGAAAGCCTTCTCCCTGCCAGGAGGAGGGGGCTTGCGAGAGCGGGGAGGGGAAGAGAGGTCACAGGTGGTGAAGGGAAAAACAGCCAGGCGGCCCTCCCTGGCCAGGTGAGCTGGGAGTGTGATGGAGAAAGTGGGTGAGGAGCCCAGACAGGAACCTGGGGGGCATTTTCCCATTCTGTCCTCACCACATCCTGAAGGGTCCAAGCTTCTCCCAGGAGACAGGCAGAGGAGAGGAGCGTGGAGGATGGGAAGATGGGAGGAAGAAGTTAGAGACATGCCCTGTTGTCACTGTCCCCACTCCTCAGCAGGGGCTGCGCTTCATAAGTACACACGAAATCTGTGTCCGTACCTACAGAGTCCTTCTTTGCGCTCACCATGGCGGGGTGGTCCTGGCCTGCCTTCTGGGAGCATCCCTGACTCCAGGCAAAAAGGGCCTTGCCTTGCCCCAGCGTAAACATAGCATGATTTCCAGTTTTACTACTAGATCTGGGGGAAAAGGGGGTTTTATATTAGACTAGACAAAGAACTCTTAAGTCACCAGTTACAAACGTGACATGAACTTTTGAGTGAAAATGTAGGACTCCGAGGACGTATTTCATGCGGGCAGGCCAGACTGTACCCCTGTGGCTGGGGGCTGGTTGCTTCACACCCCTCTGTCTTTCGGGTGCTGCCCTGGAAGATACGAAGCATGCCCCGTGAGGCAAGATCTCTTCACAGAGCTGGAAACCCAAGCCAGTCCAGTGGCTAGAGTTGCAAAGCCAGCTCCCGAGCACTGCAGTCAGGATTGGGACCTGGGTCTCTTGACTCTGAGGGGCCAGTGGTCTTCTTGGGTCTTGACCCAAGGCTAGTGGGAAGCGGCCCGAGCTCTAGCAGCTCCGACAGGGGTGGTCGAGGGATGCTTTGTTGAAGGCACAACTGGGTGAGGCTGAAGACCATGTGGGGTTTGACTGGGTGGAGAAAAGCATAGTATTTCAATATGGCTGCCAATCTGCCATATTGTTTCCCTTGCCTGGAGAGCCAGGACTGGGAGCAAGGGTCCGAGTGGGGAGGTGGACATGAATCCCATGAGAAAGCATGTGAGGGAGGTTTTCCTGTGGCGGATACCCAGCCGGGCTCCCCTCAGGACTCTAAAAAGACTCTCACTGTTACTGTAGTAAATTGTACACAGCGGCTCACCCTTCTCTGAGGTTTTCAGTTCAGGGTTTCAGTTACCCACTGTCAGCTATAGTCCAGAAACAGATGATCCTCCCTCTGGCGTATGGTCAGAAGGTCAGTGACAGCCTAACCCTACATCTTAGGGCCCCGTGTCCTTCATCTCACTTCCTGTCCTCACGCAGGCCTGGTACCACCTCACATCATCACAGGAAGAAGGGTGAGTACAGCACAGTGAGATATTTTGAGACACAGACCACATTCGCGTAACTTTTATTAGAGTGCATTAGTACCACTGTTGTAATTTATTATTAGCTATTGTTAATGTCTTACTCTGCTTTATTTATAAATTCAGTTTATTCCAGGTATGTGTGTGTGTAGGAAAAAAACACAGTTATATATAGGGCTTGGTGCTATCTGTGGTTTCAGACATCGACTGGGGGTCTTGGAACATATTTCCTGCAGATAAGGGGGAGCTAGAGTAGAGCATGAAATTTGCTGTTTGAACCATTGTAAACCAAACAATTCATGGGCGCTGAGTATATTCACAACACTGTGTCACTATCACCACTTTTTCCTTTGAAAACCTTTTCATCGCCCCAAACAGAGGTCTTCCTTGACTTTGAGGCCTGCTCCCGGGCAGGACAAGGCTCTGCTCGCTGGCCCTTGAGGACAACCGGGGACAGTAAGTGGTAGCAAGAAGTGCACAGATGTCGACATCCAGAAATCCTGGGTTCAGTTCTGGCTTAGCCAGGTGACTCTGGGCCTCCCTGAGCCTCATCCCTTCATCATTACAACTGGAGATGATGGTTGTGGGTGTCAGCACAGGGGGGAGGTGAGGGGAGACGTACAAATGAAGTACGAGGCACCTGGAACCCGGTGCTTAGCCAGCGGTGGTGGTTCCCAGCTCCTGCTGTCCCCTCTGAACACACACCCTGTTTGTTCGGGCCTGGAACCCTGGAACAGTCTAGGGGGTCCTAAGGGCCAGGCAAGAGAGGGCCAGGGATGTTTCAGCATCACTACGGAAGCAGTTAATGAGAACTGAGATGGGCACCCAAAGCACAGAGAGCTTGGCTCCTGGCCTCGCTGGAGAGACCCCTGAGCACACCTGAAGTGGGTGGAGAATGCAGACTGGGCTCCACGGAGGGCCAAGCTGATGGTCATGCTGGCTAGAAAGCATGGTCCAGCCTGGAGGCAACTGGTCAGGGCTGGCGCACGGGATGGGGAGAGGTCACGGAGGCCTGAAAAAACCAGTCCTGGAAGAGGCAGACCTGGAGCTTCTCCCCAGGAGGGAGATGGGACCTCCGCGGCCTGGAGGAGCTATCAGGTCGGCCTGCCTTCCCTCCCCCCACGTGCCCCCCGACACAAACCCCGATCTGATCCAAGAGGTGAATGTTCAGAGTCCTGTGGCTGTCATCCTCGTCTTTTTTTTTTTTTTTTCTTTTTCTTTTCTGGACCATTGGGTTCTCTCATTTCACTGTCACGCCACCCATTCCAGTCCCTTCCTCCCTGCTATCTCCCCTGGCCCTGGCCATTTCCCCGGCAATTCTCTGCCCCCTCTCCCACCCCTGTGTGGCAGGGCTGCCGGAGGGCCTCAGCGGGTGCACATGCCATCCCTCGGGTGCACCTGCAGAGGGTGAGGCCACCCGAGGGGAGCTGGGGGCTTGGCGGCCCCTTCTGAAGTGGGCAGCCCTTTCAGGGCACTAGTTCTGTTCTCTGCAGAATGGCTGCTCATCTGACCCGCTGGGCTGAGTGAGAATGGAATGAGGGGGATGGACGGTGTCCACCCTGACGCCTGGCACGGAGTATGGGGCTACTCTTGTCATATGTGGCTGTCTACTAGGAAGTTGCCACATGCAGAACCCTCTGCCTGCTTCCAAAAGGCTCTTTGAATTTGGTAAGGGGAACAAAGGGGAGGAGGAAAAACTTCTTTGAGCCAAAGTGTTCTCATCTGTAAAATGGGAATAGTGCTGATCACCCTCCCCGCCCCCGCACTGGCCCCCAACGGGGTTATGATGAGGCTGAGAGATCTGATGGTGGGTTTGTTCAGCTCGTCTGACAGCTGTGCACGGAGCATGTGCCCTGGGCACTGGAGACACACACAAGAACAGAGACAACAAAAGCACCAGCAAATGCTCCCATAGCACTCACCTGTGCCAGCCACTTTCCTGAGCTCCTTCCCTACCCAAAACAGACCCAGTATGCAGGAAGGTCCCAGGTGGGTACTGGGCGCTCTCTGCCTGGGGGAGGTGACCCCGAGCTGAGTCTTAAGGGGTGCCTGCAGTCGCCCAGGAGAAGGGGTGGGGGCAGCGTGTTGGGGGCACAGGGTGGGCTGAGGAGCAGAGAGCCACCCACCCCACAGGTCTGGGAATGAGGACCACGTCCTGCGGGGGGAGCTGGGGCTTTGTCACTCCTGGGTGTTAGCATAGCAGTGTTGCCCATGGATCAGCATGGAGGCTGTCTGGCTGGATTCGTTGGGAAGGAGGGGCACCCACTCTCCCCAGAGGTGTATGTCCTGAGCTTAGGGCTGAGGGCGAGCCCAGGGCCCTGCCCTTGAAGGCCTAGGAAACATGGTTGATAGCCCCCTCCCTGGGAAACCATGAGGGGGCAGAATAGCCTCCCCCACCTTCTGACCTCCTGCTGGGAGGGCAGGAGGGGTTCAGAGGAGGACAAGGTGAGGGGGATGTGGTGAGTGTGGGGGGTGGGGCTGGAGCCCACCCTTGCAGTAGGGCCCGGGGCTAGCGGTTGCCACACTATCCACACAGACCCTGGGACCCCCTGAGCTGTTCAGAAGAGTCCATATTCCACCAATGAGCAAACTACTCAGCGCGTCACCCCTGTGGTGGAGAGCACCAATGCGTGTGAGCATGCTGAAGGCACTGTACAGGAGCCCTTTGGTTCTGCCTCCGGAGCATGTCCCCACGCTCTGTGACCATGGACCTCTGTGTGTGTGCACGTGCGAGTCCTAAAACGGCCCTTGAACTTGGTGCATGGAGACTGTTTGGGAGATGCCGGCCCAGGCACTGGGGTCATGGAGCTCAAGGCTAGCCCCCAGCAACTCCTTATACAGAAGGGAAATGGCGGCTAAGAAAGGCCGTGGAAGGTGGCCCATCCGCCGGTGACTGCCCATCTCCAAGTCCTCCCCTGCCCTGAGGCTTCCTCGTAGGAGGGCTGTCTTTATCTGCTGAAGAGATCTCTGAGATCAGGAGGTCAGGGGTGAGCTGGTCACTCCCTCTAGCAACACCCTTGCTGGCCAGCCCCGGGGGCAGCTCTGCCAGTGGCCAGGGAGTGAAGGGGGCCCTGGAGGGACTGGCCTTTCACCAAAGCCTTACTCTGCCTAAGACTTCCCTCCTACCTTTTTTGTATTTATGACCTTGTGCCAATGCTGCAGGGTGGGCTTTCTCCCTGCCTGGCTGTGAGCCCCCTTGCCCCTTGGCCGTCAGCTGCGTTTGACATACGATCCACATCACACTTGCTGTTCACATAATAGTGCCTCCAGATGCTCAAACCCAGCACACTCAGCCCCGCACAGTCCCCGCGTAATGCACAATCCCTACACCCTTAGGACACAGCACACACACTCAGTCACACTCACTAACATCCGTACTGGATCAGAGCATACAGCACTCTCCCCCCCCATAGATGTAAATAAATGCACACATAACCATGAGCGCCCCCACACACGCACACACACAGGTACACCCGTGACACCTGCTCGCATTCTCTGACAAAAGGCAAGCTTGAATGTCTCCAGATGAGATCTCTTCTCCTTCCTGTCCCTGACATGCCACCTGGGCCCGAGGAGGCCCCCATCCCACTGTCACTGAGTTCGCACAGTTAATAGTCCAAAAAAGGAGGTGGAGACCTTCAGTCGGGATAAAGCCGCAAGTCCTGGGTATCTCCATATGCCCTGGTCAGTCTGGCCAAGTTAAGGGACCCAGACCTGCCTCAGAGCTGGGCCTTGCGACACCTAGTTGTCCCTATCCTCGGGGCTCTGCTTTCTCCACGGGGCCTTGCTGAGGCCCAGGACGGGCTGAGTCTGTGTGGGCTAATGCGGGAGGCACAGCTGAGTTGACGCGTTGTCCACTATAGCCATCTGGTGATGGATAAAGCAAACCTGAGCCCGTTTTGGATGTCAAGTGGCCTGGAGGGCTTCCTGGAGGAGGCGGGGCTCGAGCTGGGATGAAGGCTGAGGACCATGCCATCAGGAAGCTAGAGAGGGGGGACAGGGAGGTGGGAAGGCCACGTGAAGAGCATGGAGAAGAGTGAGCGTGGCTGGCAGTTCCCTCCAACCCAGAGAACCCCAGTGGCGATTATGGGAACAGTTTGAGCAGAGATGGGAGAAGAAGCAATGAGGCCAGGAAGTGGCCAGTAGCCCTACTCTGCTGAGGTTATCTCCTGCCACTGCGGGAAGACCCTTCATTTAGTGCTCAGTTTCCGCACCCCAGTGGCTGGGGGAATTAAAGAGACCATGCAGTACTAATGTTACTGCCTTGTTTTATGAAGTGTCCTAACAAGCCGGGAAGCCAGGCATACTCAGCCTTATTTACAACTGCTATTATTTCTCTGACATGGAGATTAATTTGATGATAGCTGTTTATAAGCTCTTCTATCATCAGATGGGCCCATTACCTGGGAGGAGAGGAGGGCTGGATTTAATTTGTGAACAGTGCACTGGGTTTTCCTGCTCCGAAGTGTGTGTGGGAGTCACAGTCATAAATCATGGAAGGCAACAGCAGCGCTGAGACCGGAGGCCCAGGAGTTCCCCGAGCTGGCGCTGTGTGGGTGAGGGATGTCCCGGGAGGTGGGCCTGTCTGTAGGCCCAGGGAGCAAGGTGGGGAAGCATGACCACTTGGGCAGGGAGAGAGACACTGGGGGAGGAGGGCCGGGGGTTCACCCAGCCAAGGAGCTTCAAACTCACCTATGCCAAGTAAGAATCATCTGGGAGCTTATAAAAATGCAGATTCCCCCAGCCAGGGGGTAGGGCTTGGGAATGCCAGAGTCTGGAATGTACACTCCTGCCTAGATGAGTATTGGTCTGTGGGTCGGCCAAGGTGGTTCCCTCAAGGTTCCCCCTGCTCCAAGCAAAGGCTTTCCTTCCCTGGATTTCTGGAGAGAAAAGGACAGGAGAAAGGCCAGCAAAGAATGAAGTTGGGTCTTGAGCAAAATGGAAGAGTTTGCAAAGGCTGTCTCTCTGCACCCCTGGGACCCCCCAGCATTGTGAGACCCTCCTGCCGAGTAGGAGAGAGGCATTAGTTCGTGAATGTTTTCCCTCGGAGGGCTGCATGGGCTTTACCTCTCAGGCATCTTACGTGGATCTGTGGGTTATATTTTATTAAAGCCAATTGAAAGATAAGAAAACCGCGGTGTTGCAAGAAGTGGTTTTAGATTTCATGGCCTTGAAACTGAGGCCTGGGTTTAAATGCGGCTTGGACATGGCTGTCCTTTCTATGACCTGAGGCAGTATTCCCAACCTGGAGGCAGGCTGGAGGCACACGGACACTGCAGCCCTCCGCAGAGAGTAAGGCTACTGCATATGTTGGGGTAGGGATCTGTAAGACCTTGAGGTGCTCAAGGAGCCCTCATGCTCCATGGACCTAAGCAGCATTCCTCCAAGGGCTGGCTCTATTTTCTGGCGTGGGGGAGACTCTGGAACAGAATACAACAGATCTTTCTCCACCGGTAGCCTGGAAGACCCTGTCCCTGCAGGTCAGCGGAGGAGATGTGTTGTGGAGGATGAGGGCCTATCTGACTCACACAAGGAACCCTCATCTTGCTCTGATGGGTGGCAGTGGCCCATGGGCGGTGACCTTGCCCCTTGCCTTTCCCCTTGCATTTCGTGGGCCTGTCCCAGGATGGCTGCTTTATGGCCTCTGCCTCCCAGGCCTGGGCCTTCCCTTCTCCACCATCGGCTCTTGGCAGCTTTGGCAGGGCTCTGCTGGGGAGACTTCTGAGCCAAACCTCCTCATTTCTTTGGGCCAAACACCTTCATTTCCTTCTCCTCAGGGGCTGTAGGCCCCATCCAGGGCACTTGCTTTGATGAACTCATAAAAGCTCACAAAATGGGAAGGAAGCCAGCATGGACTCCATCGGAAGCCCTCCCCAGTCGAGAATCCACACTTGTGTTAATGCAGTCTACGTTTGTATTAGCTGTTTGGAGCGCACAACCCCCTTTTATGGAGCTTAGTTCAGGTGGACCAGGTCTCTCAAATCTGCCAACACCTGCTATGGAGACGTTTCTGTCTTAGCCGAGTGGAGCTGGTTTATTCGCTAGGGTGTAAGTTTGGCTCTGGAGGCAGCGATGCAAAATAAAGGGGGTTTAAAGGAGGTAGCAACTCTCTAGAACAGCCTGGAGTTAGTGGTCCTGGGCAGGCATGGTCCGTGGGTACTCGATGTCAAGCATCAGTTACCTCCTCTCTTATTGCTCCACCCCTCCCTAGGGTGCGGCCCTTTTCTGCAGGTCCAGGATGGTGCACCCCCACGTCCACTTTCCAAGCAGTGGATGGAGGAAGAAAGCAGGAAGCACATGAGGCCAGGCTGCCCAGCACCCACTCTCATCCCATTGGCCAGAACAGACCCACATGACCATGTGTGGCTGCAAAGGAGGCTGGGAAATGTAGTCTTCATTCTGGAAGGCCATGTGCCAGCAAATTTGGGGCTTCTGTTACCATAGAAGGAGAGAATAGATATTGGGAGACAAGTCGCCTTTGCCTCAATTGGTTCTTAGACCTGTACATTAGGCCTTGCTGTGATCCTCATTAAAGATTGTCCGGTGTGTGCACTTCTCCACTGAGTGTGGTGGGTGGGCTAGCACGCCCCCCACCTTGGCTTCACAGAGCCTCAAGGTGGGAAGGGAGAAGACACCCTCCACGCTGGCATCAAACCCCTGTGCCATATTGATGGGATGTATTCATTCATTTAATGACAGATTCTTGTGGTCCTGGTGACTAGCTCTCATTTTGTCTCTTGTCCACGAGAATGTAGTGAGGTGTTAGAGCAGAGGCTGAGATGGTGACTGGAAGTGCCCAGTCCAGAGGGTGGTGTTCAGTAGACTCCCAACAAGCGCTGTGCATCCTTGGTCAAGGTACTTAACCTCTCTGTGCTTCAATTTTCTCATCTGAGAAATGGCAGTGTAATCATGGCTGGCCCCTGGGGTTGTTGGGAGATTCAGTGAGAGCCCTCAGGCAGCACTGAGCTGTGGCAGGGGCAGGGCATGGTGGCGGCCCCAGAGGCAGGCTGGCCTGGGGGTCAAGAGCGCCACCTCCACATCAGGCTGCTGGGAGAGAGTGAGGCTCTAACCTCTGGAGAAATTTCATGAGAGACAGGGGATCCCTAGAGCTTTCCGCACAGGTGCCTGGTAAATAGTGGGTACTTGGTGAATGCCAGCTTGCTCCCATGCCCCAGCCCACTGCCCCTGGTAAGGGTTGTCACATACCAATCCCTAAGTCCCTCCCCCTCCCTAGGCAGGTGGTTGGGGGGGGGGGACAAGGGGAAGGACTCTGAGAATCAGAGTGGAGATGATGGGGCCTAGGAGCTGCTTGTGGGGGCTGTGTAGAGGACAGGTTCCCCTTCCTGCCTCAGACTCTGCTGGGGGAAGTGGGGTGTGCCTCAGAAGCGGTAACTAGACACAGACTTCCCACGTTGAGGGCTGGGAACATGGTTCCCGGGGCTCCTGGTGGGTGGCCTGTCTGTACCCCAGGTGATTCTGTCTTCCTGTCCGTCAAGACTTAGCTTCCTGGTTTTCACTGGAAGCCTGGAATGGCAGGGCTGGAAGGGACCCAGAGATACCTGGCTCATCACCCCACCCCCCATCTTAGAGGAAACAGCCCAGGGAGAGGCAGGTGCTTGGCCAAGGGCCAAGGGCCAGGGTGAAGACCTGGACCCGCCTCTCGGTCTCTGTTCTTGCTCCTGAATCAGGAGGGCAGGAGCCACAAGCCTCTGGGTTCCCCAATTCTCTTTTCTCTCCTCTGCCTTCTATCCCCAATGATGAATTATTCTGTCTCTTTCCATGTTGTGGTCACCCGTCTGGGGAAGACCCAGGGAGAGGCACACCCATTAGCAGAGACCCCTGTGGAGCGGTGTTTGGAGGACAATGTCTTGGGGGAGCAGCCACGATGGGGAGGGGGCATTGCAGGGTCAGGGATTGGGGGTTTGGGCTCGGCTACTAGCTCTGAGGCTCACGGGTGTGTGCCGAAGGACGAGAGGGGGCACCATGGGACCTGCCTCCCAGGGTCCCAACACAGTTTGTGACCAGTGAGGGGCTATTCAGGTTCGAGGGCTTCTGTCCATCGAGACAGTAAAGATGAAGTTTCTTGGGGGCACAAGGCACAGGATGGGAAGAAGAAGAAGCGTGGTCAGAATGCGTTGGCACCGAGATCTAACCGTGTTATTCACAAACAGGAGAAACAGGAGAAATCTTGACAAGAGTCTCCATCATTGGTTAGACTCTTCCTGGGGTCTCCGCCCCAAACTTTAGGCTGTTCACACAATGTACTGCCTTTGTCAGCGTCAGTAGGCTTCTGAGCGGCACGCACACTTGTGCATTTCACATCTCTGACACTGGAGTGCAGCTGATCAATGCCCACGTGTGCTAGTTTAATTGCCTTTTAAAAATCTTTTCATGGTTGATAAAGGGATGATTCACCAAGTTGATGGTCTCCTAGAACTGACGAAATTTGGCAGCTTTTCCACGCAGCTTTGGGGGCTACAGATCAGTCTGTGGAACCCTCAGGGGCAAACATCAGTGTCCAGTTTTGTGATTAATAGCATCTACGTTCCTTTCTCAACATAGACATCCTCCTTCATTTTGTTTTTAACATTTCATGATCCCTCTCACCCCAGGACTGAGGGGGATGAGCACATTGGGGAGGGCCAAAAGTCAGCAAGTTGGGAGACAAAATTCCTGGGACCCCTTGGATGAGGACCAGCCTTGGTAACAATTCTGGGTCCTTGGGTTCTTTGCTGGTCTGATGGGAGGTGCATTATCTTCTGCTGTACTCTTCAGGGGCTGGTGAGGACCACGGGGCATACTTGTTGTCTAAAAGGCTCTGGAAAGGACAGACCTGTCCAGAGCTAATATTCTAGGAAAAATGTGAACTTCCTTGATATTCCCTCTCTCTCCAAACCAGCTGTCCAAGCCCCCTTCCTGTGCCCATCAGAGGACTGCCAATCTTCTGGATAGTAAGACGAGCCTTCAAGGATGCTGATGCCTCCCATTCCTCCCCCAGCCACTGTCTCCCAGTGCCTGGGAGGTCCCTTGCCTGGCCTCGCCATCCCTGAATTCAATGTCTGCCTGGGCTCCTGGCAGCTCCCCTCCTTGTCTCTACTCCTTGTGAACTCACCTGCCCCCTCAGGACCTTCCCTAATCCCAGCTGCACGCATGTGAGCCAAAGCCTTGCATGGCCCCATGATGCTTTTGGGACCCCAGCACCAAAGTACCCAGGATGGCCCTGCCACGTGGGGGATCTGATTGGATGTTGATGATGATGATGGTGAGGATGATGATGATAAAGTTGATGGTGAAGGGCCTCCGTGGTGGGCAGCACCGTGGAGGTATGGCCATGCGATGGGGCTGTCGGGCCAGGGCCATGCGCCATTCCTTGGCAGGGTTCCTATGGCGCTTGGCCCTAGACCAGGATGAGTTTGGCTCAGGAAGATCTAAGCTTCTGCCATTCCACCCTCATTGCCCCCTTGATTTATTACTGAAATATTTATTAAGCCCCTACTCTGTGCCAGGAACTTGTAGAGGCTTGTCCTATCAAAGACCAAAGAGATGGCGTTATCTCCGTTCCTTTCATTCATTCATTCACTCACTCATTCCCACATGTTGACTGAGCAGCTGACCCCGTCCCAGGCGTGTTCTAGGCACCGAGGGTGCAGCAGTGAGCCAGAACCCTCCAGCCCGGCTTCACTGAGCTGACGCTCTAGCGGGGGCTCCCCAACGGCGAATAAGTAAGCAGGTCAGCAGCGTGCGAAGGTGACTCCGGGCTAGGGGGCAGAATAGCTCAGGACATGGTGGGGGGGAGTGGTCAGGGGTGCTGGGGCAGCGGTGCCGGGAGAGGCAGGGGTGCTTGCTTTAGGTCTACACCGGGGAAAAGCTCTGTGGTCAGTGTGATACTACCAAGCCCGGCACGGAGGGCAGCGAGAGAGCTCCGGAGGCTGTTAGAGGCTGAATCTTGTCTCCCTTGTGAGCACAGCTGAGTCTGGCCGCTTCCTGCCTCCTGGACAGGCTGGAGGGTCCCCCTTACTGGGCACTCTGAGCACGGCCTTACTCCGTCCTCCTACCATCCCTGGGAGGTAAATCCCGTCATTATCCCTGGTTTACAGATGGGGAAGCTGAGGCACAGAGAGGTCACCAAAGCCCACACAGCTTGTAGAGGCTGAGCTGGACTCAGATGCAGGCAGGGAACCGCAGAGTCTGAGCTGTCACCACTCTGCTATGCTGCCCTCTATGTCAAGGTCACATCCCTGAGTCCAGGGGGTTCTCGAGCCCTGAGCCAGACGGCTGCCTCTCCTGCCCTCACCCCTCAGGGCAGGGGTGCTGACTGGCCAGGGTGGCACCCAGCATGGTATTCAAGGTCTTTCTCGGTGCTGGGCTCACTGTCCCCTTCTACCTGTGAGGAAGCTGAGGCCCAGAGAGGCAAACAGACTTGCTCAGAGCCACATACTAATTAATGACCAAATAGGTTCAGGGAGTCTCCTCTCCCTCCTCCTCTGCCTTCTGTCTGGTATTTTTTTGCCCGAGAACTTCAGGACTGGTGGCAAGGCTGTGGGAGGGGGAGGCAGGGAGGAGGTGGGGGCACCATGGGTCTGTCCATCTGCTCAGGACAGGCCAGGTGTGTGCCTGCACACGTGTGTGCACATAAGGGAGGACTCACATACCGCCAAGGATGCCCATGAATCAAGCCCAAGACAGAGGCGGTTGAGAGAAGAGTGGGTGCCCGGAGTCTTGGTGCCCCTTCCTGGACCCCGCGTCCCCAGGCCGCTCCCCATGGCAGTAGTGCTCCCCTCCCCTACTGCTCCCCTAATGGCGCCACCTCTTGTCCTCGTAACTCCCGTAACTCCCGGCCTCCATTTGAGATCTTGGTCAAATCTGCTTGTGGTGTGGTGACCTAGGCTTTACACTCAGGGGAGCCCGAGACCCCAAAGACTGGGGAGGCTTCCTCCGGAGCCCGGTGGAGCCCTGGCTGGGGGTGGAGGGCAATGTCCTGAGCTGCAGTTGTGGCTTCGGGTAGGGACAACGGGCTCTGTTACCCTATTAGGGTTACCTGGGGAGCTGGCCCCAATCCATATTCCCAGGCCCAACCGCACAGATACCTTTCTGAGGTAGGAATCTGTATTTTTAACGGATCTGTGACTTTTACATGCAAATGAGTTGTTTTGTCATTAAAGAAGAGAGACACACACTTGCACTTGGGAAAATGTGAGCAGTAGGGAAGACTTGTTGCTGAGAGCAGGCTCCTTTCCTGCCCCGCAGCCCTCTCCCCAGGGCTGACGGTTTTTAATTCTCCTTCTGGGTTAGGCAACAAGGGTGTCCCTTGACAGAGCACGCTGTGTTGAACAGAACCCTCTGTCGTACCTTCTGGGAGCACAGGGTCTAGTTGAGTGACAGGGAGAAACAGATGACCCACAAATATGCACATCATCGTGAGAAGGGACAAGGGCCAGGATGACCCGACGGGGTGTCGGGAGGGAGCACGGCAGGGATGACCTCATTTGGCGGGGCTGTGCTGGAGGACATGGTGGCTGATGAGCAAGGATTTCCTGGTGTCCCGTCCAGGACGCCAGGGGCTTTTCCTGCAACCCTCAGGGCTCCACTCACCTCTTTCCCTACGTCTGGGTATAGAGGGGAACAAGACTCCTCCTGATGTTTCAGAGTCACCTTCTGCTTAGGGACACAGGGCATCAGTCTTGATAAGGATTGTACTGGCTGCCTTAGGCTTGTCCTAAGGCTAAGTGAGTGGCTTAAAACCATAGAGATCCCTTTTGTCACAGTTCTGGAAGCTAAGAGTCTGGAATGAAGTTGTTGACAGGCTGTGCTCCCTCTGAAGGCTCTGAAAACGACCCTTCTGTGCTGCTTCTCTCTTCTGTTGGTGGCCGGCTGTCCTTGGCTTGTAGGCACCTCCCTCTAATCTCTGCCTCTGTCATCACGAGGTCTTCTCCCTGTGTGTATCTATGGCTACACATGGCCTTCTTATACGGACACCAGTCTCTGGGTGAGGGACGGCTCTCTATCTGTGTGACTGCATTTGAGCTTGGTCATGTCAGCAAAGACCCTATATCCGAATAAGGCATAGGCGCGGGGGTGGGGGGGGTTTCAACGTCAATATATCTTTTTGGCAGGACACAACTCAACCCACAACAAGGATAAAACATGCAGGCCCCGGAGTGACCCAGCCCAAGAGGGCGGTGAGGATTACAGGAAGGGGGCCTGGGTGGGGTGGACGGGGCAGGGCAGGCTTCAGGAAGGGGAAGGGTGGGATGGTGGGGGAGGCTCCAGGTATGTGGGGAGGAAGGTGGAGCATGAGCAAGTGGACGAGTGAAAGACAGCCCAGAGACGGGAATGCACAGAGCACACACAGCCACAGGAGAGAGGCGCCAAGGACCTCCTCAGAGCCGCCTTCTAGAACTGTGAGTCCCGGAAAATGAGGCCATGGTAGTTACGAAGCCTGCGGTATATCCTGTGGGTCACCCGTTTGCTCCCCCCTTGAAGGCAGTGAGGGGGGTTCCGGGGGTGTCCTCTGTGACCTTTCCCAACTGCTGGCTCTGGCCTTGAGATATGGTGTCTGCAGACAGAGGAGAAGTGAGTGTCCCTTGGGCTCCTGGGATGAGCTAGCAGCTAGCACGTTTCCCCAAAGCCCAGAGCCTCTGGCCCTTGGTGACAGGCTCCAAACACCCCGGACCATCCCTTCCTCGCCTTATGCCCACACAACCAGCTCCTTTTTCCATCTTTTCCCTTTTCACGCGCTCAGGGAGAAAAGTGCAGGTGGGATGACACCCACCTTGTTCCCCGGTGTCTAGAAAAGGATTCGCTCGGAGGATGTACTCAAGAAATATTCTTTTGATTAAAAAAAGACCACAGCGAGAAGAGAGACTCCTGACAGTGGCATCTCAGATCTTGTCCCTGCAGAGACGCAGATGACCCCCAAGCCCCCACCCCCAAAAGCCCTTTATGCAACCAGTGTGTCAGGAGGACCGGGCTCCCGTCCCACCACTGCTGCTGAGCAGCGGTGAAGCTTGGGTGAGGTGCCTCCCCTGCCCAGGCCTCAGTGGTCCTCCCTGGAAGGCGGAGAGAGCAGTGTTCACTTCACAAAGCTAACATGAGAATGCAGTGTGACCAGCTGTCCCAAAGCTAGAATCGGGCACTTTGATTCCGTCTGACAACCTGAGCCCTTTCCCAGGCCCAGGGGGTTCGGGATGGGCAAGGCAGGCTACTCGCTGCCTGCAGGAGGTATGGACAGTCTGCTGGGATGGATTTCAGCTGGTGCTGGGGTCAGGTAAACCCCTTCCCAGGAGGTGGCACATAAGAGGGGAGTGGACCGATGAGGAGGAGTCAGTCAGACAAAGAATGGGAGGAGAGGTCTCAGCAAAGGGAATGGCATCTTGGAGATTAGAGCTTATGGCCTTTCCTAGACGCGGTCTAATATGGTTGGAGCGTAGAGAGCAAAGGGGATGCCAGAACTGAGGCCAGAGGCCCCATGGACTCCACCTGAAATATCGTTGTATTGGTTGGCATTTTCTTTGGTTTAAAATCCAGATTATTTCTCTCATCTGTATAGAAGTCTGGAGGGAGCAATCCAAGGCTGGTGTGGTGCTCCAAACTGTCAGGGAATCAGGCTCCTTCTGCTAATTGCTCTGCCATTCGTGACTTCCATTCCCAAAGTCACTTGTGACCCAAAATGACTGCCAAAGCTCCAGCCCTTGTGTTTTCATTCCAGCAAATACGAAGGAGGAAGAGGTGAGGCTGCCTTATCAAAATTAAGGCATTTCCTAGAAATCCCATGTACCATTTCCATATAAATCCTGTTGGGGAGCTTGTAGTCGCTGAATTATATTTAGCTTCAAGGGAGGTTGGGAAACAGTCTTTATTCCACATAGCCATGGCCAGCTGAAAATGGGGCGTTCTGTTACTGTTGAAGGAGAAAGATGGATATTGGGAGATCAGTCATGGCCTCCACCGAAGTCGGTTGATGAGGGCACTCTGGACCCGGAATAAGACGACATCCATCACGATTCTGGGCATGGGCTTCACTGGGAGGCTTCCACTTCACTCCCCCAAACAGAGCTACCTCGTCCCGCCAGTGTGGTCCATTGAAGGTCTGTGCTCCCCTCCTCCTTGGAGCCCTCATTCTGCTGGGATGCTGAGGGTGCTGGAGGTCTTCACTCCTGCGGCTAGGTTGGGAGGAGGGATAATGAATTTGTGGCCGGCCAGGGAGGACCACAGGGAGTTCTGTCAGACAGCAGACTCCAATGGGTAGTCAGACCCAACTGGCATAGCTGCCCTACTGCTTCTGTGGGCTAACCTGGGAGACCAGCGTTCCTAAGAAAACGCATTTGACATTCTATCACCTCGTTTACAAACAAACCTGGAAACCCAGATTGCCTGTGTCCTATTCTCAAACGTTTCCATAGCAAATCCCTGCTTTCCAGCCTTGCCCTGCTTTCTTCTCTTTGTGGGCCAAAGTGCCAGGTAGCACCAGGCAAAGGACCCCAAACTGAGGAAGTTATCAGTGCTTCCCTGGGGGCTAGGAGATGGGGGCTTCGGGAGAACCCCTCCCAGGCCCTAGGACTGCCCTTGGCAGGCACGTGAGTTGGGATGAAGAAATCTGTCTGGGCTGCTGCCAGCATTCAGGCACTGGAGGGTCAGGCTGCTCTCAGGACCCTGCGCCGGAGGGAGAGGAGGGCCGTCCAGCCTGGGGGGTATTCAAGCTGCTCTCGGGGACCCATGGGGACTGCAGTGCTGTGGAAGGGGGAGGAACCCAGGGGCTGGACTCAGCACCCCAGCCAGAGACTTCCTACTGCCTTTCAAAGGGCGCTTTCATGGGACTGGCATTTAAAGGAAGGTCTCGGTGAACAGAAAAATTTGAAGACTCCAGCTAGCCCCTCAGTGAGCAGCTGATGGGAGACGGGAGATGGGCCGTGCAGGGAACAGCGATTTGCCGGAGAACCACACTGCGGGCTGGCAAAGCCGGGGTGTGAGCACCTTTTCCCCACACCCATTGTAAAGTGTCGCCACTGTTACCAGCCCACTGCCTGCAGTCCAGCTGGATTAGGTGCTCGATTCTTGACCTTCTGAGAGCCCCGGCTCCAGGCGGGAGATATTTTATTTTTTGATTTATCTATATTTAATTGAAGTGGAGTTGACAACAATGTTTCAGGTGTACACCATAGTTCCAAGGCAAAAATTTACCTCAATCTTTATAAACTTGCCCTTCTAAAACACAAAAAATAGTAATTACACATTATGATATGGAAATCATTATTACATATATATATAATATATATATGCATATATGCTTATTAATATTTGACTGGGCATCACAGGCACATGACATAATACCCAAAAGGCAGTGAAAGTGGGGCTCCCTCCCCTGTGTCCAGCCAGTGGCCCTCCAGCTTTTCCTCTGGACCCTGTCAAGGTCTGTCATGCCCGTTTTGGTCAGCCCTGTTGATCCCTGTTGATGTTATGTTCCATGTGGTTATTAAGTAGACACGATTATGGAAGGAGAGGGGCAGTGGGGCCGACTCTCCAGGAAAGGGCCTGCCTCAGTTAGCATGGGGTAGTGGTCTTGGTGTGAAGGCCTGTCCCCCACCCACACATAAGCTAGCAGACCCTGAAGGCCTCCAGCCCCACCTCTGCGGGCTCCTGGGAGAACGCCCTCTTGACTATCCTTGGACCCTAGTCTCCTGGGCTTGCAAGCAGTGGTTGGGGGCAGGGGACAGATCTCCAAGATGTTTTTCAGCTCAAATTTCCCTGAGTCTCTTATCTGCTTCATGGCCCATTTCCCCACTTAAAGACATGAAGAAATAGGGCAGCATTGAAGATAATAGCTCACTTACGTCCCAGAAGGATTTCAGAGCATTTACAGAGCACGAGCAAAATGGAACTCAGATCCAGCTGTGGTTGGCCTGCCAAAGGCATTCCCCTCCTGCCCCATCCCTAATCAGAAATGGTGGGGGTTCGGGGGGAGGCCCCAGGCCCTGGGTTTGGGAACAGGTCCATGGTGACAAGGGATTGGAGGCAGTAGCTTCCCTCCGAGGCCAGTCTTTTCTCCACCAGGCCATGAAGTGGGCCCCAGTAGGCCCACAGGATGGATGCTTGAGGACACCATGATTCCCTTCAAGGCATTTCGAGAAAGTTGATTTCTACCCCAGATTCCTTAAACCTGAGTTTGTTGTCTTAGAGTCGGCTGGGAGAGTCCCTCAGGTTGCTCCTAAAAGGGATAACAGACTTTTGACAAGATGCTGGGCATATAGGCGGGTCGCCTGGGGGGAGGGGTGGGAGGCGGGTGGGGATGCATTGTTGGGAGAGGTCCCACCGGCCCCAGGACTTTGGTCCCCTCATTAGCCATGCCTGCAATTCCATCCTGGGTATCCTCCTCGTGACTCACATCCTCGTCTTCAGAACTCTGAGGAGCACCACAGAAGCCCCCCAAGCAGACGGGGGCACAGCCATACCTCCCTCACTTGAACCTGTGAAGGCCTCGGAGCTCTGTGACTTACAGACTCAGGCGAACTCAGCCTTGGCCAACAGGGCTCTGGGAACTTGTTCTGGTGAACAGACAAGAGGGAGCTCTGCTCACCGTCCTAAGGTTGGGGTGTTTTAAGTGGGGGTGTTTGAAGTGCATGACAAGGTTTTCTTCCCGGCAGTCCCCCTCTGGCCCTTTCCTTCAAATGACAGTAACCCAGCGTCCTCATGCTGAAAGGCTCTTGGAGGTGTCTTCGCCCAGCCCTCCACTTGGCACAGGTGGAGGCCGAGCCTCGGTGGGGGGGGGGGGGGGGCTAAGGCCGAGGTGGTGGCGAGGAGCCAGCCAGACCCCAGGGCTCTCGTGTGGAATGGGCCCAGGCCGCCAGCGTGGAAGCTCACGAGGACATAGGCTTTGTCTGATTCCTTCCCTGCTGGATCCCCAGGGCCCTGTCCAGGCCTGACACACAGTAAATGCTCAGTAAATACGAGCTGAGCCAAGCAAGGGGAAGCATAACTCATGCTAAGTCAGAGGGGTCTGAACAAATGTGGCTTTGAAGTGCTGTCAGCCAAGAAAATCCCTCCTTCTCGGGGCTTCGAACCTGGCTCTGAAGCTGCGTGCTCTTCATTCGTCCGTGTCCAGCCGGGGCTGAGGTGGTTTGCAAAGCTCGGCTTGCGCGGGGCTATGCTGGCCCCGAAGTGGAGTCTGTCCCTGCTTCTCAGCTTGGTGCACCCTCGAGTCAGGACTCACCCTTTGGTCGCTGGGTCCCCTCCTCACCCCAGCACACCCCCATCCCCACCCCTGTGCTGGTCAATACCTACTCTGAGTGCAGCCCTGTCGTGGGTGCAGGGGAGGGGACGAGAGCAGGTGGTCAAGCCACAGCCCAGAGTGGGGGGCTTATGGGAAGATGGAGGACTGTCACGGCCCTAGGGAGCTGGTCGTGTCTCTCCATCCAGGCTGCGAGCTCCTTGAGGACAGGGAACTTGCCTCTTTGTCTTGGGTGACACCCAAGACTGTGGCGGGTGCCACCAGTGAGAGCATGACCTCCATACTCACCTCTCAGAGGCCCTGAGGCCTGGGCTCTGCTCCCTGGAACCTCTTTCCTAAAGACAAAAGGTCTTCTGGGCTCTTTTCTCCCCACCTCCTACCCACGTGCTTCCTTCCCAACCAGAAGTTTGCTTGGACCAAAACATCCTCAAGAGTTACCCCAGGTGGGTTTCAGTGCGTTCTAACAAACATCGGAGTAAGAGCTGCGAGGACATGGAGCACGCTCTCTGAGGTGACCAGAGTGCCTCATTTTGTGGGGCCTTCCAGGACCCTTAGCGGTGCCTGCCTCACGGAGAGGTGAGCTGACCTCCTGGGCATGTGATCTCGGGTCATCCTCACCCCGCATCGCAAGCAGCCCTCCTCCATCTGGATTTTAGGACCGGTTTGCAAGTGGATTTTGTTTTCTTCAGAAGCGCCCAAAACCGGGGCTGGAGACACTGTGGAGTCTTCTTTTACAAGGTTGTCCTTAGGCTCCTTCCGACCACCTGTCCCTATGTGTTGGTTGGGGTGGACTTTGCTGAGAACCACACAGCCCTGGGAGTTAGAAACTGGGGGAACCAGGTCCTGTGGATTCATCTGAGCTCCTCCCCTCCAGGCTGCAAGCCGGAGGCTGCGGCAGGCAGCTGATGGATGGACCATGTTTCCTGGAACTTCAGGGCGGTTTAGGTGCTGGAAAAGAGCTGTGTCCCAGATTCAGGAATGCTGGGCCCTTTGGTCCCAGCTGTGTCCCTGCCAGGCTCTCAGGTATCTCTTTCTGTCTCTGTCCCAAGAGAAGGGCCAGTGAGTTGGCGGTCTCTGGGACCCCCCCTTGCGTCCAGCACTCTGTGAGTCTCTGGTTCTCCCAGATAGCCCTATGTTATCACCTTCCCCTGCTTCTCCTGCCGTGTCCTCTCCAGGAAGCTTTCTGCCTTCTTGTAAGAGGACAGGAGGAGAGTTGCTCTTTGGAACCAGCCCTGGGGCAGAGGAGAGGGGCTTGGACAGCAGGAGCCTAGATGACAGGTGACCTCAGCCCTGGCCTTGAGGCTCCCAGGTGAGCTCTTCAGAAAGTCTAGTCCCCTGTCTGCATTACGCACCCCACACCCCTGACTCAAGGTCACATAGGGTCAACGGTCCAGGGGTTCTGTTCTGCGGGGATCGATGTCTGTCTCAAAAAGTCTCGAGACTTTTCTCTGCTAAGTAAACACATGGAGTTATTTCTTCACAAGAATGCTGGCTTTTGCCTTGAGTGTCCTGGCTTTGAAATCTGGCCAGGTACCTTCCCACGTCATGACCTTGGGCATCTCACTTCACTTCTGGGCTTCCACATCCTCATCCAGTAATGGGAGCTCTAACTTCTTGGCTAGATTGTCCCGAGAGTGTAGGGTGTGAGCAAGGAACAGGAATGACTGCAGGCAAGGGGTAAAGCAAGGTGGTCAGCCCGAGGGAGGTTGCAATCATTTGCAAAGGAAATGTCACACCCTGTGAACAAACAATGGGGGAAGAGCCCAAATTGGGGTCTAATTAAGAGATAATGCTTGGGATTCCGGCATTAGTCCTCTGGGAGATTAGGGGAAGTCAGCTGGGAAGGCCTGACAGTATTCTTTTCTCCCCGATTTTCCCCAAGCCCAGCCCAGCCCAGCCCCAAATCTGTTCTTCCCAAATGTCCCCTTAGATGCTGTAGTTCATTTTATGATAAGCCCCTGAGAACTTGGTGAGGGGTCATGGAGAATTGCTCCCAGCTTTCCCATGCTCTTAGTACACGAGCAATGCCTTCCGGGGGGATTCTAGAAGAACTGCTTGGTACCCTAGTGGTCATGAAATGCAGGAGTCAGGACAGAGGAATAGTAGGATTTCCGAAAAGCTTCTAGACTAGAAGCAAGACGGATCTTTCTGGAATGGCTCAAGTAAAGCTGCACCTTGAGATTTTTCTCTACTCTTCCTTGTCCTGGAATTAGGTTGAAGCCATTCATTCATTCACTCATTCATTCATTCATTTACTTAGCACACACATAGGGATGGGCCACTATATGTCAGGCGTGGAACTGGAGCCTAGGGAAATGAGGGCAGACAAAACAGTCCTGGAGAGTGAAATGCAAGTCTAGCAAAAAGCCTTCTGTGTCCTGCTGGAGGGAATGGATTTTCTGCAACTGGCTTGGGGCCCAGTCCTCCTATTGAGCTTCTGGGATTCACAACAAAAGGAAACTCATCATATACTTAATTTCTAAGAAAAAGGAAATAAATCACCAGGCAAAACAACACTGGGGACCTTATAAAGCAAACAAAACAGGAAGACACCGCGGTTGGGTGGATGAAAGTTTCCTCCCAGGCTGCCCATCTGTGGGGGGCTGTGGGATCTCTTCTTACAGATGCAGGGTTTTGGGGGCTTTTCCAAGGACCTTTTGGGATTTAGCCTTGTAGTCCGCGGGTTCAACCCTCTCCAGATGTTGGGTAGACCAGATGACCCCTGAGGTCTCCATCTGCTTTAAAATCAACAGTCCAGGGATTTTCAGGATCTAAGCCCAAACCGGAAGAATAGTATTGATGTTCAGCCTGCCCAACAGGGAGTCATTTGTCCATAGCAATGACCCAGAAAGTGAGCAGCTCCCGCTTGGAAGAAAAGTGGCTCTCCGTTCCGTGCATTCGTGCTGAAGTCTCGTGCTGATGCTCTTTGAGGCAGGGTTGAATTGGTTCGTGAGTGACAGATCTGTCAGTTGGCCCTCTAGCCTGGTATCTTCGTAATCAGGCAGTGTCTTCGTAGTGAAAGAGTAGCCCTCCACCTGCGCCTGAAAACCCCCATCGTCTAAAGCCTTCAGCTTGATGGAGCAGGTTGTGTTCGAATGACCTCTGGCAAGAGACCCCACCAAACCGACCTTGGCTTTTCCCCCTCAGACCCCAGCTCCCCTGCATATCAGGTTAGAGGTAGGCCACTCAAGACTTCCTGAGTGTCAGAATCTCCTGGGTACTTGAAATGATTCGGAGAGTCTGTGTATTTATTCCTGCTGCTCGGCTTCCTTGGATCCCCATAACCCCTGGCGCTCCCACAAAGTAACCCTTCCTGGGTGAGGCTTGTTGGAAGTTCACTAAGGGGGTTCCCCCTAGAGACAGAGATTGGATCTGGCTGATGTTGGCTGAGATAGGGTTGGGGTCCTGAACAGAGAATAAAATATGTTGGTTACATCATTTGCTCTTGCCCCCATCTTCCCCCTTTCCTATCCCCACTCTTTGCCCTCATCACCACCCTAATCCCCCAGGGCTGTTGTGTGGGAAACCAGGACTTCAGGAAGGGCCAAGTCAAGGGATAGAGGAGCAGGAGGAAGCCCCACGAGTGCCCTGGCTTCCTTATGTTCCAGGGGGACCCAGGTCAACTTGGTCTGGATTTGTCATGGGCTTTGTCCCCGGCCTTGTCCCCTGTCTAGCCGGAGGGCAGCCAGACCTCCCCGTGCAGTGATTCTGTTCTCTTCGGGACAGCTCCAGGAGGCGGGTCTTTTCCATTGCTTGGAGGGTCTCGAGGCACTCACGGTGTACCAAGGCCTGGCTGCGAATGAAGATGGGGGCGGGCTGCACGGAGCGTTGGCATGGTGCTGGGGTGGAAGCCCCTCTCTGCCGTTCACCAGCTTGTGACTGTGGGCAAGTCACTTAGCCTCTTTGAACCTCAGTGACCTCATGTTTGCTCATCCATTCAACCAGTAGCTATTTATGAAGTAAGCGGGACTTGGCCACACGGCGTTTCTGAGAGCTGGCTACAGTGCCCCGGACGGACCATGTCAGGAGGCATCCGAGGATGAGGCAGATTTCCTTTAGGGTAGAACAAAGGGACTGGTGTCTACACAGGAGTGTGCCGTGAGGGCTGGGTTGCTGGGCTGCGGGGTGGCTGCAGGTCCAGCAATGCCAAGGTCAGCGTCCCTCAAAAAACCCGAGTCCTGCGTGGGACCTTGCAGAGGGTGCTGATCAGAGCAGTAGCATAATCTGGAGAGAGCTTGGTTGAAGAATGTTGGAGCTTAGAGTGCATCCTGAGGCAGGACCCTTGGCTTCTTCCTTCCTCAGTGCTGGGAACCATAAATATGCCGCTGTCCTTCCCAGAGGCCCTTGGGGACTCAGTGAAGGAGTGCACAGGACAGTCTGGTAACAGTGCTCTGGAAGGTCAGGGCGTCACCATCCCCTTCACCAGCCCAGTGTGGGGCACCCGTGATCTCTCCCAGCTCACCGCACAGTCTAGTTTGCTTGGGTCCTGGAAGAGAGGGCCACTGTCTGTATCCCTATGTTTCCATGGCAACAGGCGGGCAGGGGTCTGTGGAGATCTCGGGGGTCTCGGGTTCTCCTGTGCGGGCTTGGTGGAGGGCAGACAGGGCTCCTGAGCCATGCCTGTTCTTGCTCTGACCCCAGGAATGAAAGGTTCTGTTGCCTCTGGCCAGGCTGTTTTATCCGCATGTGTTCAATCTTGTGCATTTTGCAAGGGACAAAAATCCGTGTTTCCTTTATTCTAACCACACTGCAGTGGTGTTATATAAGGGCTGCGTGGTGTCCAGGAGGCCTCCTGGGGCAGAGGGAAAATAAGATTCCTCACCTCTGTGGCCTCCACTCTCTCTTCTCTCCCCGAAGCCTTTTGGGGGTGTCACCAACTACGCTCTGAAGACAGGAAGTACACATGCACGTGCGTGCATGTGTGTGTGCACACGTGTGTGGAGGATGTACTAAGGGGTGGGCTTCCAACTCCAAAGGGAGCGAGTGCACAGAGGGCAGGGACTCCTTGGGTGCCTCGGAGCTGTGAACTTGATGCCTTGATGCTGTGGTTCTGGGTCTAGCATGGCTAATGCTCAGCCTTGGGGACTGGTGATGCCAGCCAAAGGCTCGGGAGAGTAACAACGCACATTTCCACAGAGCTTTGTGCGGCCTTGCTAAGGTTGCATTACTCCTCCATCCTGACGATCGACTTGGAAGCCCCTGGTCCCCCTGAAAAAATGAGGAAAGGGAGCACAGGGATGCTGAGCGGCTGGGCTGGGGTGGCCAGGGAGGGGTGAGCTCTGTCCAGGCCTCCTGACTCCCCGGCGGCCCACGGGGTCCTGGCTGGGAGGACGGGCCTAGTTGGCTGCATCCCAGAGAGCTTGTCAATGTGATGGTGTCTCTTGCCATTGATGACCCAATTCCATGGGATGTGGCAACAAGACAGCACATGCTGGGGACCCAGGGGGCTTCATAAAACCCTGGTGACTCCAAGAAGGGGGCTGAGCTCCCCAGTAGGAGCTCCACGGGCTCCAAGGACAGCCTGCCACTAACCACTAGAGTAGACCCGTGGGTGAACAGCCCTGTGTGGCTCCTTCCCAGGATCTGAGCGGGAGGACGGAGCCGTTGTCTGCATTGTGAGCGAGTGCAGGCAGTGGGGCTCAGAGCCACTGTGCCTGGGCAGGCCTCCCAGGCCTCCGACCCAGCCCCACACCCCAAGCGCTCCAGCAGCTGCCTGTGGTCCCCAAGCAGATGGGCAGTTGCTCCCACAAAGGGGATGTGTGGCGCACGGGCTGCGGTTCCCATGGCAAACTTAGGCCCCTCGTGTTTGTAATTACCCCTGGTGTTCTTTTCTTCCCTCCGCGTGAGTGAGGCCAGGCGGGGTCATTCTTGTCATCCTGGTCCCCCAGCTTCCCTCCCTACCAAGTGTCCCTGCATGGAGCCCTTCCCACAAACAGGAAAACTGGGCCCAGGCAGCTGCCGCATCAGCCAGGTGGGGCAGCTTTTGTTTTCTTAGAAAATCATTCTATTTGAGGGCCTCCGGCTGGCTCAGTCCAGGGAGCATGTGACTCCTGATCTCAAGGTCCTGAGTTCAAGCCCCACGTTGGGCATAGAATTTACTTTAAAAAAAATTGTTCTATTTTAATTGATTAGTTATTGTTTATGGTGGCAAAATAGACATAACATGAAACTGTAACCATTTTAGCTGATTTAAGTGCAGGGGTCCATGGCATTACGTACATTCGCATTGTTGGGCAAATATCACCCCCGTCCATCTCCAGAACTTTGTCATCTTCCCCAGTTGAAATTGTTCCCCAGAAACACTAATACCCCATCCGTCTCTCTTCAGTCCCTGGCGATCTCTACTTTACTTTCTGTCTCTGTGGGTTTGACTACTCTTGGAACCTTGTAGAAATGGAAATAGACAGTATCTGTTCTTCTGTGACAGGCTTCTTTCACTCACAGTAATGTCCAACAGCCTTATCCATGTTTTCCTGGGTGTCAGAGTTTCCTTCCTCAGCCAGGGGGCTTTTTAAATGCCTTCTCTTTTGCTCTACTTCTTTGGTTTTTAAACTTTAAAAAAAAGGCTCAGCTGTTTTCTTTCCTACATAAACTCTTGCCTGGAGGCCCCTGAATAAGGCCCATGAGAGCAGAGGTTCTCTGGCTGAACTGCGGGGAGAACCCACACGCTGAGTGTGGGGGCCCTGGAGACCCTCCCTGGGAGCTCCTGGGTCCCGGGCAGGGCTTCTGCCTTGGGGGGCCCTGCATGTCTTTGAGAGGGAGCAAGCTTTGGTCCTGGGTCGCTGAGGGCCCTGGCCTCCCTCCGTCATACCATTCCATTCCTGCCTCCTCGGCTTTCCTTCCAAACGCCCTATCCCCAGCTCTGGACCCCGGCCAGGCCCTCGGAGTCTTCTAACCCAAGCTGGGGTCCAGAAAAGTTAAAATATGTGCTCTGCTGGGGCTTGGGGGTTCCTTCTTGCCAATCTCCCCCCGCCTGGGCTTATCAGCATCTGTCTCTACAAGGTTCTTCTGGGACGCGGTGGAAACCACCTGCCTCTCCTCCCCACCGGCCCGCTCACCTCTTCTACTTGCTAGCTCTCCTGCCGCCAGAGTCTTCCCACTCCTTCCAGGCTGCCCAAGCCCCATTCTGCTCTGCTCCCTCTGGCCTCATCCATATATTGGCTCTAGATCATTCCTTTCCCTTTCATCAAAAATTTCTTGTCCTGAGCTCCCCTTCCATAGCACGGGTGAGTCTTCATTGTCGGATTACTTGCTTCTTGAGTTTGTGTACCTCGGGGAACTCTAGGATCATCAGAGACTCTCAGTTCCCGGCAGTTTTCAGTTTCAGTTTCAGGGAAGGTCCAGAGCCCACAGGGAACTTCAGACCCCACAGCAGGAGGCTTTGGTGGGGGCGATCTTTGGGGATGGGAGCAACACACAGACTGGAGTCCTTTTTGGGTGTCCTGTAAATCCATCGAGGCAGCCCCCGCTTTGCTTACACCACACAGCTGTGACCTGCTGGGGGAAACCACAAGGCAGGCTGAGACCCCCCACCCCCACCCCTTTCACGCGAGACTGTGAGTCTGGGCACTTTACTTCAGCTCCTGCTGCTTCCATTTCCTTCTCTATAAAATGGGACCTCGAGGTCTGCAGGGTTATCCAGGGACAAAATGAGATAGAGCCTGAGTGCTGGGGCCAGGCTGGCACAATCAGGCCCAGCAAGTGCTGGCCACCCCAGGTAGTGCTGTCGCCGGTGGCTGGGGGCCACCAGACACCTCTCTGCACCTGCTGTCTGCTCTGAGCCTCCTTTCTCCAGCCTCGGCTTTTACACAGCAAAGCTGTCACCTGTCCTTTCTAAAATCAAGGCACGACAGGGAGGGGACTGACATGCATTGGCTACCTTCTCTGTGTCAGGAATCTCTGTGAGGCAAGTGTTAGTGTGCTCACTTTACAGACAAGGAAACTGAGGTTCAGGGTGGTGAAGGAGTGTGACCAGGACCCTGTGGTCAGGACGTGGTAGAGGACGCAGCAAGGCCCTCGCCTGCCGTGCATTCAACTTTGTTCCTGTCTGGTGAAGGCACAGCCATAAAGGAAACAGAAGATGCAGCAACTTAGGGGGATACTTTTGTCCGGGGTCCTTTGAAGCCTCCCAGATGGGACCCCAGATCCCACCTGTGCATTGGAACAGTGGGCTAGAACCCGTGGGATGTTGTAAAATCATGGGCCAGTGACTTGCACAGGAATTTCCTTTTTTTGGAAAGGAACTTCTTTGGGGGCCTCAATTCAGCTCATTTGAAATTAGTTCAACAAACACACGGGGTGAGGATATTTTAGGGGGGTGGGATGAGGGGATGGCAGAGGCTCAAAGAGGCAACATCCAGCCCCTGCCCCAGAGGGCGCCCTGGCCGCTGGGAGGAGGCGGCTGCCTTGGGTGTGCAGGCCAAGAGGTTCAAGTATGGCTCCTCACCTTGAACTCCGAGTCAGCACGCAGTCTGATAACGGGCTGTTTTCTACTGTGCATACGTGTATAGGAAAGGTCTTAGGAAGATGTAAATTTGATCACATTTTATTATATCCTTAGTAAGTAGCCTTTAATGAAAAGAATAATGTTTCATAAAAGTGAGACTGGATATTTGAGACGAGATGTCATCCCTCTCTCCTTCTTTCCTCCCTCCTTTCTTCTTTCGCTTTCCCTCCCCTCCGCCCCGGTCTTCAACAGCTATTTTCTGGAACCTGCTTCATGCTAGACACACGAGCTCATTCTAGCTACAGGCTGGAGTAAGGAGCTTATGGCGAGGTGAGGGAGACAGACAAAAGGCAATAGCAAAACCATAACTGCTCTAAAAAGATCTACTTAAAGAAAAAGGCTGGGACACCAGGGTGGCTCAGTCAGTTGAGTGTGTCTCAGTTTCAGCTCAGGTCAGGATCTCAGGGTCATGAGACTGAGCCCCGTGTTGGGCTCTGCACTCAGCACAGTCTGCTTGAAAGATTCTCTCCCTCCTCTCACCCCCACCCCTCTCTCAAATCAATCAATCAATCAATCAATCAATCATAAAAAAAAAAAGGCAGTATCAGCATTGCTCCAAAATGGCTACGCAGTGACGCAGGTGACGTGGAAGAGATGACTAGAAGGACAGCAGTATTTTGTCAGGGGAAGGGGTGGAGGATGAGGTAGGGAGCTGGAGAGAAGGTATCAGGGAGAGAGAAAAGCGTGTATAAAGGCTCTAAGAGCCAAATATATGGGAAGTCGAGGGAGGGTGTAATTAAATTTGCTGGAGGGCAGAGGCAGGGGAGCTGGACAAAAGCTTCGGGGGGGGGCGCTGGTGTTTGGGGCATTGTGGGATGAGTAGGAGTTTGATAAGCAAAGGTTGAGAGCACTTTAAGCAGAGGGGGAAGCGTGTGCTAATATATGCGTGTTGTATTTAGAGGGTGATGTTCAGGCCGTTATGCCTGGGAGAAAGAGCACAAGGAGGTGGGACTTGGCATGAATGGGCATCTCCAAGAAAGATCTGGGGAGTAGGACAGCTAGTAGGAGATGGTGCGCTACAAGAGGGAGGTGGTACAGGAATGGGGAGGCAGGGCCATTTCAAGGGGCACTTGGAAATCAGGTGGCGGGTCTCGGCTGCTGATAAGCCACAGTTGTTGAGATGAGGCCCGTGGCAGTGTCCGTGGGCTTTGCATCTTCAGCTAACTTCTCTGCCAGATCCTAGTGTGGACTGCGTTAATGCTCCAAGGGACCCCCAGCCATTTATCAATTTGTCTTGAGGGAGCAAGACTGAGGGTAGGGTTCGGAAGCAAGGTGAGGCCTAGCTCTAGTCCGCAGGGTGATACGCTGTAGTTCCTCCTCTTTGCCCATGCCACAGGGGAGAAAACAGGCTGTGGGCTGAGTGGCTGCTGAAGGCACAGAGCCACCAGCATCAGTGTCAGGGCTAGAAGCCAGGTACCTGGGGGCATGTCTTCTAGAACATTCCTCCCTCTGAACACAGTCTGGGGGAGGGCCAGAGGGAGAAGGGGTGACCTTTTGTAGCCTTTCTCTATAACTCACCACCAAGATTAGGAAATCTTCAGGGTGCTTGAGGGGAAGCTCTGAGGGGTCTTCACCACCGGATGTCAACCCCGCCCTCCCCCAGCATGGCTCAGATGAGGAAGCCGTTGAAAATAACCATCCATCAGGGGGAGGGACCCCAGTGTCCTGAATGGGGCTCACCCGCTCCTAGTTAGGGGAGCGCTGAAGGCCGGCAGCTGGCATCTGGTCCCCAGGATGCATGGACGCGGGCAAGGTGGGGAAGGAAAGGGACAGCTTTAGGGCCTCATTGTCCCTACTGGGAGCCCCCAGGCTCCCTGCCCTGCCCCCCACTCTCCTCCGACATAAGAAGAGCTGGAAAAAATACAGTCCTGTTGAGTCACTCAGTCAAGGAAAACTCCCCTATCTCTCTTTCGGGGGCATCTAGTCCAGAAGATGTCTCCACTTTGACAAACACAACATCCTCTCCTTTAAGTTTAACTTGAAATTTAAGAGAACAAATCAGTCTCATTGGGCAAAGTGCTGGTTTCTTCTCATCCCTCCAGATTCTTCTCTTCCCTCTCTCCTTCCCTCCCACTAGTCTCCTACCCTCTATCCATTTTACAGATGAGGGGAATAAGCCCAGAGAAGTTGAGCAAGCTGCCTAAGGTCACACAGTGCTTTGGCCTGGGCCAGCTGTCCTTTTCTCCTGACCACAAAGGAAACTGAGTCACTGCAAGTGTATGCGCCTTTGGGCAAGGACCCCTATGGGAGGGGCTGCATCTCAATTGGCCAGTCTGGCCCTGTCCAGGCTGGAGGCTAGAGGGGGTGCCCGGGAGGAGCGGGTGCCCTCGGCTGCCTTCAGGGTGTGCTGGGGGTGTCTGTCAGCCTGAAGGAGCCCCAAGGAACTTGCTTATGTTTTCACTGAGAGGAATAAAGTAAAGTAATAATGATGTCAAGCACAAGGTCAACAGCAGGGATAGCAGTATTAGTAATACCGGGCTCCTGCGAGCTGCTCCTGTGGGCCAGATGTGGCTCTCAGTGCTCTACCTGCATGGACTCTGCCCCACCCCTCCCTGGCCCGTCAGTCCTTCGATCCCCGAGCTTCTGAATCTGCAGCCTTTGGGAGATACTGCACTCCCTGCTGGGGGCTAGAGAAGCTCGGGCGGGTGCGGGCTGGGAGCTGGTGGCTTCGGAGGTCCCCCCACTCCCAGTCTCTGGGGTCCAGGAGCTCTGAATGCAGCCTGCATTCTTGTGCTAGCTGCCCCCCCGGTGGCCCCCCACTAGTTAGGGGGAAAGAGAGGCCTGAAGGCATGGGGGTGTCCTCCTGGGTCACATCCCCATCATCACACTCTCCCCAGCCCCCGCTCCCCCAACCCCAGAGCCAGCCCCATGATGCAGAAGGAAGGAAAAGGACAGAGGGGATTCTTATACAGAACGCAACCCCAGCCTGGGTTGGTGTTTTTCCCCTCAGAAACAAATCTTTCATAGAGAACATCCTTGATTCTTTTATTTTTTTTAAAGATTTTATTTATTTGAGAGAAAGGGCATGAGTGGGGGGGGCAGAGGGAGAGGGACAAGCAGACTCCTTGCTAAACGTGGAGCCCAAGGTGGGGTTCAATCCCAGGACCCTGAGATCATGACCTGAGCCAAAAGCAGATGCTTAACCAACTGAGCCACCCAGACGCCCCAAACATCCTTGATTCTTGCCTCTGGCCATGTGTGGGAGTGTGGCAAAGCCTTGGGCTCGACCCTTAATGGGATGTCAGTCTCCCCGTCTGTAAAATGGGGACAGGGCTATCCCTCTGACCCACGGAATGAGAGAAGGGAAGCAGAACTATTGTGAAGTGAGGAGGGATTGCCGCTGTTGCTGCCTGGCTAGGAGATGAGGCCGAGCATGTCCTCTATGGTCCGCAGCTGAAGCCAGGGTCTGTCCCGACTCGCTGATCCAGCTCTGGGCCCTGATGAACGAGGCTCCCCCAACTCAGGCCACCAGGGCAGGCCTGGCCCCTGGCAGTGCTGTGCTTCTCCGCCCCTTCCCTCCCTGCAGTCCCGGGGTGCAGGCTGTCCCTTGCTCCGAGCTCCTGGGGCTGTCAACTGCATCGATGTCTGGCTCCCTTCAGCATCCTCCTCTTTCCACAGAGTCCTCCTGGAGGGAAAGAGAACATCTTTTAAGACTCTCAGGAACACACCTTGAGTGGTGAGATTTCAGGGACCACCCCCTCCCCCAGGGAGAAGGTATTTTTGGAGAGATGCACTTTTCCCTGGCTCTTGGCTTCAGATTCAGTGCAGAGCTCAGAGCCCCTGGCTGGGCCCCCACTGCATCTGGGTTTCTGCAAACCTGTGACATTCAGAGATGAGATTTTTTATTTTTATGATGTATGTCATTTAACATTTTAGTATTAATACATTCATCTACTGTCAGTCTATTTTCCCATTGCTTATTTTACGTACTGCTAAAGGTAAACTCCCACCCACTCCGAGACCCCTTCAGGCTCTGGGGACACTTGCCTTGCATGAGTTTCCAGTTCTTCCAGCCATCATGGTCTCTGGTCCATCTTGCCACAACCCTGGGAGGCGTGGTCTCCTCCGTGTGCAGGGAAAGAAAGAGGCTGGTGCTCTGGGAACATCAGGGTTAGCCTGAGGCTTCTCTCCTGTGAAGAGGCAGCAGAACTGGGCTGAGATGAGCAGAGCTGAGATGTCTGCCTCTCACGGTCCCAGGTCTGGAACCTCACGCACACTCCAGCCTGCCCCACCAGCATGCCAGATCACAGGATCCGCTCCCCCCACCACCCAATCTCCTCTCACATGCAAGGCCAAGGTCAGGCCAAGGGCCTGGTGCAGGGCGGGGGAGGGGCCAGGCTGGGGGGCAGGGGAGATGGCTGCCTGAGAGGGGGTCGTGGTCAGACCCCCTCCAGCTGTGAGAAGCCCTTGGTGTTAGGGCTAAAGACAGAGGGTCAGGCCAAGATGGTGTCGTGTGGAAGTCAGCTTTTCAAAATGTTAAAAACATAATTGTCTTACAAATATATGATGAGCACGAGTCAAAGATTCATTTAAGTTGTTAATGAGGGAATCAGCAGGATGTGTATACAAACCCACACATGTTAATGGAAAAAAAGAACGTTGGAGTAAAATTGCTAAATTGGATAGAAAACTGGTATTTTCCATGGAGCAAAAATCATTTGCACCTTACCAGGTTCATGAGGATAATGTCTGACTTTACAGAGACTGGGTTCCATCAACAGTAAACAGTAAGTCAGATGAAGTTATCTTGCCTGAGAAAGCCAGATGACTCTTAGGCTGGACTGTTTGTGTTCTAGTATGCCTTAAAAACATGCATTCTCTTTTTTTTTTTTTTTTTTTGGCTCATTTTAAGGTTTTGAGTATTTTTTTCTTAATTGCAGGCAGAAACAGCCAGGAGGTAATAGTGAGGGATTCCAGCTAAAGAGAGCCCAAGAAAGAGGGCTTTTTTACCATCCAGGGCCACTACCCACCTTCTTCTGGCCCTGGCCCTACTTGGTTAACTCCTGCCTTCATCTAGAACATTCCATTCTGGTTACTAGAACAACCTGGACTGGATGGTTTATGATGGACATGAATCCAAGGCTGGAGATGCCTGAGTGCTCATTTAGGACTCCCTGTAGGTGCCCAGTCTTTTTGTGGCCCTGGTGTGTACGTGTGTGCGCATGTGTGCGCACATGCTCGCACGCGTGCACGCGTGTGTGTGTGTGTGATTCCACTCTCTTCTTACACATAGGGACTTTCTCCTTTAGGGCTTTGCCAAGAACTGGCTTTGAGGGCCTTTTCTTTCCTGAAAGAACCCTGGCCCTTATTGTCTACTCTTCCAAATCCATTGCTCTTTCCTTGACTTTTCCCCACGGACATAATGTCCCCTATTCCTGCCCACCACAGAGACCCACACGTAGCACCTTCCATGAAAGCCACCCGCCACGTCAGGGGCACTGAAGGAGCATGGCTTCCTGACAACAACGGGGTCCGTCTCTACTTTCCACTTCTTCCCACTTGGGACTAAGGCCAGTCCCTTCTGCACCTTTGCATGAATTAGAAAATGGCTTCCCCCCCCCCCCCCACACTCCCGGCCAACACCACCAGAGCCAGGGCACAAACATGACTGTCAAGTCCTGCTCACTCCTTTGCAGGACCTCTTTGTGCCTGGCACAGACAGCACACCCACATATAATGGCCCCATTCCCTCCCCTTCAGAGATTTCCAGAGTAGTCTCCAGGGCCCCCTTCAACCTCCTGGTTGGCAAACCTTTCGAAGTCTCAATGGGAGATAGGCCAACCAACGCTGGCGTATGTTCTCTGAGATGCTGCTCCCCACACTTGTGCCAGATCTTGTCTCTTGAGCTGGAGACCATGGTTGCCCAGGCGATGTGAGGTCAGGGACCAGAAGAAGCCCCTCCTACCCCAGCAAGTATAGGGGTTCCTCCTGGGTCCTAAATCAAATGGTACAGAAAGGAGAGTTACTTTGTACATTCTTTTGGGAATGAGAGTGGTGCCACATCTTCCCAGTTGGGTGTAAATGACTGAGAACAGATTTTCCTGTCTGGAGGGGCTCTGGGAACTAGGAAGATGTGTGTGTGTGTGTGTGTGTGTGTGTGTGCGTGTGTGTGTGCGCGCGCACGTGCGCGTGTGCACACGTATGCACTCATGCACAGAGGAAGGTGATGTACAAGGGTGTTGAGACCAAGCTAGGAGCTTTCCGTGCTGGCTCTGATGACCCTACTGGACAGAGAACCACTCTTGGAGTTTCCAAATCTCCCGGGGTTTGCTCCCCTCCGCTGATGGGTGGAAGGAGGAATAAGCCTTGTTTGAAATGCACAGAAGGAAATTCTAAGTCTAAATACAAGCCTCACAGTCCCTCGTCTGAACATGTCAGCTCTCACCCTCTGGAGTATGAGCTGAACATCCCCACCCCCTCCTGGAGCTTCTTTGCCCCTCCTCCACCCCAGCCTCTTGCTCTTCTCCTATGGATTTGGCAGGACCCCCTGGAGGTAATTAATTAATAAATCTGTGTTTGCCTTTGGCTTGGAAACATGATTTTTCTCCCCTCTGTAAGTGACAAGTGTTTCAGCTGAGCCCAGCGAGGTGTCTGGGGCTGGAGGAGTTGCTTTTATTAATATGTGCCAAGAAGACTGTAATATCATCACCATTAAAATGAGGGGAGAGGGCTAGATGACGTCATGGTGGTGTCTGTCAGTCTGACACTCTGGCGACACGGACCCCATGTCTCCAGGAGGAAGCTTGCAGGCCATCTGGGCCTTCCGCTCAGTTGTTTTGCCAAAAGGAGGTACTGGGGTCCACCCACAGCCTCACAGGGCTTGGCAGCAAATGCCGGCCCATCAGTTCAGGGGGGAATGTTCCCCCCGGGTGAGAAGGGGATGGGTACCCACGGTTCCACCGTTTATTCTCTTTCTCCTGCCTGCCTCAGTGCCCACTCTGGAGAGGCCAGCTCAAGAAAAGGCTCCTTATCCATGTACAAGGGTCTGTGGATCGGACAACTTGGCTACTGTCTAATCACCGCCACTGCCACCGTCATCGCCATCACCTCTGGCATCTGTACAATCTGGTGGTTTACCAAATAGCCACCGTATACGTAGTTGTCCTGTTTGAGGCACAAATTCCTGCTTTGATGGAGTTGGGACAGATTTAGCTATTAAGTACTGGGGTTGGAACTGGAATCCAGTTCTCCTTCCATGGTATCTTGTGACTTGACTCCAGATCCGTCCATCCGTCCATCCATCCATCCATTCATCCAACCTTCCATCCATCCTTCCATCCATCCAATAGGTAATTACTAAGAGCCAAGCATGTGAGTGGGGTTACAACAGTAAACAAAAATAAAGCAGTTCCCTGTCCCTAGCTGCTGTAGGTTAAGTGGAGATTCTCTTTTCTGTAGATAGAAAGATCCAGCGTGTAGAGTGAAAGCCTGGGCCTGAAGCTCTCAGAAAAAGGTTTTGTTTTCCCTTCCTACCACTTCCTCTTTTCCTTCTGCCCACAGCAGACCAGTTTTAAGTCCTTTTGATTTCTAGAAACTTTGGCATGGTGAGCGGGATTTGGGTAGCAGCAGAACAGCTAAACCCTAGCCAAGGTGAGCAAGGACACTGATGTTTATGGGCCCTGCTGGGTGTTGGTGCTGACCATGCATTTTGCAAACGCATCTCGTCTAATTCATTTCCCACAACATCCCTGAGGGAGAGTGGGTCAGGTTCAGAGGAACAGTGGTTTCTGGGGCCTCAGTGCAGTGATGTCCTGATGTGCCTTTTTAGCACAGGGCTCTGTTCTGGCCAGCTCAGCAGACAAGTTTCTTGATGACTTACGGTTCTCAACTTCAGCGGCCAGCCAAGGCACGTGCAAACAAGACAGATAACCAGAACCCATCTCTGGAGAGTCCCACAGTGGGCGTGGGAGGTTAAAATAAGCTCCTGCAGTAAACCACGTTGCTCCCTCTGACCCCAGCGCCGTGAGTCCAGTGCTCTAGGGGCTCCTCTGAAGTTGGGAAAGCAGCTTTCCTTGAGACAGGGAAGGCCTTTGGGAATGAAACCAGTATGAAAACAGCGCTTAGCTCTGGAACAGGGCATTTGTATATAACTTGGAGGATTCAGCGCTGATAGGGGAGAAACTTGTCCAAACTTGGGTGCCAAAGTCCCCTTGAGGCTGTGAGAAACCTGGGAAGTCCTGGGCTTCCAACTCTACCTGACCTCAGGTCTAGAAGGTGGGAAGTGAGGACAGTAGAACCGGAAGAGGTCTGGAACTGAGCGGGCAGGTTGACTGAGGGGTACAAGGGCCGGCCGAATGGAACACATACATGCCCCAAGCGGCTTCCGTGGCAGAAGCAAGGGGAGAGGTTTCCCAGGTCTGCCATTAAGGACTTCTGAAATCCCAAGTTCGGGGATGCTTAAAGCATACTCTTGAAGCAGAAGGTGACTTTAGGGGTTACCTAGTTACGGGGACAGCCAATATGGGGTATGCAGGCTGCCAGCCCCGTTCCCAGGGGGCGGGGGTGGGGACAGACATCCTCAGCGGCCACAGCAGTCTTCCGCCAAGCCTGGAGGCAGCTTCCCGCCAAGCCTGGAGGCAGCTTCAGAGATCACACAGCACTGCAGGTGGGATGTTCCGGGCTTCGCACTGGCACAGGGGTTCCATGCTTGCCTCTTTGCCATTCCCAGTCTAGATGAACTCCTCCACTTGAGCCATGAAGCACAGGAGGCTGAGAGAGGCTTGCTCAATGGTTATTTGGAATTCCCACCAGGAGGTGAGAGACGGTAGCTGAGTAATAAGATGCCCTCGTCAAGGGGGGCTGGGTCCTGCTGGAGAAGATCGACTCACCAAACCCTAGTCCACAGCTCTTCCGGAAGGTGGTTTTAGGATAAATTAAAGAAAATTCCATCTCCCCAGAGTGAGGAGTAAACCTAGAGAACCAAGAGACATGTTTGTGTGGAGAGGTGGGTGTGAGTGGAAATTTAACATGCCACTTAGGGGCGGTCAAAAACAGAGCTAAGAACATAGAGGTAGAAAAAGGAAAAAGGAAAAAAAAGATCTAAAACACTGAAACAGCTATCATGGCGCTCATGTGCTTAACTCTGGGGCATACGTTCTTGGATTTCTTTCAGTTTATTGACTCAATTTACAAAGAGTTCTATCAGTCTCCGAGCTCCATCCACAACAGATTGAACACAACCAGCTGGAAGGGGAAGGACAGGCTCAGGGACAAAAGCCCTTTTAATGGAGACACCTGGGTACATAATCATCCTGTATCGTAACTCACCATTGGGTAATTCGGACCATGAAGAAATGGGGAGGATACATTGTATCTAGTCACTATAAGGATCTAGGAAATGAAGGGACCCTTTAGGATAGATTTCCATACTAAATGATGGAGGTAAGTGGGTAAGTTTGCATCATGGGGAAAATTCATGTATGTGAATCTTTCTCAGTAAGGCTGATAAATGCAACCTCGCTGTAAATTCTGAATGCTCTAGATACATTTCCCTGTGACAGACGCATACCATGTGTAGGAAGCAGGGCATGGCAGCGCCCTTTGGCTCAAGGCCTTCGTTCTGTGGGCACAGAAGGGGAAGCGGGGTGGACAGGAGCCACCCAGTCAGAGACCCACAGCTGATGGAGGGAGGGACAGTCTAGCTCTCCCCTTTCTCTGCTAGGATTAAGCCCCACAGTCTTCCCTAACATCACTAGACCCTGTGACTATCCCCTCATCCTGCCTGCCCATGTTCCCCCCCAAGGTGTAATTGGCCTGGGAATGGGGCGTTGTGGGAGATTCAGCCACGATGGGGGTCTCTGAGGAAACTGACTCCATCAGCCATCACTGGTCTGACAGCAAGTGACAGTGGTTGGAGATGGGTCACTGCCTCCGTGTCCTCAGGTGGCGTGGCTGGTTTCACAAAGCTCTGGCATATAGATTCTATTTTCAGTGGAGCTCGATTTTCAAGCTTGTGGACTTGCGGCTTCCTGTGAAACGGAACACTAAGCCTTCTCCGAGTGATGGAAATAGGCCAGTTTTTTCTATTTTTCTCACTCCAGGACAGCGAACCCATCCCCGCCACCCCCTAGCACTTCCGGTACAAACGAAGGGGACATGAGGGGAGCGTGGGAGCACGGGCCTCGGAATCCGGGGTGGCCTGGGCTCAGGCTCCCTTTGCAGCTCTGGTGAGCCGGGCCCCCTTGCTCTGTGTACTTGATTGGCCTCATCTGTAGAATGGGGCTCTGATGCCTCATAGCGGGGCGAGGCCCAGGCCTGCTGCTGGGTATGAGTCATTTAGGAAGCACTCGGCGGATGGCGGTGATTATTCTATTAAAGGGGGTTCTTACTGACTTGCCATTTAGGAGAGCGGTCACTGGAATTCTTGAAAGCAATATGCACCATGGAAACACTTCTCATTTCATAATGGTCTGGAAGTGTGACAGGCTGGGTTTGAATCGGGCTCTGCTTTGGCCAGCAGGGACGCGGCGGGTGAGAGCTGCCCCATCACGGGGCCGAGGGCAAAATGGTGCCAGGCCGTGGCTCCCTCAGCGGGGGCCATGGCTTCTTGCTCTGACATCTCCAGCTCCCCGCTCACTAGCGCTTCCGCGTGGGCCATGTTCCACAGGAATTAGGGTGTTTAGTCTTGAGATGGGCGATTGGGGTTCTAGACTCAGCGCCTTCCCAGAGGCATGGAAGTCCTTCACACCCTCTTTCTGTCGGGTGGGAAGGACATTCCCGGTCCATGGCTGTGAAGAGAATCAGAGCCGAGGCTCGGGGAGCCTGGCATTGGTTCCTGGTTCACTGCGTGCTTGTGTGCTCAGAAATGACAATGCTGATGTTCCTGCCAGGGCTCCAGCCCCAGGGTCCTCACTCATGACGTGGGTCCGACCCACTCCGTGCTTCCCCCCCCTGTGGCCTGGGGAGACCTGGGGCTCCTGGGAGCCTCCCGGGCAGACCTTGGAGGGGGCAGGGGCATCCGGCACAGCCAGGTTCTCCCACCTCCCCTTCGACCTAAGCCACCCTGCTTGGTCTGTTGACATTTAAAATACGTTTGTGCCACACTGACCGGTGGTCACTTGGGTGCTTTCCAGGCTGTGTTGTGTGAAGAGCTTTGGACGTGTCTCTTCCCAAGCCTGGCCCCCACCACACTCATAGCCACCCCAATCCAAACACATAAACTATACTACATGGACCACACCCCACAACACACCCAATACACCACATAGCCACCACATGCACTGCACATGGCTTACACACCGTACATACCACACACCCAACGCCACCGCATAACATACACAACATATCCTACGACACACGCAACAAGGTCATCTCACAACACGACACGCACAATACACACATAGAACACAAGCAACACACATATACACACAAACACCACACCCACACGTACACACATCCCTCCTTTCATTCCTGCCTCTGTGCCATTCTCCCCTCAGTCCCTCCGCTTGCCTGGCCTTCATCTTCAGCCTGCCTTTTCCCCAGAGACGCTTGGCTTACCTGGGCTCCCCTTCCTCACTGCTTAGTGGGGCATTTGACTGGATTCAGCTGGGGGCTCCTTGCTGCCTGTAACGGCCCCCTGTGTCTACCCCATAAGCTCCTCCCAGCTACGGCCCTCAGTGTCCACCTGCGGTCACTTGTTGGCCACACTTGGTGGGAATGGACAGTGCTCAGTATTGTACCATTTGCCAGGTCTTGAGAGGCACTCTTGGAACCAGTGAAGCTCTCTGTGGCAGTTCCCCTGTCCCACGGGCCCACCTGAGGGAGCCCATGCATGGAGTGATGGGTCAGTACACAGGGGAGGACCCCTGGAATGAGGTCAAGGCTGGCAGGGGCAGGGGATGCAGCAGCCTCAGGGCTGTTGGAGATGCTGTCCCTGGCCCCTGCCAGATACCCAGCTTGGGACTGGGCCTATGGGAGCAACAGCCACCCAGCGCCCCCACACCTGCATGCAGGGGGCAGGGAGGCTCCGTGGAGCTGAGGGGCAGTGAGATGCGCGGTCCTGTCCTGTAGGCAGTGTCTCCTGGCCCTGTTCCCCTCTGGGTCCAGCCCTAGGAGCGTAAGAACCGCCATGTAAGAGCCTAGAGGGAAACCAGAGTCCCCGAGGCAGTCTCCCTGCATCATTGGCACAGAGACCCGGGGCCCCCAAGATCACACCCCACTGCACAGCCCCTTGGTGCAGGATGGGCCCTTTCCAACAGGGGAGGTTAATGTCCTGCTCCACGGGCCTCACACATTTAGATTTTTCATGGGTCAAGTTTGCTTCAGTTGTGGCTCTGTATTTAAAAGCAGAAGCATAAAGGGGCATTGTGTTATGAATTCTAGTATTTGTCAAGAGGATATGCCCTCTGGTTTCATTTCGACAACATCTAGTTAAGTTTGAGGAGAGCATCATGGTATGAGTCTTCCCAGCCCATCTGGGAAGGTGTGAGGCCGGCCTGGGGCCCTGGGCCATGACAGGCTGCATCTGACCAGGCGACCTTTCCTCCTTCCCAACCGTTCTCTGCAGGAGGCAGGCCGCCTAACCAGAGTCTCCCAGGGGGCTGCCCCCAGTGTGCACTGTTCTCCCTCCTCCCCGGGGTTTTAGAAACACGGTCCTCAGTGCTGGGAGGTTCTCTCTTCCTTTCTCCATGGCCCTGCGTCCTGCCTGGGCCATGGCCCCCTCCTCTGCCCTCCAGACCAGAGCCGCTCGGATCCTGGTGACCTCACCAGAGGGTGAATTCTCAGACCTGTTGTCACCCCACTCCAAATACTTGTACCTGTGTGCCCTCCAGCTTCTAAGCCTCCCATGCAGGGAAGCTATTTTACAATTCCTAGGAGTGTCCTCTGAAGAGGTCCACGGAGCAATGGACCAGCAAGTAGAAAAGAGAGTGGATTCACAGTTTGGAGCCTGGAAGTCAAGAGAGCTCATCTTGGGCTCTGGAGTCTGACAGACCTGGGTTCAAAGCCTCTCTCTGCCACATAATAGCTGTGGACTTACTTAAGCCTCTGAATCTCAGTGGATGTGAGGCTTATAAAAAATAAGGTGCCCACTGCCTGGGCGCGTTGTGGATGGCCCTGGGGCACAGGCTCCTGCCACTATGGGAAGCAGGGACAGTAGCTTTAGGTGCCCCGACCTTTCCCTTTAGCTTTCTGCTGCCCGTGAGCATCCCCAGGGCATGGGGAGGGCACACTGTGCTACCAACCAGACTCTCACTAATTTCCTTCCTCCAGAACCTTCTTCTCTCTTAGGTGCAAATGACTAGGGATGGTGAGATGATGAGGGGAGTCCTATAGACAGACAGACTCGAAACAGGGTGAGGACATGAACCTCAAGAGCATGCCCTGATATCACCACGGGAGGCCATCTTTCTGGAGCATAAGCACGAGCCCTGGCCTGGGCATCCCGCATGTGTCCCAGCCCCTGCACCTGCCTGCTGCCCAACGCGGAGGCAGCTCCCTTCCTCTAGGCTGCCGGGTGGCCCTGACATTCGGTTGGGTCCTGCTGGAAGACCTCTTCCTCTCCCTCCCAGTCTGGTGGTCGACACCCAAATGGCTCTTTCAGACTTCTGCTGCTGTGGGTCCTGAGTCCCCAGGCTTCCCTGCCCCCGTCTCCTCACCCCATTTGGCTCCTGTCTCATCTTCTCACATGGCTACAGTGGAGGAGGCTTCTGCCGAGACCCAGACTGATCAAATAGAATGCCGTCTCGAGTGAAGTATGTCCATAACTAACTATCCTGGTGGAGTTTTCCTACTTCCGTCTGTCTGGGGTTTAACAGAGCCCGCCACACCCCACCCCAAATCAGAACAAGCAGGAACAGGGAGACAGAGCTTCCCCTTCACATCCCTGACGCCGCGGATCCTGATAAATGGTCCCATGATTATTCCTGCAGGGGCCAAAGTCTTTCTCACTTAACAAAGGAAGCTTCCAGTGTATTTCATGATAAGCTAGTTCTTTAAAAACAGATGCCCTAGCGGAGGGTACAGGGTATCTCTGGGAACCTGCAACATTTGGTTAACATGAACTGTTAGGTGGAACTTTGGCTCCGAGTGTGCTACAAATCCCATGAAAGCCTCTCTTAGCTTGTGGAGATGGCTTCCTTTGGGCCACAGACTGCCAGAAACTCTGAAACGTCCTCCCGTTGTTGGGACTCCAGCTGGACCCTAAAATCCATCCAGGCTAGCTGAGGTCCCATTTTACAGATGTGTGGGGAGGATGGACTCAAAGGTGGAAGGTGGGCAGGCTTCTGTCACACCAAAGGCATGACGGCTGCTCTACTGGGGACCTCCCAGAAAGTAGGCAGGTGACCCGGAGCCCCATCTTTCCGGGCGCTGTGTGACTGTCTCCCTTTGCTGTGTGCTACGGACTGGGGCTGGAGACCTCGGGGTTTCACTGCTGACAGTTTGGGTGGCAGAATTCTTTACAGTGGGGGAGAGCCCCCACTGTAAAGAATTCTGCCACCCAGAATTCTGCCACCCAGGCTCTCCTGTGTCTCGCAGGATGTTCAGCAGCATCCTGGCCCCTCCCCTGCGATGCTAGCAGCAGCTCTTGTCCCCTCAACTTCGTGGCAGTGTCTCCACATATTGTCAAGTGCCCTCTGAGGGGCGAGATCGCTGCCACTTGAGAACTGTGGTTTTACATGTTGTCGCACTTACTCCTAGCAGCCCCTTGAGGGACCAGCCTGGACTATCACCTCCACTTTCCAGATAAATTCGCCAAGGCTGAGAGACTGAGGCAGCATCTCCACGCTTAGGCAATGGCAGAGCCAGGACCTCAACCTGAGCCTGCTGTCTGCCACCGAAGTCAATGGTTTTAACCATGATTCTAACCATGATTCCGGCTGCGGGGTTGTCTGCTGTTGCTCACCTGGGAAAAAGCCCCAGCTTGGGTTTGGGAAAAGCGAGCTAATAGGTTCAATGCAAGGGTCCCAACTATAAATTCTCTTCCAGGGCCAGGCAGGGATGGGAAGAAGTAGCTGAGTGGTAAAGCTGCTTGCCTTCTGCGGTGGGACTGGTGGGCTTTGGATCCTGTGTCCGTATATAGAGCCACAGTCACGCTGTGTCCTGAGCCCCCCAACACCCAGTGGCTGAGCACCGTATCATCTACTGGGGCTCACGATTCCCCAGGAGACCCCGGGAGTGCCCCTGGTCTCATGGAGGCTCAGCGGGTGCAGTCATGTGCGTGTGGTCTGCTGCTCTGGGCTGGGCTCTCTCAAGCATCCGTGCTTCTGCCCAGACCCTGGGGCTGTCCCGACTTTGTCCTACGTGGGCTCATTGGCCAGCAGCTTCGCTTTGGCTTGCTTGCGTGGTGAAGCAGGAAGCAGGAGTCCGAGAGAGAGAGATGGAGAGAGGAAATGGGCAAGGCCCTCTGAGGCCGAGGCTCGGAACTGGAACAGGCGCATCTGCCTTACTCTATTGGCCAAAACGAGTCACGGAGCCAGCCCAGATTCTCTGGCGCAGAAATAGACTCTGCCTCTAATGGGAGGGGCTGCCGAGTCACAGTGCGAGCGAGTGGAGACAGGGAGAGGGCATCCGAGGCCATTTCTGTATTCCTGCTCTCAGGCGCTTCATTCTGGAAGGCCACTGGGGGCTCAGGCGCTGTTAGTGAGAGAGGGAAGGGAAATGTCAGCAGGTTCCGGCTTCTGCAGATTAATTCCAGCTGCCTGGATGCGGAGCAGGTCTCCCGTCACCTCCCAGGGAGCTGAGCTCCTTGAGCATATGGCCTTTGGTCACCCCTGAGTTCAAAGAATCTAGCACACACCCGACACGCAGTAGGTTCTCAGTTGTTAAGTTTGAAATTAATTTAGTGAGTTCACCTGAACTTAATTCAATGTAGCATGATTTCAGTGGTCTTTGTTAAGTACCTACTGTCCAGTGAGCTGAGCCCTACTTATTCCAGGAGACTCAGAAGGCCGTCCAGTCCTCCACCTGGCTCTCTGGACCAGGAACTAAACGTTGGGCATGACTGGTAGGGGACGTGATGGAGAAGGCATCCGGACAGCCTTGGAAGCGCTGGCCTTGCAGACCACACCCACATTGTGACAGCCTGGGCCCTCCGAGGAAGGGCGTGAAGAGGCCCAGGTCTCTGGAAACTCTTCCCAGGTTCTTGGCACCATGTGGGTTGGGTGGATTTTCTGCTGATTTTCCAAGTGGTTCACTTTAGCCAAATCCAGCGGGTGTCTCGGCAGCCTGCTGGCTTCCCTTTTCCTTTGAAAGCCTGAGAGCTTTGGAAGGGAAATCTGAGACCGTGCTTGAGACTCACCACAATGCTGTCTGTGTAAGGGCAGCCGGGATGGGAGAGCCTTTCAAAGCCCCAGATTCTTAGAAACAGGAAGCTGCCTTCTGCCAGAAGTCATCGAGGTTAGCCTGCCCCGGCCAGGCCTGGAGTCCGGGCTTTGTGTTGGCCAAGCGGGCCCGTGCCCTAGGCATCCCCTCTTCCTGCTCTCCAGTGTGAAGAGGAAGGAAGGAGCCTTAATGAGATATCATTCCTCTCTCTCATTTCCACCTTCAGCCTTTCCCAGAGTCAGGAATGGGATGGGAGTAAAGTGGGATTCCTTCCAGATCAGTAAATAATCAGACTGGTGTGCAGGGTTTCTTAGTGGTGATTGACAGTGGAGAGCACTGTGTTGGGCACTAGGCCTGGGTGTGTGGAATGTGTGTGTGTGCTGGGGCATGGTCATGGGGAGATGGCAGGGTGTGTGTGTGTGTGCATGTGGTCATGGGGAGATGGCAGGGCGGAAGGAAGGAGACAGGTAGAAGAGCTAATACTAGGAGACCAGATATTATAGGTTGAGCGTGCATCTAGTGGCCTGCGCTTTTGCCAGAAGCTGTGGATGGTCCAGGAGAAGAAATGGAGCCCCTTGCCTCCACAGTCTAAGTGGAGGACAAGAATCTGGCACAGGTGAGACCATTAACCAGCAGGGTTGGACAGTGTCCCGTGAAGCATCACATGGTGCGGCCGGGACTTCAGGGCTGGAGGGACAGAGTGGGGAGGTGAGGGAAGCTTGGAGAAGAGAAGAGTGTAAGCCACGGTGACACAGTGGGGTTGGCGGATCTGGAATGGCCGGGAGCCCAGCGTGGATGCCTGTGGTAGAACTGAGAGCATGCGGTCCAGCCCTGGGGCTCTGTGGAGCCTAATGGCTGCCATCAAGGGGTCTGGTCCCCGGTCCGGAAGAGGCCACATACCCCCAGGGCAGTGACTCCGCCTTCCTCTGCCTGGTGTTCTTGGGCAGAACAGCTGTTTCCTGTGCATTTTCCCTCCTTCCCCCTTGGATCCCCATCTCACATGAGACACGTTACCAATACGTAGTCATCGCGTCAACCTCGGGGAGGGCAGTGGCTCGGAAAAGGTGGCGTGCTCAAGACTGTGCTGGGACTGCTTGGTGGGCCTCTGTCTGACATAACGGTGCAGCGGACCTGCCTAGTGGCATGGGAATCTGGATCTGAACAAAGTCCCCAGGAGCACCTGGAAAGTCCTTGTGTGTATCATGATTGCAAAATACCTTCAACTCCAGGGTTTTCCTCAGAACTCCCTCTGCCTGTGATGTGGGCTGAGCAGGGACAGCTATGCCCATTTCCCAGATGGGGACAGTGGAACCCACGAGGAGAAGCAGGGGGTGGAGGGTAGAACTGGGACGCCCTTTTCCATCAAATATTCTCACTAGACTGGGTCAGGCAGTGAGGCCTCCTGGGACTGTGTGCACTTGAACTGGGCACAGGCCTGTGACTCCCCGTGAAGAGCCCGGCTGTATCTGGTTAGCTAATGTGCTGTGGGTGCAGAGAACAGAGTCCTGGGGGCTTGGGACATAGGATGGACAGGCTTTGCCAGACACAGAAGGGGAGGCGATGAAAGGAAGGGTCAGCAGGCTATGACAGGGTCCAGTGCCGCCAGAGACCAGTCTTGGTGGCGATAACGGGCTGCCCTTCCCCTTCCCACCACTAGGAGGACCCCCGGAGCGTCTGGGCGTGATGGACTGTTACAAAACGGAAGGCTTTACAGCCTTCTTCACAGGTGAGGAGACAGAGATGCAAAGACAGGAGACGACTCACACGTGATGAATCCGCAGACTGGGGCGCATGCGTAGACTGTTTCAACTTCAGTAGGCTCCCATCCAGGGTCTGAGCGCCTTCCTCCTTTCTGGTCCGGGACCTGCCCTTGTTCTTCTGTCCCATTTGGGACTGTGTCTCTGGTTTTCTCTCCAATTCCCTGATATTGAGCCCTCATATTTGACCTTGTGGTTGGCTTTTCCAAAGCACTTTTGTGTACACCGTCCTGAAAGGTGGTTGGGGCAAGTGACTCACTTTACAGATGAAGAAACTGAGCCTCAGGGTTAGTGGCTCAGCCATGGGACCAGACCCTGGCTCTTTTCTGATCTTCAGGCCCTTGGTGTTGGGCATTCTGACTCTCAGAGCGGGCGCCCCAAGCTCACACCGGGACCCTCACCCTACCTCTTAGTCCTCCCCTTGTTTCATTTCCCAGGACTTGGATGTCCTGACATTCCTCTCTAGCTCCAACTCTGACTTCGAGGAGTGGGCTGGGCCTTTCTGACCCTTGTTTACCACCCCACATGTCACCTCCTCTTCTCTGAATCTTTCACCCAGACCACATGAGGGCTGTCTTTGTACTTGGCCAGTTTCTGCATCCAGGGCAGGGACCTGACTCCTCACTTCTCTGTGTTCCCCCAGGAGGGACTGGACACCCAGCAGGCTCCCAGTGAATAAATGTTTATTAAGGGCTCTGATGTTTATTAAAGCCAGGCTTTCTCCTGGCCTGTTAGAAGACTGCTTTCATGGCCCCGTCCCCTCTCTGACAGACTCAGATCAAACGGGGAGCCTCCGTCTGTTGATGGGCAGTTTGTAAGATTGTGTGACCTGAGGAAATGGGGGAAAACATCGCCTATATAATGTCATTTCTAGGCAGTCAACGCCCCCCTGTTCTCACAAGTCCCCAGCTGTTCAGAACATTCCCTAATGCGTCAATGTGCCTCTTAATGTGGTGGGCCGAGTCAGACAGTCTGCCGGGGGTGGTCTGTCGTCTTCCTCGCTCTGAACACAGCCTGAATGCCAGCTTTTCCGCAGCCCTGGCACCGTGCTCCTGAGGGCCAAATCCTGTTTCTCTGTTTGCCTTTCTCCCTCCTTGGTCTTCGGTTAGACCGAAATGTGCCTCTAAGGGCTCAGGGTCAGTGCTCAGGGAGGCATGTACAACCCAGGTCATCTGGGTCTTCTGGGGGAATGCACGTTCTGCACAGGCAGGTGGAAGGGATGGGGATGGGCTCCAGGGAGGCCAAAGGTGCTAGAAGCAGAGGTTGCCACCATCAAAGCTAAACCTCATATGGAAATGCTGGGAGGCCTGACCCTCCTGTAAGGATTGAGAGACTTACTGTGTAGGCTGAGCGCCCCAGCGCCGTGTACATGGGAGAGGAGGACACAGGCAGCCTAGACCCAGGTCCCCAGGGCCCTGCTTGGACCGGTTGGGAGGGAAGGGCAAAGCTTGCTCCTGCAGCTGTGTGAGGGGGCGGTCCTGGGGCCGTGGGTCCATTACCTAGGAAGCCGCTTCACCTGCCACACCAGCCCAGGCAGTGCCCAGGGCCTCCCAGCAGCCAGCTGGTGGGACAGGACACTCTGAACGCAGCAGGTCAGCAGACCAAATTCCAGCCAAGTTCAGAGGGCGGCGTGCAGCATCGTACCCCACCTCCAACCAACTCTGTCCCTCAAGGACACTTCTTCCTTATTGTGAAGTTTTTCTGACCTCTCCGTGTCATTCCATTAAGAGGGAAGCCTCCGTGTATTTAAATTCTATAATGGATCCAAGAGCAAGAAGGCACAAAAGGAACTCAGCAAAACCCTTGTCTTCTTTTGGTCAGGTAAAGTGACTTGCCCACGTTCACCCAGTGACTCAGGGCCTTGTTCCTCCTGGACCACACCCGGGTCAGAGGATGAAGCAAAGGAAGGCATGAAGGGCGCTCCCCCTATCCTGCCATCTTCCCACTAGACCATCTATAAGAGATGCCCACCACCTCCAGGACTACCCTCTAAGCAGTAGCCCTGGTGGCTCAAGGCCCTGCTGGGTGTCTTCCAGGTGTTACGGGACTTTGAGTAGAGGAGGCCTTGGAAGTGTCTCCTCCTCTACTCCTCGAATAGCTCGGGAAGACCCAACCCGGTCCAGGAGCCCGGCTGACAACACACATCCCCAGCCAGAGTGGGGCTTTTGCCCCGAGGGAGGGGCCACCAGATTTCAGCTTTCACCTGCTCTATGGGGGGTGGCGGGGGGAATCTCAGTGACACTAATTTACATAGAGAAGACCTGGAAGGTACAGATCTGATGCAGACTCACAAAATCCCTCCTTAATAGCCAGCGGGAGGCCTTGGACTTGGCTTGCCCTGTGGGAGGCAACGCATTCTTTCCTCCTCTGTCACAGAAAGGCTTATTGAGAACAGGGGACGCTCCACAGAATGCACACATTTAAAGTGTAAAGTCTGATAAGTTTGGACACATGTATATGCCTATTCCCTGCTGGTTGGCTCTTCTGGATGGGTTCATTTATTAGATCAGCTACTTACTGAGAACATCCTACATGCCACGGGCTTTTCCAACCTTCTACTATCTCTAATTCCACTCTCTAATCCCAGTTTCACTAGGTGGCCAGTTAAAATACAGGATGCTCAGTTAAATTAGAATCACAGATAGACAATGAATAGGGCTTTTTGTTGGGGGGGAGTATAAATATGTCCCAAATATTGCATATGACATATTTATACTAAAAATCATTTGTTGCCTATCTCAAATTCTTTTTTTTTAAAAGATTTTATTTATTTAGTTGAGAGAGAGAGAGAGAGAGAGAGAACAAGCAGGGGGAGGGGCAGAAGCATGCTGTCCACTGAACAGGGAGCCTGACACGGGGCAGGAGCCCGATGCGGGGCTTGACCCCAAGACCCTAGGATCATAACCTGAGCCAAAGGCAGACACCTAACCGACTGAGCCACCCAGGTGCCCCTGCTTATCTGAAATTCTAACTTAACTGGGCATCCTGCATTTTTATTTGCTAACTGGCAACCGTAAGCTCTACCCTCCTGTGTCATGTAGAATTCACATGTTCCCTCTGCCAAGTAATGGCTCTTCTGGTGTTTGAAGACTGATCTCAGCACTCCTGTGTGTTCTGAACCTTCCTTGTGTTTCAGAGTGCTGGACAGCTCCCCTCTGGTCTCCTCGTCATGCGTTTAATTAACTATGTTAAGACAGTTAGCCTTTCTCAAGTCATGTTGCGTGGCCTCTGCTGACCTCCCATTCACTTGGGTGCCATCGGTGTCTTGAACTGTCTTGGCTCCTTCGTCTATGCCAGTGTTACATCATCTTGTTGGTTTGGCCATGCCTCTAGCCCACTGCCATTTGGCATGTCGTGGAAGCTAGAGTGTGTCACCTAAGCAACAAGTCCCTCCCTCCCAGATCAGAGGAGATTCAAGCCTGATACGGCTGACTGGTAGATCCGAAGTCAAGTAATGGACAAACAGGTGGACCTGGCCAAGGCTAGGCACCAATGCCTTTGGTGTGCCCCTGCAGAGATCCCTCCCTTCCCCCACTTCCTGTGGATTGACATTAACCAACACTCCCTGGGCCAGCTTACCTAAGCAGAGTATCTATTACCCAGACTACATTTCTCATTTAATCTACAAACATTTCATAACACTTTTCTTCAATTTTCTGATTCATTCATTTCGGGGAGTATTTATAGAATGTTTCCTTGTGCGGTATGCCAGATGCCTGGTGGAAATCAGATCCATTCCGCTCTGGTGTTCTTCATCTCCCAACTGAGGTAACCCCGCTGCCAAGGCCCATTCGTTGGGGAACTCGACGGGCCCCTACTCATTATCAGACTCCTCTTGCTCTCCCTTCCCTTCTTAAAACCTCTTGAAATCCATTAAAAATTTGTCAAGGTGTTCTATATTCCAATTTAAAGTTTCTTGATTTCGTCTCTTTTCCTTGCAGGAAAATTGAAACACACTGCCCCTCCCCCACATTCTCGAGTTCCCCAGATTGCTCAGTAGCTCTGGCCTCATCTGGAAGCCCTTCCCCTGTGCCACACTATAATTTAATAGAGCTGAAAGACGTGTGTCCAGCAAATGTGCCAAACGGCTGTCTGCCTTACTCTTCTTAACTCCTGATTCTAATGAATTCTAAGGAATTTGATGGATGTAGGTCAAGGACAGGAAAAAGGGTGACAGAAAGAAGCTGATAGATAGTAAATCCTTCTTTGGCATCAGATACGTAATGCATTCGGAATTCAGGATAGCATTCCCTTCCTTCTCGAACTCGAGGCAGCAGGGACTATTAGTCCCATTTTTGAGCTGGAAAAAGTGAGGCAGAGAGGCTCAGAGAAGCGAAGTCAGGCAGCTGGTGTGATTGTAGAATATTTGCAGAATTCACATCCAGCTCCGTTCAGCTTCGAAGTCTGGGTTCTCTGCACGGTATGACTGAGCAGCGCTGAACTTGGAGCAAGTATCATATGGCAAAACTCAGTTTTTAGAGAGATGAAGTTCATCATATAATTTATTATTATTATTATCATTATTTTTTACAAAGCATCTGCTCCATAAAGTGAGTGGACCGTTTTGCACACATCTGTTGCGCAGAGTATGTCGGACTGGGCTGGTGCTCTCTGGGACACACGGAGGTTCAGTGACTCATTGAATGTCCCAGCAGAGAATTTCTAGCTATGGGGCCAGCTGAGAAGCCAGGTTTCTTCAGCTCTGAGGGCTCCCCAGGAGTAGCGGTGCCTGAGGGAGGTGCCTGTGGCTGGGGTAGGGGGCCCACAGCAGCCGGCTCTGGAGTCCTGCAGGCTGTGGGCTGGAGTGTGCAGGGCGGGGCGCCCCGACGGGAGGTGGGGCCATCGAGGGGTCCAGCAGTGGCCCAGGAAAGGGATGATGAGGGCCATAGCCACAGCTGAGGAGGGGGCTGGGGCAGTGGGGGGAGGTGGCAGAAATGACACAAGTGGGCGGAGGATTGGAGAGAAAGGGTGTAGGAGAGAGAGAGAGAGGACCCGGGAAAGGTTTGCGGGCCCACGCCCTGGCCATGGGTCCAGATGGGATCTGTAACCCCCAAGGGGTAAGACAGGTGGGGGTGTGGGGGGAGGGTAAATAACCTTGATTGGGATGGGTGGTGTCAGAATTCCGTGGGGCACCCTGGCTGGCGTCTTAGGGTCTGGAGCTGGCCTCCGAGATTTGGTGTTACTTCCGGGAGGGTAGTGGTTTTCTAGACTTTCCCCCAAAACAAAACTTCCTGCAATACCATCATTCCCTTTCTCCCACCCAGTGAGATTCCACTGGGATTTGAGCATGTGTGTGCCCTCACACACTCATCCGCACACATCATACAGTCCCCTCACTCATCCACACTCATGCGTACGTACTCACACACTCACCCCACGATGTGCACACTCTCACACACTTAACCACATACACACACTTATACATATCCACATACCTTCGTGTGTACATCTTTACACACTCACCCAACACACACTCCCATTGAGCACACTCACGTGCTAGAACACATTTACACACACATTGTGTATCCCTTACACGTTCATCCACATCCATGTCCACAGTCCCGTTACACGTCCACACTCCCTCCATATACACTGACACACCTGTACATATTTGCACACTGACGTACACATGTCTGTACCTTCACACACTCATCCACGCACACACTCCCCTCATACACACATCCGCACGCTAGTACCCACTCTCACATGTGGTGTGCACCCTCCTCCCCCCACATACTCATGCAACCTGTTCACACGCTCCCCTCATCCCCACATGCTCACGCCCACTCCCACACTGGCACACATTCGCACACTCACTCATTAGACACGCAGCCTCATACCCACGTGCAGCCTTTCTCATCTCCTTCCCACTCAGAAACGGCTCTTGCTGCGGGCCCTGCCCTTCCCAGCCTCCTCAGGGAGGGGCCGCCCTCTGGGGACCGCATGCCCTGGACAGAGGAACAGCTCTGCTCTAAGGTGGCCTGTACCTGGGAGAGCTCCCTGCTCCCCGTCACTGTGAGCTGGGGGGTGCTGGCTGGGGCAGGCCAACCGCAGCCCAACCTCTAGAGGATGGGCAGCCCTTCCGTCCCTGGTTCAAGGCCCCCAGGAAGCAGGAGACTGGAGTGTCCCTGGGGTGGGGAACAAGGTGTTGGAATTCTAGGAATTCGTAGAGAGCCTCTCATTCTGGCTTGTTGTACAGATAAAAACCTGGCCTGCCCAGGGTCACCCTGCCAGGTGGTGGCAGGTCGGGAACTAGAATGCCAACATGTGGGGCAAGGAGAGATCTCTGTGCCCAGGTGACACGTCAGATCCACAGAGAGGTCAGGGGTGGGCCTGTCTTGAAGTTTGGGCACAGAGCCTACCCACACTGAGTCCGGATGCTGGGCTGTGCAGCCCCTTCTGGCCCTGTCCCCCGGAGCTGCTGTCGCTGGGGCAGGGTGTGGCGGGCACCGGGGAGGAGGCAGTGAGGGCAGGTGTCAGGGGCAGCTCCAGGCCCTCGCCCATCTTGCCCCGAATCCTGGTGCTGACGAGGACACCCAGGGACAGGGCAGGCAAAGCGTGCTTGTCTTTCCTGGTATCACCCTCCTTCTGTCCCTGAACAGCCTAGTTTCCCTTTAAAAATCACTATTTATGGAGCCCTTATTTAAGAGTTATCTAAAACCTTCTCAAACCTGACTCTTGCCCCTGCCTCTACCAGCTCTTGGGGGAAAGGAGGACTATAAATTGCATCCTACCGCATACAGTCGGGCTTCCTTTGATCTGCCTTGAATTCCCCTGTGTTTGAGATCTATTTGAAGTACTGGGATCAGTGAACGACAGCTACTGCCTCCTTTTCCAGGGAGCATGTGGACTTTACCCCACAGGGTGGGAGACCAGCTCTGGCCTGGGCATCCTCTTTGGGCCCCCCAGGCCTGGGGAGGTAGCAGGTATCCCCTCCAAGCCAGTCTCCCGACTCTTCTGATTCGTCCCCTGCCCCCGAGTGTCACCACTGCTGGCTGCCCTGGGTGACAGCTCTGTCTTGCTTGCTCACATGTGCTTTCTCTCTTTGGTACACTATTACCTTTATTATTAGTCTGTGGCTTTCTTTCTTCCCCCATTATAAAATCATGTAACAAGAACTTCAGAAAATATCATTCTTAATCCCATCACCCAACAAGACCATGGTAACCTGCTGGTGTCCTTCCTTCTAGATTTTCTCCCTAGGTTTAGTTTGTTTTTTGTCTGGTTTAGTTTGTTTTTTGTCTTTTGTTTTTGTTTCGAAGTTGAAGGTTAATCCCCTGTAATGCAGAGGCTGTTTCCAGATCTGTGGCTCCAGCAGTGGCTTGCATGGGAGAAATAAATGAATCACAGCTGCTATTCATAGCTGGATTTTTTAAATTAAGGGCAGGGAAGCACTGGCTGGGAGCTGGCACTGGGCTTGACGCCTTGAGGCATGTCAGGGAACTCCTAGGCGCATGCGCTCTAGGTAGGGTGACAAGATCCACCCCGGTAAAAAGTTGGGTGACATCACAGGGATTGCATCATCACAAATGTCACAAGGCTGCCTGGGGGGACCTTGCCGACTGAAAAACACAGGGATAGATGGCACCTTCAGCAATCCAGGGAGGGAAAGATCTGGCAAGGGGGTCAGAGAAGACTTCCTGGGGGAGGTGGGATGATGGCTGAACATTGAATACTTTGAAGAGGGACGCTGGGGAAGGGGGCTGTATTTTGGATTGGGGAAACCTCCTGGGGAGACGGTGGGAGGCAGGAAAGCTCCAGTATGGTAGCCTGGAAGTAGCTTGGTGCGTCTGAGGGGGAGGGGGCTGGAGTCTGATGTGAGGGGTGACATCTGTCTTGGAAGGAGGCAGGATCCATGGAGGTAGCTGAACCAGGCATTGTGACAGAGGTCGCTGATTCAGTGGAAGGGGAGCAGGAGGAATCTCAGGTCTGCCTCAGGGAGCGCTGAACAGGCCACTAGGACCTGGAAGGGGGAAATCTGGCAAGGGCTAGCATTTGCCCGGCCGTCTCTTGGCCCTACCGTCCACCTGCCCAGCCAGAGCTGGTCTCAGGCTGATCTGACGGCTGCGGCTTGCTTCCCGGCATCTCTAACGACAGCTTGGAGGCAGCAGAATGTCTAGAGAGGTGAAACACTCAACACACAGGGCCAGACTTCCTGGATTCAAATTCCAGGTCTTTCCCATGACAGTCCAGTAGCCAAGACCGCCAGGAACACACCTGCAGCTAAACCCAGTTAGGGGTACCAGCCCGCTGCAGGAGGGCAGGGCGGGCATCCTGGGAAACTGCAGGGCGCCTCCAAATTGGGCCTTAAAGAAGGGGCGCTTGTGGAGTTCGGGGGCTGGAATGAATCCCCGCACGGTCTTGATCGGAGTTTGTAAGCGAGCGGGTTGCTGGAACAGTCAGAAGTCATATCTTAAGAACACACGAGTCTGTTCAGAATTGCTATCAAATCAGCTTGTCTGTGGTCTTATCTTGGAACATATGGGTGTGAAAGAGCTGGTGTCAAAGCATTGGAGCTTAGCTAGTCTGCGCTGTGCCGTTTATCTGTTTTATGAGTCACTGCACGGGCCTTTTTGCAAGTTGTGGGTTCTGTTTCCAGGCTCAGTTCCCTAGTCACTGCCTACCTGCCCACAGGGCCATTTCCTCCTTCATGTTGGTCCTCGGGCTAGTTACTTGCTCTCAGTGGGACTTGGTTTTCTCGTTGTTTAAGAGGGAGTCATAACAGCAGCCACGACAGGGAGACGGGAGCATTGCGTGAGTTAACACGCGTGAAGCACCTAACGGGGCCGGGTACACAGTGGGCGCCGTGTACGTGTCCACCGTCATAACCCCCGCATACCTTTGAGACTGAGAAAAAGAACGTTGCTATCCTTACTGCCTCCAAAGAAAGGATAGTCTGCCAGTTTATGTTCCACTTATGGACAAAACAGACACAGTGCTATGAGAGACCTGGCCCATGACAGGACAGTGTCCAGGGCAGCAGCCACCGTGATCTAGAACACGCAAGTCCTGTTCGGCTGGTGTCATCTTCCGAGGAGTGAAAGAAGGGGATGGAAGGGTGCTTTGACGTTTGAGGCACAGGCGTGTGCAAATGCGGGTGGTGACACACTCGTCCTCAGGGTGGCCAAGGACAGTGCCACATGGCCGAGCCATGATGCTCTGGGGTGTGGATTTGATAGGGAAAGAATTGTCTGACTCTGGGTTGTTAAGTCCTGGGGTGGGAGCGGGAGTGGCCGTGGGCTGCTGGCCACATCTGCCCAGGGTGGACGTTGCGGTGCCCTGGAGAGGACCCCGCAATGGGGTGTCAGGTGCCTTTGAGTGGTGCGGCCACGGCTTTCTGCCTCTCATTCTTCTCTCTTGGTCTTAGCCAAGATAAGACAAAGCATTCAGGGACCTTTCAGACTCCCTGCTTTCTTCTCCCCCAGGCATTCTGGAGATCATGTTCATCCTTTCTCATGACTGCACAATATTCGCTGAGTACATGTTCTCCACGGACGCTTGGTTGTTCCCAGCCTTGTGGGCTGACAAGCTGCTGAGCACACTTTGTGCATCTGTCTCTACGGGCTTGACCACACGTAGCTGTGGGACTCCAGGGGGCGCTGCCAGGGACAGGGGTTGTGCGTTTGTGACTTTCATGGCCATCCCCAGACCCCTTTCTATAGCAGCTGCTCCAGTTGTAATCCCGCTGCCAGGCCGGGGTCCCTGCTCTCTTCCTCACGTGGCCGGGCTGCTGGGTGGGATTTCCTGACCATCTCTCAGGGAACCTGCCTCCTCTGAGGCTGCGTGATGCCGGAGTCCTGCTCTGCGACTGCTCACGATTCTTTAGGCTGCAAATGCTTAGCTGGGCTTGGCTTCTCGTCCAGCTCCTTTCCTTGCACTTGCTTTCTGCCTCCCACCCGCATTTCAGAAAGAAAAGAGAGGAGAGAGAGAGAGGGAATGAGAGAGTCCCAGGTGTTCAGTGTGTCACAGTGAAATGCCGGTCACCATTCCCACTTCTGCGAACACACACCTTGCTTCCCACGGCCGGGGTGGAGGAGGAGGAGACCAGCAGGCTGTGTGTGTGTCCTGGGGCAGGTCAGAGCCCGCGGGCTGTGGGACTGAAGAGCCAACTCACCGTCCAGGTGTTCGGGGAGGGATCATCATTCTTAGCTTACCAGGGCTCACGAAACTTACTGGTAATTTCACGGCAGGAAGGAGCTTGCGGGGCAGAGATCTTGGTTGTGACCTGGAGCGATGCCCGGAAGCCCTCCACACTATCACCAACAACCATCCCGGGGCTTAGCTGAGGGGGAGGGCCTCTCCGACAGACAAATGGAAATCTGTCACAAAGGAAGTGTAAACACCTTGGTGGGGGGGACTCTTGTCCCTCCCACTCTTGTCGTTGGCACCGTGCATGGTGAACTCACTTTTATGCATCATTTCCTCGATGGTCCAGGCTGATGCAAGAGGTCCACGAGTCACTCCTGCTTCCTGCACGTGTGCCTGTGTAATGTTTACCGGGTCCCTCCCTGTCTCTTTCTCTCTCATACGCATCCACACACTCACACTTACTCTTTAATCAAACATCTCTGCGGCTTCGGTGTGTGCCAGGTGCTGGCTGCGCACGAGTGACAGGTGACCAAGACCCTGCCTCCACCCAGGGAAAGAGTTGCTTAGACAAGGCCTCTTGTGATAAAGGACAGGATGCAAAGTGACAAACGTCTTAGACAAGACAGGCAAATTGCATCCTACAGATCTCTCCTCCCTCCTAGTGACAGCTCTCTTAGTTTGCATTCCCTGGGCATCTGGTGATTTCAAGGGAGAAAAGCAGAGTACATAGGAGAGGACAGCTCCACGGAGCAGGGGTGGGTGAGGCTCGCCGGCGAGAGCTTCGGGTCTAGCGTCTGCTGGCTGCCAGGATCACTGGCAAGCTGCTTCGGGTCGGGCCAGTTTGCAGAAAGATGAGAATGACAGTGGCATTGGCTGGGTGAGGGAAAGAGACAATATTTCCTAGGGGCCTCTACACTTGGCCTTGGGTGGTGACATAATGCCATCTGGCTATCGTAAGAGGCCACGTGCTTCTGGATCAGTAGATCATTTCTCATCCGGGCCTTTGAGAGGGAGTCCCCAGAGCCATTTGCATTCTCTTGCCAAAAGCCCTTTACTACTGATCCATTCATCTCAACGCATGTTTGTGAAGTGCCTACTGTGTGCCGGCAGCCAGCCAGACAGCGGAGGTCCTGCCTCATGGAGTTGACATTCTCTATGTGTCCTTGACCGCGAGGACCCACCATCCCAGGGAGGCTAACTTGGCTCCTCATGGGGGACTCTTGAAAAAGTCTTCACCTTCCAGAGGGCTGAGGTTACACTGATGGAATCCCAGGCACGGGCCGGTGTTTGGGCAGTTCACCCAACGTGAACAAGAAGGGGCATTTTAAAAAATGAGCTCCTGCCCTTCGGGGCAACGTGGATGGACCTTGGGAGTATTATGCAAAGTGACGTAAGTCAGACAGAGCAAGACAAGTCATACCATATTATTTCACTTATAGGTGGAATCTGAAAAGCCAAACAAGTAAACGGACCAAACCAAACAAAAAGAAACAGACTTAGAGAAACAGAGAACAGCTGTGTTTGCAGAGGGGATGAGGGTTGGGGGGGATGAGCGAAATAGGTGAAGGGGAGTAAGAGGTACAAACTTCCAGGGAAGTCAGTCTGTCCCAGGGATGCACAGCGTAGTTTAGGGAATATAGGTAGCAGTATCTTACTAACTTTGTATGGTGACAGATGGTAACTACCCTTAACGTAGTGATCATTTCATCTTGTAAATGTTGTACCCTTGAAACTAGTCACAATATTGTATGTGATACATACTTCAATTGAAAAAACAAAAGGGGATATTGTTCAGGGAAACCATATTCAGCCAAGTAGCTTGATGTGCCTGAATAATGGCCGGGGGCTGAGCTGTGTGTGTCCGTGATCTTCACATCCCCTTGGTCCCTTTCTCCCAGACTTCTGGTTGCCCACTGAGGGGAGGAGGGGCTGGGGAACCATGGCGTCCAGCCCCCTGGAGTGGTATCAAAGATGCCAAGCTCCCTGGGCTAAAAGCCTCTTGTCAGCAGAGTAATTGGATCTGACTTGCACCAGGCGGGGAGCAGAGGTATTCAAGCCCTCCGTGCTATTTTTAAACGCCCTCTCTTCCCCAAGTGCAGATCTCAAGCTCAGCGGGAGAGAATGGCTCATCTCGAGGCTTGGGAATCAAAGCACAACTCCCCACCTCCCCCCACCCCAAGTTTAACCAAAGTTTAAGTCTCACCACTCTCGTCCTGCAAAATCACATCTCCTATTGGATCCTGCCACGACCACAGTTCCTGGTGTGGGCAGCGGGTGGACTCCACGGGCCATGGGGTGCATGGGATGTACCCTGCTTTGGGCTGACTGCCCAGCTGGCCGGAGGCAGGTCAACAACCCTGGTCTCTTGGTTGCCTGGCAGCCCTAGAGGCTCAGCACTAAGCCAGCCGGCAAACATGTCCCTGCCGGTCTGGTGTCTGCCACTGTCTTTGACTCTTGGTAGCAGCTTGCAGCTGCCTGTCAGGCTCTGAAGACAGCGGGAGTCAGAGCAGAGAGCAGGCGCCCTCCTGTCAAGTGTCGCTCCGGGAGCTGAGCCCCATACTGCATGCAGCCCAGGGTGGTGGAGACGGTCCAAGGAGGCCGGCCTCTCCATCATGGCGCTGCAGAAGCCCCGTCCCTTGTCTGATTCTTCTGACTTGCCACACTTCTGCTCCCCAGCATCCCCTCCACAACCCCATCCCACCTCTAGCATCTCCGGCATGGGTTGGTAGTGAAGTGCTCCCCAACCAGGGGATGCCGGGAAGACAGCAAGGGACTAGCTGGTGGTCCCGTCAGCCCCCCACTCTTGGAGAAGGACAAGGCCACTTCAGGCAGGAGCTGTGAGGGATACAGAGCTGCCGCTAGCGGCCATCAGGGAGTGAATGCTTCTAGAAGTCACAACCGCAGGGCAGGTACCACTGTGCCCAGTAATAGCTGAGACACAGAGGCCCAAAGGGGAGACCCTGGCCAAGGTCCCTGGCAGATCCTTCCTGTCTTCCTGACAAAGAGCTTCCATCCCCGGCCAGAATCCCCGAGGCCTTGAATGTTTGAGAATTAGTGAGTCTTGGGCTTCAGACCGCAGAGCGCTCTCAGAGGCCTGAGGCGTCCCAAGCCTCTTCCTGCCTTAGCAGTGGGTGGTAGGGTGGGTGGGTGGCCCAGCTAAGTGGCCCTTGGTGAAAGTTTGTTGCTTTGGGTGACAGGTCTTGAACTCAGTTTTCAAAAATCGTTTGATGGAAACACTGCAAGCTGGGAAGCCTGCCAGGACCTCTTCTCAGAGGGAGGGATTTGAGTAAGGTGGGCCTTCCATTGGCTTTCTCAGTTCTGAGTTCTGAGTCGTAGGTTCTGACTGGGGTCAGAGGACCCTCCCTGGCTATGAAATCCCCCGGAGCCCCTGGGAATGGACCCCCAGTGCTCCTGGTGTTAGCCCTGCCACCTGGGGTGATGTGACGACCTGTTGTTTAATTACTTTGTGCCTCAGTCGGCTTATCTTTAAACTGGGGAGACAGCAAAAGCTGCAACTGGGGGAGAGGAATGGGACACACTGTGGGCCACCCTGGGAACTGGGGTGAGGAGGTGGGAGGAGAGAAAGGGGGGGCAGGACAATACCAAAGCCTGACCAGCTGGCCCATTTTGTTGTACTTCACCGACATTATTATTTTTTAAAAACTGCTTTGTGTATTTTGGAAACCACACAACATATACACACAGTATGAAAGGCTGTATAGAGACAGAGAAAACCACGTCCCCCTCCCTCCCCTGCCCTCAGCCACCCGCGTTCCCTCCGCATGGGAACCATGGCTGACAGAGCACATGCCACCTCCTGAAATCGTCCGTTGCACAGACACTATAACCGCAGACTTTACCTAATGCTACTGTAGGACCCTCAGGCTCTTCCTCTGTGAACGTTTGTTCTAACACCCTTCCTACCAGGCCTCCCTGGTGTGAGTCGTTGTAACCTTTTCAAAGCACTTTCCCCCGGCCTGTCTCCTCTGAACACATGACCATCCTGGACGCCCAGATGGCAGCCTCCTTCTGCCTGTCTTGCAGGTTGGGAAGCTGGAATTCAGAGAGGGCAGGCTTCTTGCCTGAGGCCACGCCACGAGTAAGACTGGACTTGAATGCAACTAGCCTGGGTCCCAGGGCAGAGGTACCCCACTGTTTCCTTGCAAGAAAATATTCCACTCCCTCTTCTTGTGTTGGGTATAGAGCAGATATTTAAACAACAAATGATCGACCCAGCAAGACAGGGCAATGTGTACCCATGGCCAACAGGCAGGCCTAATTCCAGCAGGCCAGGGGGCAGGCTGTGGATCAAGGCTTCGGCTGCCCAGGTGTGTGCGTGCACGCACACACACACACACACACACACACTCAGACTCCCAAAGGGCAAATGCAGCATGTGGAAGCCTGTGCTCCTCATGGCTTCCCTTGCCTTAGTGGAGAGCGAGGGGTGTAATGGTGGCTGGGAAGGGTCATGTGAGAGGATACATTAGGTTCGCTGGGGGCCACTTTGTACCCAATAAACCTCTTCACTCTGTGCCGTGATGGCATTGCAGATGGGACGCATTTGTGACTCAAAGACCTACCCCTAGCTTCAGGTGACACCTGGAACCCAGGATGTGGTGGCAGGTGACAGTTTCAGAGCCTGGGAGAACCCTGCATCTCTTAAAAGTGTCCCCTTCCCTAGGCCTAGAAGTCTTTGGCCAGAGTTTAACTGACATCACTTCATGCCCACAGGGGACCTAAGGCCTTACCAGTGATTTGCTGAGGGAGTCCCCCTTGTCAACCTTCTCGGTCCCATATTTTGATGGTGTAGACAATGAAAGAAAGAGAGGCTGGGCATGAGAAAACTAGGTTCCAAATCCCCGGGCCAAGGGTTGTTGGTAAGACTCTGTAACCCTCTGAGCCTCAGTTTCTTCATCTCTAAAATGGGACCAATCTCCACAATTCACTGTACTGGGTGGTTGTGGGGCTGAATTTGGGAAATGCTTTCTAAGAGGGGACATGAGGCCGATTACTGTCAGTATCATAGAGGCACTGAAATAGGGTTCTGGAGGGACTCTCAAGCACCTGGCATGGAGGAAAGAGAATCAGGGAGGCGGAAAATAGTGCCCGAAGCCCTGGAGGTGGGTGCCAACCTCGGATGCAAGAGTCAGGACAGCCAGAGCTGCACCAGCTGGCTACTCAGGGCTGGGGACTGTCCCTCAGCCTTTTTGACTTTGCTGTTGGCATTTTCCCTGCTAATTAACATGTCATGGGGGTGGAGAGCAGGAAAAACACGAAACAATTGATTTGTCTCTTTGCCAGCACATCTGGGAAAAGGCCGGGTGTGGGAGGTCAAAAAACAGGCTAAAAATCAGTGTTTCATATTCTCAAGGAAGCACACGGCTCTGCGGGTTTCAGCTCTCTGCTGCTGTTGCTGAGGAAAGCACGAGGAATTCAAGTTCAACTGCAGACTCTGGAGGCAGAGAGAAGAGGCACTAAAAGCTCTTTTGGCTTTGTCATGGGAAGGGTGATGCGGGGACCTGGCTGGTGCTTAGAGGGTCAAATAGTAAGTCACCCATCCATCCATCCATGCATCTATCCGTCTGTCCTTCTATCTCTCTATCCACCCAGTATGTGTTCAATGTGCACCTGGAGGCCGTCCAGCCCTCTCCGAGGTGCTCTGGGTGTCTCAGAGGGATGAGGGTTTTGCTCTCTAAACATCAAGACTCACATTCAAAACAGAGCATCACTCAGAATCGAGTCCCTACATCAATGAATGGCAACATCATCTGTATCAGCTAGCTTTTTTCTGTATAATAGCCACTCTAAAGCATGGTTTCAGATCAACAACCATTTATTCAGCTCACAGTTCAGTGGGTTGATAATTTGGGTTGAACTCAGTTGGGACCTTTGGTCTTACCTGGGCTCAGTCACGTATCTCCAGTCAGCTGGGACAGACTGGTATAGGATGGCTTCAGCTAGGAGAGTTCGCCCAGCTTCACATGTCTCTCATCCTCCAATGGGTTAGCCTGGGCTTGTTTATGTGGGAGAAGCAAGGGTCCAAGAGCGTGCAAACGGGCAAGGTCTCTTAAAGCCCCATCACAGAATGCGCATGAGGTCACTTTCACTACATTCTATTGGCCAAAGCCAGTCACATGGCCAAGTCCAGAATCAAGGATAGAGAAATAGATTGTCCCTCTGGATGGGAGGAGCCACAAATCACCTTGCAAGGATTGCGTTTACCACGAGAGGAAGAATTGGGGCCACTGCTTTGAGCTGTGAGCCACACAATCTTTGTTGCTCAGGACTGAGGATCTGGAGTTCTCCTTATCTTCTGTCTCACATACCATGTCCAATCCATCAGCAAATCTGGTTACTTCTACCCTTGAGATATATTTTGAATCCAACCACCCCTTCTTCCCTCTGCCCCATTCCCACCCAGGCCCAAGAAACCATCATCTCTTTCTTGGTTCCCACTTCTTCCCTTTTATCCCTGTAGCCTCTTCTCAACACAGCAGCCACAGCAAGACAAATCTTATCACTTCTCTGCTCAGACACCCCTTTTGGCTCCTAACCCCTCTTGGAGTTAAAGCCAACATCATATAATGGCCAACAAGGGCCTGTACAAGCTGTTCCCTGAGTTTCCGATATCTATCTCGCCTACTCTTACCACTCTCCTCTACCTCATTCTGTTCTACCCATACTGGCCTCCAGATGGTCCTCGAAATGCCGGGCTTCTGTCACCACAGGGCCTTTGCACTATGGACCTGTCCACATGGAAATCTCTTCTGGATATCTTCATGCTCGATCCTCAGCCCCCTTCAGCTCTTTATAAAAACATTGCCTTCTCACTGAAGGCCCTCCTGGCCATCCTATCTAAAATCAAAACATTCCCCCGACTCATCCTCCTTCCCTGCTTCAGTTTTCTCCACAGATCCTATCAGCATCATCACTAAATGAAATATTTTCTTATCTATTTTGTGTCTAGACCAACACTGTCCAACAGAAATAAAATGTAAGACACATATATAATTTAATTTTTTTCCTAACAGCCACATTAAAAAAGTAAAAAGAAACCGGTGACATTTATTTTAATAATATACATGATCTAATCCAACATATCTAAAATTAATGATTTCAGCATCTAATTAATTCAAAAGTTGTTAGTGTTTTGTTTTGGTTTTTACATTATTTTGTTTGTACTAAATCTTTGAAGTCTGGTGCATATTTATGCTGGCAGCCTGTATCAATTTAGACTAGCCACATTTCAGGGCGCCTGGGTGGCTCAGTGGGTTAAAGCCTCTGCCTTCAGCTCAGGTCATGATCCCAGGGTCCTGGGATCGAGCCCCGCATCGGGCTCTCTGTTCAGCAGGGAGCCTGCTTCCCTTCCTCTCTCTCTGCCTGCCTCTCTGCCTACTTGTGATCTCTGTCTGTCAAATAAATAAATAAAATCTTTAAGAAAAAAAAAAAAGACTAGCCACATTTCACATACAGAACCGTCCCCTGTGGTGAGCACATGGGATAGTACAGAATGAGACCACCGTCCCATGAAGGCAAGGATTTCCAGCTGTTTTATTCACGGCTGCATCCCCGGCACCTAGAACATTGCCTGACCTGTAAGAGGCGCGCGGTCAATACTGGGTGAATGAATAAGTCAAGTCTGGAATCAAATGCAAGTATGTGGCCAGAGAGTTTCAGACCCAGCAAAGGGCTACCACGCATCTAGCTGGCTTCATCCTCAGGGCTGTCAGGTAGAGCTGTGAAGGGGATAAAGATAGACTTTCTCTCCCAGCGTGGCTCCCTCATTCAGCACCTCCGTGCTTTTCCATCCTCTCTGGACTGACGGAATACTCTGTACGCTCATCCCTGCTGACCACCAGGGACTTAATGTCTTGCAGGAGCGTGAGAGAGCCTCTCTTAACCCAAGGCAGTGTCCACCCGCCCCCCGACCCCGCCCCGGGAATTTTTGGCTTTGGCAGAAATGTTGTTACTGGGCCATGAGTCTCTTTGTCGTTCCTGGGTTCACCCTGAGATTAGGAAGCCAGCTGCGGTGCTGGCCTGAGAGCCCTGGGCGGGGTGGGGGGGGGGGCTCGGTGCTGGGTGCCCTAGCACGCTCCCCTACCCGCCATCTCACTCACAAGACCATGCTTGCAGCTTGATGGGGAGCGAGGGGACTTAGGAGGAGTGGGTGTTCCCTGCACCCAGGCCCAGCGGAAGGCGAGTGGCAGCTGTTCTCTGGGAGGCTCTTGCCCCAGTGGGGTCTCAGTGTTCACTCTGTAGGCCGGAAGGCTGCAAGCCCAGAGCTGTGATGCTGAGCACTTGTGTGGGCTCCCCCCGTGGGAGCGGGCATCGTCTGGGCTTGCGGGGAGGGCTCTGAGGCCAGCCGGGGTGACCTGATGGAAGGGACACTGGCCTAAAATGAGTACCCAGGATGCCAAGTGGTCAGCTGAGTGCACAGTTGGCCTGGGCCTGCCTGGGGAAGGCCAGTCGGGTGGAGGGAGGCCGGCACTATCATATGCCAAGCCAGGGGCAGCCAAGGGGCAGACAGAGTCACTGGGGTGACCTGAGAAGGACTTTGCTGCTGGTGAGGCATCCGGGATCTGCCAGTTGTGAGATCTCTGTAGCTCTGCTTCTCCCAGGCATCTCCTCCCTTCCCTTGTTGTATCCCCCCTCTGTCCTCCCAGCCTTCCCTCTCTCCTGCGTTCCCTTCTCCCAACTCAGCTGGTTCAACCAAGGTCCTCCGGGCCTCCCTCCTTTGTCTCTGTCTCTGTGTCTCTCACACCCCATGCCCAGGGTGCTGGCCGAGGTGCCCATGAGCAGTGATGACTGGGGATTGAATTTAAGTGTGCCTGGCTCCTTCTGAAAGCACTCGGTTGCCTGCCCACCAATGTGATCTGATTTCAGGGGCCTTGGGGAGGCCAAGGACTCCCCCGTTGCCTGGACTCCCTGGCTTCTCTCTGAAACCCCACCCTTAGAACTTCATAATGGGATCCTGCCAAAATGCACCCGCTTCTGAGCGAGGCCCCGGTCTGAACTCCTCTACATGCTTCTGCGGAGGAGCGTGCAGGAGAACTTAGTGTCAGGACAGACAGAAATGTCCTGGTGGGGAACGGTGTCACCCGCAGCACAGTCCTGGGTGCTCGCGGGGCTGGGGCTCACCTCTGCGTGGGTGGAACCTGTGCTCCGCGGACCTTCGGAGAAAGTGTCCATCACGGCACCCTGCCGGACTCGTTCTGCCCACTGGGCACCAGGTCGTGCTAGGGGGACCAGGTCCAGGTCACGACCTTGCACTTCTTGAAAGTCACTGGGGTTTGGTTGCTGTTGGTTTTTTTTTTTAATTTACTGGAGTATCAAGAATACGAACGGAATACTTGAACTCATGACTGGGAGTCGCTGCACGTGGTTTACGAAAGCTAACCAATGACATCAACAGTGGGGACCCTCCTTCCCCGGCCAGGGATGCGAGACGAGGGCTTCTGTTCTGGGTCTGAAGCCGTTGCTTCTCCTGAGTGAGCTGGTTGTGATTCACAGCGACCACCTCCCAGGCTCAGCGCCCCCATCCCTGCTGGATTTGCAGCTGGGCCCTGTTACTCACTGGAAGAATCTGTCAGTCTTTCTGTTTGTGATGTTCCCCAGGTTAGTCTTTCTGCCTTACGCTTCATTCCTGGGCTGCCATGCAAGCCCACTGGGGCGAACGCCCGGGGGCGGGCAGCTGTTTCACACACTGCCAAGGCTGTTAGTGAGATGCTACTTTCTACATGTTCAACTGTTCGTTTTCATTCATTCATTCATTCATTCAGCAAGTTCTTATAGTGTATTAGGATCTGTGCCAGGCCCTAGGAATATAGGTGAATGAGACAGACCCAGGTCCTGCGCTCATGTAGTAAGGTCTCCTAACCATAGATGCCCTCCACAAAGTGCCCTTTTATGAGTGTGCTGGGAATTTTTTTTTTTTTTTAAGATTTTATTTGAGAGAGAGAGAGAGAGAGAGAGAGCATGCATGAGTGGGGGATGGGGGGGCAGTGAGGGTCAGGGGGAGAAGCTGACTCTCCCCTGAGCAGGGAGCCTGATGCAGGGCTCGATCCTAGGACCCTGAGATCATGACCTGAGCTGAAGGCAGATGCTAAATGACTGAGCCCCCCAGGCGCCTGCTGGGGATGTTTTCATAGACCTCTTTGACATTGGATGGAGAAAAGGTGTCTTCTGAGATGGATGCTGCCTGGAAGATGGTCCCGTTTTTGTCTGCAGTTGCAGACGGTCCCTAGCTGGCCACTCCCTCCGGCTCCCTGCCCCTACTCCTGTCCCCAAGGCTATTGGAGTTAACATTGGCCTTTAGCAGCTTGCCGGAAGGATGCAGTTTACTGTCTCAGGTCCAGAGCAAGTAGGCTTTCTTGGGATGGAAATTCCCCTCCCAGCAGTGGTTTGAGAGCCTGGAATTCAGTTCCTTGGAAGAAGCTGAGCTTTTCATTAGAGATCAAAGACTGACCCTGGGGAGAATTCACAGAGCTGTTCTGGGCTGGAAAGGCCCCCTTTGGGCATATCACTTCCTTTCCTGGCTCTGTTGGTCAGGGAACCAAACCATGGAGAGGGAGGAAAGGAGATGTTGGGCAGCCCAAGGAGCCACGCTGCTGGGGAACAGGCCTCTCCTGGGGTAGATCATACAGGAGCAAAAGAGGTTAAACCGATTTACCTGGAGGAGATCAGGGAGTGGGAGGCGCAGCAGAGGGAGCTGGGTTCTGGGCCCGAGGCTCACTTGCTCTCTTCGTCTCTGATTTGCCTGGTCCGACAAGTGCTCAGTTCATGAGGTATACACTGGACTCCTGGTCTCGTGGTTCAAGACTCCCCACAGCTTCCCCCCAACCCCCCATCTTTCCTTTATTACCTCCCCAAGCGTCATGTCCTGCATCTGACTGGATCACAAAGCATGCATTTCTTGTCACAGGGAACTCGGATGTGACCCAGGCTAGAGAAGTCAGTGTGGGCCATTGGGAGACTCAGCCAATGTGAGAAACTGGAATCAGCAGAGGAAAGAGGAGGCCTGTGGGGGGTCCTGTGGAGTAGAACAGGGAATCTGACTTGGGGCTCACATCTCATTGCACCTGGGCTCAGGCCTCCAGGCTTGGGCGCCGAGGACTCAGGCTTGCCTTCTCCTTGCTGCTGTGCCCTGTCCTCCCTTCCCCCAGTGCCAGGACCGCTTCCTGGGCTGCCGCAGACCAGTCTGGCACGGGGAGATGTGGCAGTGAGTTTGCGTCATGTCATGGTGGACCCCGGGAAGGGGTCCTGCGGGCACTCTGGACCCTCTCCTGCTCCGGGGTCCACACTCTGCGGCTAGGCCGTTTGTGGGTCTCTGCATGGGTATCCCCAGTGATGAGGAACTTTGGGGGACATAGTGACATTCTAGGAGACATCTTCCTTGTGTTGACCCACCTCGGCCAGAAAGAGCTTCATCCCTTTTTGGGCAGCTGTTACCTGCCCCAGACTGTCCTCCTCCCAGCTCGCACCCAGCTTTATCAGCTCTTCCTCGTGTCAGACTGCCCAAGGGCTGAGACCCCCCCGACCCCATCCTCGGGGTCTAGTTTACCCACATGCATGTTCGTACGAGGCTCCCCAAATTGGTGCCTGTACCCAGGGGTTTCCTTCATCCTTCATCAGTCAAACCCCATGAGGCATAGGATTTCCCAGGGCCTCATAGATTTGCCCAGCTATGGAAGCCCCCAGTGGGCTAGAAACATGAGCCAAGACCTTGACCTTTACTCAGGCCAGCAGGGAGACCTGAGGCTGAAGCCCCAGGGAGACAGGGCTGGGCCTAAGGCATCCCAATCAGCTTGCATATTCCTCAGCCCGTCCTGCACTCCAGGGGCACAGCAGCTGGGCCCTTGTCATATCGTGGGTACCTCCTTAGGCAGGAGCACACTTTCTCCTGGGAACATTTGGGGAGACGGATGGGGGTAAGGCGGGGGGAGTGGGACCACTGGGGCCATGACTCGTCTTTTCCACCTGGACAGGTGGGTTCCTCTCTGGGAGAACCGTGTGGGGACATGCATGGGCACATGGGGACCCAGGTGCTGGCAGAGCAGAGAGGTGAGCCCTGAGCCCTGGCCCCCAGCTCAGCCGTCACTACCCAGGAGCCCTTGGACAGGCCACCCCACATTTCCCTCTTTGGGGTTCTCCTCTGTTCAATAGAGCTATCCACTCCCCAAGTATCATTTAGCTTGAATAGTCGATGATTCCATGAAGAACTCTATTTCCTTACTAGCTAATAATGGAATTTTTATCTTTTCTGAGATAATGAGTGACTTTCTTCCTTTTCCTTCTTTCCTTCCTTCCTTCCTTCCCCCTTTCTTCCCTGTCTTCCTTCTCCTTCCCCTATCTTTCTCTTTTTCTCTCCCCTTCATTCTCCCATCCCCCCACCCCTTGCCGGAAGATTCCTAAGCCCCTTCTAAGAACAAAGGACGTCTACTGCATCGTATTTGCCCTGAAAGCCCTCTTGTCACAGCTTATTTTTGGAGATAAAATTTGCCCTCGAACGAAATGCCAAGTATAAGAAGTGAGTGCTGCAGTGAAATGGGGAGGGGCGTCCCTGTGGCTGGGAAGGCCCTGGATCGCTCCAAGGGGGACGGGCATCTGCCCTGGGGAGTCTGGGCTGCACGGGGCATGACAGTCTGGGTAGAAAGGAGAGCAGTGCTGGGGTAGGGAGTGGCTGTCAAGGGCTGGAGGCAGGCAAGGCCCCTGGGGGTCCGGGAGAGGTAAGAGGGAAGATCACCTAGGGCAGAGAGGGAGAGAGAGGTCAGGAGGGGAATCTGGGCAGGGAATACTGAGAATTGGGCTTCAGGGCAACGTGGTAGTTCCTTGGAAGGTGAGTTTTGACGGTCAGTGCTGGTCTGCTCTGCATCTCACCACTTTTAGCCCACTTCGGATTCTGGGCATCACACAGATCTCAGCAGAGGCTGGGGCAGGAGACGGGCTGGGTTTCTGGGTCTGGGCCCCTGGGGACAGCACAGCAGTCGGTTCAGAAACACCTTCCAGGGCTTTCTACATGGCTTTCCAGTGAGCAAGATGAGAAGACTGGCGGGAAGATGTTTGTGGCCTCAGACAGCTGAGATTTTTTAGCAGGTATACAGGGTCAGGTGTCGTCATTATGGGTCACAAGTCTAGTAGGAAACTAAGGCCCAGAGAAGTCCTACGTCCTGTCCAGGTCTGACTGAGAGGGGAGGCATGCTGGCCGCTAGGACAGGCTCTGGTGCCAGATAACTCTGCCTGGCTTTGAAACCCTCTTTGGTGGCAGAGGCCTTCTTCACTGGCCTCTTGTAAGCAATCTGCTTTTCAAAAGACTGGTTTTCTTTACTGTGCTTTTTAGAAAGGAGTGAACTCTAACCCCAGCCCTAGCTTCTGGGAAAGGGCTCAGCAGGGACCAGACTTCAACCATTTCCTGTGCTCTGTTTCCTCACACTGTCCTGGGGCCCTTGGGAGGGAGTCTGGGGGCACCCCCTCCCTTCTGACTCTGTGGGCCCTGCCCCACATCCCTCCCCTCCCCACCGCCTTTTCTGGCCCCAGCTCTGAGGGAGGGTGCCGCTGGGCCAGCGAGCAGGAACCTGACACCCTGAGAACGGACCTGGGGAGGGTGGGACACGCCAGGCCAGTGTCCCTGGAGACCTGGAAGCTTCGGGTCTGCTCTACTCACCCAGGGTCCCATAGCCCTGGGAGGAGCTGGAGAGCTTTGGCCCTGGCCTGATGGTAGGCTCTGCAGCAGGGACCTGGGCAGTCCTTGTGCCCGAGCCTTGTGCCCCAGCAGGTGACAGTCTGTGGGGGCCGTCCGCATGGGCAGCAGGCCAGGCTGAAGGGATATCAGGTTCTCCTTCCCTTTTTGTCTGAGGGCTTGAAGGTAGTGCCTCTGCACCCCAGAGTCTTGGGGATGAAAGCCCCTGTACTTCAGGGTGACCGTGTTGGTGCAGATTAGAATACAGCTAGAATATGCCTCCAGCTCAGGAGGTCACCTGCTCTGAAGAAGACTCCGTTAGACCTCATGGCTCCACTGTCTCAGTCGCCATCCCAAGCGTGCTGACTTGTTGGCCTGGATCCCCTCTGCTTCCACCTAGGCCCGGCCCTAAGGCTCCCCCGGTCCCCTTGACTCTGTCCCCAGGCCAGAAATCACAGACTGTCCCCGTGTGTCCTCTGGGCATACTGGCCCCGTTTCTGCACCTTCCTCCTCCTTGAGAGGTCCTCTCACTGCCACCCCTGCTTTATCAAGCTTCCTAGTTCCCTGGGCCCTGGCTCCACCTTCCATCCACAGTTGGCTTTCAGGAAAAACCTCGGTTCAAACCTCTGCTCTGTCCTTTACCAGATGCATGTCAATGAACCTTTCAGAGACTCAGGACCTGGGTCACCGTTATCCCCACCCACCTTGGCCCCAGCCCTCAGCCGCAGAGTCCTCGGCTTCTCCTTACCTTTGCCTCCACTGTGGGGTTTCTGTCCTCTGATCCACCCACTTCCAGCTGCCAGCCTGTTCAGGATCCCTGCCCACGAGGCATAAATCAGTCCCCGATCCCCAGGCATTGGGGGAGCACCTGCTGAGTCCCATGTGGACCAGGTGGGCATCCTGTGTGCTTCCCCTCCCCCGCCGTGCAGGGCTAGACGGGGCCTCCCTCTGCAACCCTGTACACCGCTGCCTGCACCCACCCCGTCCCTGACCCTGCGCACGGGCAGGGCCCCTGTGCACGGGCAGGGCCCCTGTTTGAAGGTGCTGCCCCCAGCCCCAGCTCTCTGGGCGACGCTGTGAGCACTGATTGTCTGAATTCAAAGACGCGAAGATGTTTTTGTGTCTTACACTTGATGGGTTCTTTAGGAGGGTGCTTTGTTTCTGGGTGCTCCTTCGTTCTCTTCACTCCCTCAAAACGCTATTTAGCTCCTGATGAAGCTTGTAGTCGATGGCATTTCAGCCCCAAGGAAGTATGATAAATGGATAGTGTAATCAGGGACATCTGGAGATTGTTTTTTAACCCAAGGGAGTCACTGTAATGGGAAAAATTGTGGGTTGTCTCTTGATGGGGGCATTTGGGGATGTAAGTGCTGTTCAGACGTCACTGATCGTTGGCTTGTCACGGGCCCAGATATTCTATGCTGAGAACTTCACTGCTCTGGTCTTAGAGACCAAATAGAATACTATTTCTGCTGCTGTCACAGACCCTCCACGCCATAGGATTGAGGCAAGCCTGGGGTCTAGAGACCAAATAGAATACTATTTCTGCTGCTGTCACAGACCCTCCACGCCATAGGATTGAGGCAAGCCTGGGGTCCCTGAATGTCTGTCTCCTGGCTTCAATTCCCTTTCTGAGCGGGGATGCTGAGACAGAATCGTCCGGGGATGGAGATGAGGGGAGAGGGACCCAAAGTCCCAGAGTGGGAAGTCAAAGGGTCTTTGCAGGTAAAAACTACCCAAAACAGGGCAGACACTTTGGATCCCCTTTCTCTTGCTGCCCGTCCCGGAGAGAGGGTGCTACTCTCACTGCCAAGTGCACCAACCGGGGGTTCCGGATGGCAGGGGAGCATAGCCTCTCCGGGCTGGGACAGTCCGTGGGTCCTCTTCCTAATGGGCCGCCATGGAAACCCAAAGGCTCGCCTCGCAGGGTGGGTGCTCTGGTGGCAGGATGCTGGCCAGCCCGGCCTGAGCGGTCCCTGGCCAAGCCGCGGCTTTCAAACCCAGAGCTCACCCGGGTCCTTCCTGCCATTCTCGTTCCCTCTGGATTTCAAGCCTGTCTGCCCTCCGCCGTCTCGGTGCAGCCAGTGCCACAAGCTGCTGTTTCTCCCCGAGACCCCCCAGCGGTCAGCAGCTCTCCCCTGAACGCCGGCTCCCAGAGAGGTGCGTGGGGATCCAGAAACAGTAAGGCACGAAGCTCTGCCAGCTGGGGGTGGTGAGTGTGAAGAAAGAGCCCGAGGTAGCCCCTGCCAGGTGCCAAAGGAGTGGTACAGACAGGGCTTTCTCCGGGAACTCAGAGGAGGGTGGTGGGCAGGGGAGGCATTTTTGGAAGAGCGGAGAAGTGACCTTTAAAGACGGGGAAGGCAGTCGGTGAGGTGTGAGCAAAGGGCCCAACGGGGGGATATGTGTGGTGTGTCTGGAACGTTGAAGCTTCAGGCAAAGGGGTGTGCATCTCACCTGTAAGCCACGGGGAGCTCCCTGAGGGAAGACAGGCCAGGTAGGAAACCTGGCTAAAAACTCCGCTCTGGGGATGCAGTTGGCGGTCTTTAAGGCTGTGCTCTCCCAGAGCCAAGCCACCAGCCACGGACGGCAGCTGAGATCTTGGCAGGTGGGGCTAGTTGGGACTGAGATGCACTTTGAATTCAGAAGCTACACTGGGTTCTGAAGGCTTCGTCCAGATAGAAAACAATGTTAAATACCTCCGTCATTTTTTTTCTCTCTCAAGTACACGTTGAAATAATAACACATTGGATGTATGGCCCATGTAACGTAAATTATTAAAATTAGGTCCACCTGTGTTTTTTTACTTCTTTGAAGGGTGGCCGGCAGAAAATGTTAAGTTCCAACCAGTGGCTCACCTCATCATCCTTTTGGACAAGGCTGGATTAGAGTCTTTATAATATACTCTTTTTTTTTTTTTTAACACAATTCCCTTTCTCTGTAGTCATGACTGTCTTTCACTTCTTTTTAAGATTTTATTTATTTATTTATTTATTTATTTGCAAGAGGGTGAGCAGGGGGAGGAGTACAGGGAAGGGGACCAGCAGACTCTGTGCTGAGCCGGGAGACCAAGATGCGGGGCTCGATCACATGACCTGAGTCGAAACCAGGAGTCCAACGCTGAACCAACTGAGCCACCCAGGCGTCCTCACTTCTTCTCATTCTCTCTCAATAGCCGTCCTTCCCTCTTCTTGCCCCTGTCTTCCTGTCACCTTGGCCTTCTTCTCTCTTGATGGTCAGGTGTGACGACAGGAGGTCCTGCTCCCCTCTGAAATGATGGCTGGAGCCCCTGCAGAGCTTGGGGGAGCCCATCTCTCTCAGGTGCTATCCCCTATTTTTGGCTCCTCTTTCTTGGTTTGTGTCTGAGAAAGGGTGCGGTGAAGGTTGGCATTTTTGAGACCCTGCATGCTTGAAAGTGTCTTTATTCTATCCCCACACCTGATCAATCAATCCTTCTGCTGGGTGTAGCATCCTAAATTAGGATCCGTCCCCCAACCCCGTCCCTCCCCCCCATTCCCCCAGTGTCCTGAAGGCAGTTTCTCTCCTGTTTTCATGCTTCCAATGTTGCTCTTGACAAATCCCATGCTATTTTGCCCTCCACACCCTTCGTGTGGCCCCTGTTTGCTTTCTTTCTGGAAGGTGTCAGGATGATCTTGGCTCCTACAATTTGGACATTTCACCAGTGCTTTAATGTGGGGTTCTGCCCCCGTCCATTCTGCAGAGCACTCCGGGAGCCTTCTATCCAGAAGCACAGACCGTCAGTTCTGGGAAACACAATATTTTCCATAATCTCCTCCCCGTTGTTTCCTGCAGCTTTTCTCTCTCACTAGTCACGTATGGAACTTCCGACCCATCTTTCTATGTTTGTATCTGTTTTCTCTTACTTACCATCTCTTGGTTTTCTCGTTCTGCTTCCTGGGAAAGTTCCCCAGCTTTATCTTCTGACCGTCCTCTTTTTGGCTTCTCTTGTTTTCCTTTAGCTCCTTTAAAAAAATCTTCTTATTTCATGAATCCAACATTTTATTTCTCAGAGGATATTAACTGTAGTGTTTTTGGAGTTTATTTTTTCCTGGTCCTTCCATTACCTCTGTTCCTCTGAGTTCCTTTTCTTTTCTCCTTTTTAAAATTTGATACACTCTCTGTTTTCACCCTGTAGTCTTTCTCAGAGACTGGTTACCTTTGGGTTATCTGTTCATAGTGAAGAGTAGGTCACTAAAAGCTTTCCAGAAACTGTACGTGAGTGTGTTTGTGTGGAATTTTTAATTTATGGGCTTCATTACAGAGTGGCCAATTGGAGACCCAGACATTTTACTGGGGACTCCCAAATAGAAGTTTCTGTAAAGCTCTTTCTGCGACCAGTTCCCAGCACTCTGGATGACAGTGCTTTCAGAACCAAGTGGCAGAAGGGGGTGTCCTCTGCTTGCCCCCAACTGCTGTGCACCTGCCCTCCTCTATGGGAGCTTGTCTGGCCCACTTTTCCTACAAAATGTCAGGGTGAGGGAGGGGTAGGTTGTCAGTGCCTTCATGGGAAAGGGGAGAAGCCCCAGGCAGACTCGGTCCTCATACAGACTTGTAATTGGTGTCCTCTCTCCTGCCTTCCAAAGTAGCCAGCACCTCCAATTCCTGATCTTTCCAGCACGGGTGGCAAGATCTGTCCACCTCTTGCTGACCGCCCCTTCGGTAGGCACTGGGTTTCCAGTTCCTCAGTTCTGCTTATTCCTCCATCTGCTTTCGATCTTCCAAAAATCTGTTGACATCTGTTGCCTGTGAGTGTCGCTTCTACTGTTCTCTCTGTCCTTATCTATCATCTTCTCTTTATTCCTTTGCTCTCATTTCAGTGGGGGTTGGAAGGAGCAGATGTGTGGTGAGCTTACCACATATAGCAGGAAGCCCCTGTGAATGCTTCTAAAGTTTGCCCAGTCCCTTCCCTTACTTAGTAAAGGATGCCCCTGGGTCATTCCTCATGGAGAATTTGTAAAGGCTTTCCTGTCGTCAAGGTCAATTTTATTTAGAAAAGTGGAGGAGACTAGATTAAACATACCCTGAACCCAGCCTAATGTTGCTTTTAAATTAATTATAACATCATAACAAATTATTTAATTTTTATTTAAATAAAAATGACTTTTTTGCATTAGTCCTTTTCACAGAACTGCATGGAAAACAATGTCTGGTTGTTTTGTCTCTGGAAATTAGGGTTCCCTATGGGCTGGGTCCTCCGCGAGGCTGGACAGCCTTTTCTCTAGGTGGCATTTATTAAAACAGGAAGTAGGGCCAATGAGATTGCATGGGAGGAGTCTAATTCAGGAAAGCCAAACTGCCTTCAGGGGTCTTAACTCCTTTAACAAGTGTGTTGGTTTTTTTAAAGGATGCTGGCTTCTCTATTCACTGCCCAGAACACGCCTCCCCCTTCCAGCACACACAGTCCTGAGCCTCTCACTGGCAGCGGCCTGACGGCCAGGTGGACCTGAAAGCAATGACCTCGCGGGCTTCCAAGGAAGGTCACCTGCCCCACCAGCCGCAAGGGCGTCCCCTCGGCAGGGGCGGGGCGCAGGGCGGGTCGTCACGGAGTCTTCTCTGTCCTTGCCTCTCCAGGTGCCCCTTTTCAAAGGTCTCAGCATCCTCACGCTACCTCCTGCCGTCACTTCCACCTGGGCCCCCCGCAGCCGCAGCAGCTGGCGCCCGACTTCCCCCTGGCCCACCCCGTGCAGTCGCAGCCGGGCCTCAGCGCCCACATGGCCCCGGCCCACCAGCACAGCGGCACCCTGCACCAGTCGCTGACTCCGCTGCCCACCCTGCAGTTCCAGGACGTCACAGGTCCCTCCTTCCTACCTCAGGCCCTGCACCAGCAATACCTCCTGCAGCAGCAGCTCCTGGAAGCCCAGCACCGCAGGCTCGTCTCGCACCCGAGGTGGGCGGGGCCGGGGCGGGGCCGGGGGCGGGGCCTCGAGCAGGACTCTGGGCTTCCGGCTGCCACCCCGCCAGCTGGGCGGGCAGTCACCACGTTGGGGTTCTGTGCGGGAGACAGCTTTTACTCCAGTTTCAGGCGGTGAACGCCCCCTGGACCCGACACGGGTTCCCTCGGTAGCCAGTGTGTGTCCTTGTCACATCACCCAGGTGCAGGGGCAGGGCCGGATAACTGGTGGTTTACAGTGCTCACGGTGGAAGATGGGAGTCCTCACGTCCCCTGGAGCTTCATGATCACCTGATTCTAACACCTAAGGTCCCTAAGGGACACCGAAGGACACAGCTCTTCGCCCTGCCCTCGGAGAGCCCATGGTCTGGTTGGGGCGACCAGCTATGAAACAAATGAAGAGTAAAATTAGATAATACTGGGCAAGTCAGTTCACCTCTCCGAGCCTCAGCTGTTAAGAGAAAGAGAGTACATCAGGGGTTCGCAAACATTTGTGCCTTAGGACCCTTCACACTCTTAAAAATTATTGAGGATTCCACAAGCTTCTGTTTACACGGGTTATAACTATTGATATTTACCATGTTGGAAATTAAAACTGAGCTGTTTAAACCATATTTATTAATTCATTTAAAAATACAAGAACAAATCCATAGAAACAAAAAAGACCAATTGTGTCTTTTTTGTGAAAAGAAGGTATATATACATGTAGTGAGAAGAGGGATTTTTTCTTTTTTTTAACATATTTGCAAATCTTTAATGCCTGGCTTAATAGAAGACAGCTGTGTTCTCATGTCTTCTTCTGCAGTCTGTTCCAGAATCACATGTAGTTTCTAGAAAATTCACCATTCACCTGTGAGATAATGAGAGTAGAAAAGCAAATAACATCCTAGTACTATTATGAAAATAGATTTGACCTCACAAACCCCATGAAGGAGTCTCAGGGACTCCCAGGGGTGCCTGGACCACACTGAGGACCGCTAGACCTGATGATTTCTAAGGCTCTAAGAGTCTGTGACTGTGGGGGTTGGGGTGTGGGGTGCACAGGTGACTGTTGTAGCAGGTCAGAGGGAGGAGAGGTCATCATGCCTGCGGTGTGCAGGGAGACCTTCCTGTAGGTGGTGTCTTTGACTGGGGCCATCAAAGCTGGGAAGAGTGTGGAGAAGGGTGGAGGAGAGGAGAAGGGTGTGGTAGGAGCAGAGGGGTGCACAGGTGTGGGAAAGCCTACAGGAGGCACGTCTGTGTCCCCTGAAGACAGCCCACGAAATTCAGAGGGAGGAAGTAGGAGAAATAGCAGAGGAGGCTGGGGAGTTTGGGTAGGACAGGTGGCCGGCAGGAGACACACCGACAGAGAGGACTCAGCATAGTGGGCAGCCCCCAGACAGCAGGAATGTTTGAATTATTGACAGCCACCAGCTGGGAAATGTCCTTGGAATTTGGGAACAGGGACAAAACTCACTGCTCTGTAGGCTGTAGGCTCAGGCTGGCCAGGGCTGCTCAGTGCTCCTAAGGGCTTTGCTGGCCCCGGGGCAGCCTTGATGCCATGGGCCCTCCTTCCCTTCCCGTGCAGGCGGAGTCAGGAGCGTGTATCTGTCCATCCCCACCGCCTCCACCCCAGCTTCGACTTCGGCCACCAACTCCAGACGCCTCAGCCCAGGTATTTGGCTGAGGGCACTGACTGGTGAGTGTTTGGGGGCCCTAAGCAAGGGAGGGGTGGGGAGGGTCTTGCCTGATCCATGCAGTTCCTGTTTCCTTCACGTTGAATGATGCAGGAGGCCTATCTTCAAGCTCCAGGCTTTGCCTGTGCCCCCAGTCACCCTCAAGGCCACATGACCCCCACTGGGCTTGGTTAAGGCAGTTAGCTCAGGATGTGCCTGGACAGCACCATGTGCCCAGCCTGGGGCTCTGTGCTCATGGTCCTGCAGGGGAGGAGGGGACAGAGACAGGAATGACGCCTGGAAACCAGTGGTTTTTGGGAGGCAGGCAGAAAGGAGAGTCTCAGGAGCTAGCTAATCAGGGAAGGCTTCCTGGAGAGGGTGGACCTTGAGGGATCCACAGAGAGGAGCCAGGGCAACCCAGCAAGACCAAACACCGGCTTGTGGAGGCAGAGCAGGGTTGGAGGTAAGGACTGAGGACAGAAGCTGGGGAGAGAGATTGAGGGCTTTGCTGTGATATCTTTGTAGGCACTGAAATCCTGTGTCTTACAATTTCTTACACTCAGAGCAGAGGGATAGAGGTCTTTGTTGCCCTGCGATGTAGTGTTGCTTGGTTTGGGGTCCTCTGTCCCACCTGCCTCTCTGGTTCTAGCTCTGGACTTGGTTGACCTACACTAGGGTGTGATGCAGATGTCCAAACACTTGAAAAAGGCGTGTAGTTCCCTGAGGCATTTGGGTTTAGAGAGCATCACGCCTGCAACTTATTTTCAAAGAGTTCAGGGAAAAACCCCACGGAGAAGTGTTGTGTAGCTGTTGTAAGTATATGCGGAGAGAGAGAGAAGGAACTAAAAATGCGGCAAAATAGTAAAACATTAACGCTTGGGGAACCTGGGTGAAGGGGGTCTGGGAATTCTTCGGGCTGGTCTTGTAACTTTGGGGTCAACATGTTGCTGTTTGAAAGACTATAAATGCAAACAAACAAAAACTTCTATGGAGAAGCAGGGACTATATTTAAAAAAAAAAAAAAAGACAGATGTGCTCTGTGTCATTTTCCAGCCGTCAGTCAGGCAGACAGGGCTTCCAGGAATGATTCAAAAGCGGGCGAGTTCCGGTTGACTGCGTGCAAAAGGTGCTTCCAGGCGCAGGAAATAGTTGTTCTAAGGCGTTCCCATGTCTCCCAGCCCTCTGCTCGTTCTGGGGGACGCTCTGTGAAATTGAACACTTCCTCAAAGGAGAGGCTACGCGGCGGCCAACTTCAGCCCAGGCTTTTTCTAATTAGCAGATTCAAATCAGGAAGGTTTAATTGCAGTTTGGATTGAATTCTGTCCTTCAGCAGTCAAGTCCATCCAATTTAATTCAATTCAGTACACACTGGGTGATTTGAACAAACATGGGGGAGCCAGCACGGCCATTGGGACCGGGGAGGTGACATGGGTAAGTGGTGAGTCTTGTCCTGGGGTGGTGTCAGGAGCCCCCGCAGGTGTGAGCCTCCCCAGCTCGCTGGCTTTCCGCGCTTCACTCCCTCTGCCCTTCTGACCTCTGTCTGCCTGAGAAACAAAGACTGACGCCCTGAGAGGCCTCAGCAGGGGACGAGGGGGGTATCCTGCCCTGAGTCACATCTGGGTTTACCCTGGGCTTTTTCTGCCTGGCCTGTCTGCCTTACTTTGGGGTATTTAAACCCTGCTCTACCCAGGCAGCTTCTCTTAGCTGGGCATCTTGGCCAAGAGTGTGGGGGAGCAGCAGCCCTTGCGGCAGCAATCCCAAATACGCCCCCTTTTTGGTCCATACCGGATAACTCGACCCTGACCTTGAGCTCCAATGTCTCTGTCCTCATCACGCTCCTTCTTTGACTCATTCCCGGCTTCATACTTCCAGCTGTGATGCTAAGGTCTGACTGCACCCCGTTCCACTACCCAGCCCTAGCCCTGGCCAGGCAGAGCCCCCCCACAGATACCTGGGACCTGTGAGATGGTGGGTGGAAGGCAACAGCATCCGACTGTCCTTCCCCTGCCGGCGGCTCTGCCTCTGCCAAGCCTCCAGGTTCACCTGCGAGACGGTGCCAGCTCTTAAGCTCTCCGGGAAGAATGTTAGGCTCAAGGTAGTAGCCAGACCACAGCATGCTTCAAGGCCGTTGATAGTGAATGGAAAATAAAGTTTAGCTTGATATTTAGATGCAACTGACAAGAAACTATGCATTGAGACAATGCTCCCCATATATATACACACAGACACACAGACACACACTCACATACACACACATCACATCTGGAAGCAGGAATTCCTTAAATATCTCTCATATCTTTTTTCCTTAGTTTGGATGTATTTGTTGAAGAGATGTGGGCTGTTTTTTCTGTGTTTCCCCCCACTTGGTTCTTGCTGGTTGCCCTCTGCTGTATCCGTTCAGAGGTCCCTCCATTTTCCTCAGTTCCCGGTGCACTGGCACTTAGATCAAGGGTCGAGCAGATTCACGTTCAACTCTTACGATTTCTTGGCAAAAATACTGACAAGGGGTGTGTTCTCCCAGCAGAAAGATGGTTGTCTCTCCCTCTGCGGTGTTAGCCATTGGTGATCTCTGTCCGGAGCCTTTACTTCTTTCGGGGATGCAGGGAGGTGCTGAATAACTCCACCACCCCTTATTCATTTGTTAGCTAGAAAGCTTTTATAAAGAGGAATTTCCCTTCATCAACTATTTGGCTACCCTCTGTCCAGTTAACAGAGGAAAGGCAGGATAAACATTGGATTCTTTCCCTCTCTTTACTGGTTTTCAAAATGAAGCATTGGTTCCCTAACGTCCTTTGAAGGGACTGGTTTTCTTTACCATCATTTCCCTCTCATGGATCCGAACCTGTTTGAAAAGTTCCCATCTGCTGGAATGATGCTTGCTGACACGCCCCTTGTCTAAGCCCTGGCCAGTGGGAACCTCTTAAGGATGCCGTGATAACTTTCTTGCTTTCAGTTATACCAAGAGGTTTCAAATCATTTTGCACATTTTCTGCTCCAGACCTGAAATTGGCCATTTCTCAAGGAGCTCTGGTTCCTCTGTTGGAAAGACCGATTTTTTTTTTTTAAGGGAGTTTTCCCTTAAAACTTGTAGGAGGCGGGGGTAGGGGTCCAGGATGGCTTTCCCAGCCTCACGGCTGCAGAGGTCCCTCTTCTGTGGTTTTCTCACAGTGACACAAATGTGGCCTATGCGCCCCCTCCCCCTCCACTTCCACCTGACTTGTCTTCCCTTGGCTCCGTATCCCTGACCAGCTTTGGTTGGATCCTTTCAGCGTTTCTCCCAAGGATGGGCTTTGTCTTGGGAGGAGCTTCGGTGCACTCATTCTAAGGAGTTTTCTGGGGTGTAGACCATTCCAGCCCCTTCAGACCTGGCAGACCCCCTTTCTCCTGAGTCTCTGTTTCCTTCACTTTAAAGAGAGGGGAAGGGGTGGGTGACGCCGAGTCCCTTGTGGCTCTGGTGGTTTGTGACTCTGAGTCTTGTGTCTGGGGTCCCTCCTGTAAGCAGACGACTGGATCCCAGCACCCTGTGGTTCACCGTGGCTTTGTCCCCGCAGGGATCTCAGTGTGGACGCCGGCTTGAGCCCTGCCCAGTTCCAGGTGCGGCCCGTCCCTCAGCACTATCAGCATTACCTAGCGACTCCTCGAATGCACCACTTTCCCAGAAGCTCCTCCTCCACGCAGATGGTGAGTGAGAGGGCTCTGCCAGGGAACGGACCCCGGACTGCCTGTGGGTGCCGGCGGTGGCGGACCGCGGCCCATAGCTCCCCTGTGTCCTGCTGTCATGGATGCTGTCCTCCCCCTCCCACCCCCCCACCCCCGCTGTTCCCACTCTGGCTTGATCTGCTGGACAAAAGGCCTTTGTCCCCACAGGGCTCTGTGATTGCAGAAGGGGGCAGGGTGGCTCTGGGGGGCCTTTCCAGTCCCTGGCGTTGTAAGCTCCATGGAGCGGAGGTGAGGACAGGCCATTAAAGTGGCACCAGACTGTTGGCGAAATATTATCTCCTGACAGCCCATGCATGTAGCTGCCCTACAACACAATTCCCCCCTTCCAGCCCTTGTCTCCGCCATTAGCCACTCCATCCTCAGTCTTCTGGTTTGCACCATGAGAGGTTTGCATGAGTGATCACTGAAGCCCTTGTCCACTCTGATATTCTATGATTGGTGTTATGAGCACCATCTCCTATGAGAAAAAGCTAACATTCATGGAACACTCAGTGCACGGCAGGCCCTGTTCTAAGCACGTTATGTGACTTACTCACAACCTTACATGAAAGGGTGTTTATCCCTGTTTTACAGCTGGGCAAACGGGAGCAGAGAGGTTAAGAAACAGAGCTCATGCAGTGAATAGGTAGAGGAACTCTGATGGAAATCTGGGACCTCCAACTCATAGTCGGGGCCAGGGGTGGGGGTAAGGGTAGGGGGTGAGTGGGGCAGGGTCTTGCCAGGGCAGGGTCAGATCCTGTCTTTATTTAACATTTTGGTATTTTGTTCATTATGGACTTTTGGCAATAATTTTGATTTTTTTAAATATTGCATTAAAATATTATTTACCTTCATTATTGAGTCTACTGTGCTGAAATACTATTTACCTTGATTACTGAGTCTTTTGTGCTGAAATTCATGCTCTCACTGGCCCTGCCTGGCTAGGACATGGCCCATGCCCTTCACCATCTGAGACATCACCTGGGGCAGTACTGAGTAGAGGGGAAGGAAGGGGCCCGTGGCCACCCAGCTGCCTGGGTTTGAAATCATCGTCTGCCACTTAGGCACTGACTTTATCTATTTGTGTCTCGTTTCCCCTACCAGTAAGTTGGCGGTAGCAATGGTAGCCACATCCTAGATCAGATGAGATCACTCAAGTCGTTATGTGCAGTGCTTAGACAGTGCCTCTCTGGGAATAAATGTCCAATCAGCTGAGTCATCTTACTAATGATATTAGTATACGATATATATATTTGCTAATTAATTCTTACTTTATTAATTTTGTTATTTTTGGGGGGTGCTGATCTGGCATAGGCCTGGTTCTTGATGAGGAGAGGAGGGCATATAAGAGCAGGAAAGAGAGCACTCCCCACTGACGAATCTTGGGGGTGTGCAGCTTGGCCGGTTATGGGGGGAGCAGCTGGATGCTGGGCTCATGCAGCCAGGAATCCCATCTGAGGCGTTTTTCTCTCCAACAGGTCGTCCATGAAATCCGAAACTACCCTTACCCTCAGCTTCACTTCCTTGCTCTCCAGGGACTAAACCCCAGCAGACACACCTCCGCGGTGCGGGAGAGCTACGAGGTATGCCTGCCCCACTGTCTGGTTCCATCTGGGTTGGGGGAGACATCATGAATGTTCATGTTCACGGTCCCCTTTCCCTTTCTCCTGCTGGTGGGTAGGGCATGGGAGGTTGTGGGGAGCTTTGGGCTTGAGCGTAAAAGAGAGAAAAAGAGAGAGTGAGTAAAGATGTTGGGGTCTTTCAGTATCAGCCAAGTTCTTCCCGGTGGTTATGTGAGTTCTTCCTGCTAACATCTTTCAGTGCCCTCCCTCCGTATCGTGTGTGTGCACGTGTGTGAGGGAGGGAGTACATGCAGAGTGCACATGTCCACACTTTCCTCTTTGCAGGAGCTGCTGCAGCTTGAGGACAGGCTGGGAAATGTGACTCGGGGAGCTGTACAGAACACCATTGAGAGGTTCACCTTCCCCCACAAATACAAGAAGGTGAGTCTGCTAGTGGGTCAGCCTGTGTCCTTGAGGGGTTGTGGTTAGATGCTCTGAAGCTGTGATGTTTCCCGGATCTTCTCCCTTGTCTCTGTCCAGTGTTTCCAGGAGGAGAGATGGGGGTGCCTCTCATCATGAAGGAGGAGGGCTGGATGTGCGTGTGCATGTGGACTTGTGAGTGGGTGTGTTAGGTAGACATACAGGTGTATGAATGCTTGTATCTGAATGAGTGGGCAGAGGGAGCACCTGCAGTGAAGGCCAAGATATGTCTTAGAAAAGAAGTCCAAGTCCAATCCCACATGGGGACAAATGGGCAACTAAGACTTCAGAGTGGGAGTTTCCAATCCTCACTGAGCAGCAAGATCACCTGGGGAGCTTTTAAGGGCACACGTTCAAAACTCCACCCTAAGCCTATAGAAGTACACTCTTCACCGATATAGCTCAGGAGTCTGGAGTAGGATTAGAACCCAGCCATCTGATTTTTAAATATTTTAAAATTCCAGTAAATAAATTCCAGTAAATAAAAAATTTGGAAGCAACCAAGATGTCATTCAGTAAGTGAGAGGATAAACAACAGTAGTGCATCCATACAATGGAATATTAGTTCATGATTTTTAAAAAATGAGCCATGGAGAGACATTAGGGAACCTTAAGTGCATATTACTAAGTGAAAGAAGCCAAACTGAAAAGGCATACTATATGATTCCAATCATATAGCATTCTGGAAAAGGCAAAACTAGACAGTTAAAAGGTCCCTTGTTGCCAGGGGCTTTAGGGGGAGGGATAAACGAGTGAATGGGTGGATCACAGGCTATTTTTAGTGAAACTATTGTATGCCACTGTAATCGTGGACACATGACATGGTGCATTTGTCAAAGCCCATAGAACAGTACAACAGGAAGAACGAACCCTAATGTAAACTCTAATAACAGTGTTTCACTATCAGCCCATCAGTTATAACAAATGTACCACACATGAAAGATGCTAAAATAGCTCAGACTGTGTGTGTGTGTGTGTGTGTGTGTGTGTGTGTGTTGGGGGGGGGGCGAGGGAATGGGCTGTATTTTCTGCTCAATTTTAATGTAAGCTAAAATTGCTCTACAAAATAAATTCCTCTGTGAAAAAAAAAATAATTTTTTTTTAAAATTTAAGAACTAAAAGCTTGATAAGTACTGAGAGAGTTGGTGTGGGAAAACACTCATCAAAGTCAAGCCAGAGCCTATCTTACTGCCTCATGAGGCACTAGGGCTCAGTGGTCATGAGCACTAAGTGTTGGAGTCAGATAGGGCCAGTATTTAATTTCAGTGTTACTGCTGTCTTTGTTGGGCTGCTGTAATGAAGTACCATCAGCTGGGTGGTTGAAACAGCAGCCATTTATTTCTCACAGTTCTCAAGCCTGGGAAGGCACTGGGTTCTCTTCCTGACTTGTAGATGACTCCATTCTTGCTGTATCTTCACAAGGCAGAGAGAGGAAGCTCTGGTGTCTTTTCCTCTTCTTAAGGGGCACTGATCCCATCATAGGGGCTTTGTCTTCATGACCTCAGCTAAACCTAATTAGCTTCCAGAGGCTCCCATCTCCTAATATCATCACATTGGGGGGTAGGGCATCAACATCTGAATTTGGGATTGGGAGGCAAAGACATTCAATCCATAGCCACCGCTGAGAGCTGTGTAGCTCTGGACAACTTACTTGACTTTTCTGGCCCCTTCCACATCCTTTTTAGTGTCAAATAGGAATGATGTGTTAGTAGCAACCATAAGGGGTTCCTCAGTGGGATAATGCATGTAATAGTTTAGTACAGTACCTGGTATCTGGTAAGTGATCAGGGATGTTGAATTGCTCTTACCTTGATAGAGGGCTCACTTGTTCTAGGCTTGCATGGATGCCCATGATATCAGTTCAAAGGCCATGATCTTGGTCTGTGAAGATCCTCACAGAGGCATTGGATTCATCCATACATGATTTCAACCAACATTCATTATCTACAATGTGTCTTATATGGGTAGTATGTTCATGGAGGAAATGACAGTATTTCAGTAACTAAGGGTAGCATTAGCAAATGGAAGATAATCATTCTCTGCAGGGTGAGCTTTAGGATACTGGAGGAGAACGTGGAAGGCAATGAGTGGCGTGTTCAAGAGACAAGAGCAGCTTCCAATCCTCTGACCAGGGTGTGCTCACTCTCGCCAGGGCCACATACCACACCTGCCCTCAGGGCCACAGGCCATGAGGGGACAAGGAGAAAACACACATGGAGGATGGAAAGAGAACATGGACCAAGCCAATAATATAAAGAGTTGAGGTAAAAGTGATGAGAATAAAGGTAGAATTAGGGGAATAAAATATTATAAGAAAAAATAAGAATAATTAAAAATATGAAATTATAAAGTTTAGGACCCAAACGAAATGTGAAAAAAACTTTGAAAATTCAAACTGAGAGTCAAATAATACAAAACAAAAAATATTTTACAATAGCGATGATAAAAGAATAAAAAATACAAAAGAAGAATAGTCATGGAGACAAATATAAAAAGTAAGAATTGGGCAAAGATATGAAAACAGCATACAGAATGAAAACCAATCACACTGACATGAAAGGGAATGTGAATGAGGACAAAAAGGTACGGGAAGAAGGGGTAAAATTAATATAAAATAAATGCTGGGAAGAGTTCCCAGTAAAATAAAAGTTACATAGATAATGAGGAGACAACCCAGAAGACATAAAAGATTAAAAATACAAAAGAGGAAATAGGAAGATTTGAAAAGAGACTCATTAAAGAAATATAGATTAGGGACGTCTGGGTGGCACAGTTGGGTAAGATTCAACTTTTGGTTTTGGCTCAGGTTGTGATTTCAGGGTTGTGAGATCAAGCCCTGAGTTGGGTTCTGTGCTCTGAGTGGAGTCTGCTTAAGACTCTATCTTCCTCTCCCTCTGCCCCTCTCCCTGCTCTCTCTCTCTCCCTCTCAAATAAATATTTTTTAAAAAGAAAGAAATATAGATTAGATGTAGTAGAACAAAGTTAGACTATTTGGTTGAAATCATTAACTATAAAAAGGAAATAATGAATAATTGTGGGGAAAAAAATAGAAAATAGGTAAATAGTGAGCCTTATTAGTATCTTTTATAGAACATCCCTTTTCTCAAAGGACCAACTGAAAGAAGGCCACTCCTCCCAGAAACCCAGCTGGGCTATTAGGCAGGCAGACCATCATGACTCAATTCATACTCAGAAGCCATGATGATTATATGGGACTATGGATGTAATTCTGATTTTCTGGTTTCTAGACAACGGAACACTTATTGCACTGGCCATCACATGGTTTGCAGTTGGAGTGGAGAGGGCCCAGGGAGGCTGAGAGCAGAAAGCATAGATTTTCTTCTACGTTCCAGTGAGGCTACAGCACTCCAGGGACCACATCAGACTAAGGAACTCCAGAGCTTAGGACCAAGGATTGGAGTGGGGAAACCTAGCATCTAAGCTGGCCCTAAGGTCATAGTTATTCTGTGGGCAACTTTTTTTTTTTTAATCTTGTGACTCTTCAGATTTTTCTCTTGGCAAAATGACCTTTAAGTCTGCTTCTCTCTGGAGAGGGGACAGAAGGGCTAGTTTTCTTCCCATGGATATTATCAGACTGTTTCACTGCACAGCTTGGAGATGGGGACAAGAAAGGTGGGCCAGTTTAATTCACTGATTAGATTCCTTCCTCCCCAGAATATTTTTAAAGTACCTAGGATGTACCTTCTGCTTGCCCAAGTATGGAACAATACTTAAGGAAGGGTGAACCATGGTCCACATCATCTAAGAACTTGGAAATTTCTATATAGCAGTTAACGATTTTCAAATAATTAGCATAGAATTTAAAACAATTCAACTAAAGTCAACAAGTGTAAACAGCATGACTACATGATGTCCAAACTCATGTTGGAGCTAGTGCCTATCTTAAAGGAATTTTCTGGATAGGAAGAAATCCAACAATATAAAATAACTGTATGGTACAAATGATATGAGTTGAGGAATTTTGTTTTCACCTAGTTATGAATGAATATATGAGTAGAACTTAGTTGAGTGAAAGAGAGAAAAGAAGAAGGGAAGGAGAGAAGGAAGGAAGGAAGGAAGGAAGGAAAGAAGGAAGGAAGGGAGGGTAGATGGGTAGATGGATAGAAGGGTAGATGGATGGAAGGTTGGGTGGTTGGAAGCTGAGTGGATAAATGGATGGGTGGGTGAGTGGATGTATGCATGGATATATGTATGGATGGGTGAGAAGGTAGATGGGTGGATGGGTGAGATGTTGGGTGGATGGAGGGTGACCGAGTGAGTGGATGGGTAGATGAGTAAATGGGTGAGTGGATGGATGGATAAAGCACGCTGGACCTGAATGTGGAGGCAGAAGCCTGGAGGCAGGGATCTAAGTAGGAAAGGACATAAAGGAGGAGTGGACAGTGTGAGGGGAATAGGAAGGGGAAGCAGTTTATCCACAAGATATAGTTTTACCATGTACCGATTCTTCATTCCTTTCCAAACTCTATACCTGTCAGCCAGGATAACCACCACTGTATCCCAAGGCAAGGAGAAAGAACTGGGGAGGAGGCCGGGAAAAGGGTCTGGGATAAGCACCCAAGTCTGGGGATTCCTTAAGAACTTACAAAGACACTGACTCCCGGATAAGGGAGGGGAAGGCTGTGGTTGAAAGATCAGGGTCTCCAGGTGAGCTGCTCCAGGTAACTGATTCTCCTCTTCTGCTTCTCATAGCGAAGACCCCAGGATAGCAAGGGCAAGAAGGAAGAGGGGGAGGAGTCAGACACAGATGAGAAATGCACAATTTGTCTGTCTATGCTGGAAGATGGAGAAGATGTGAGGTAAGAGATCTGCTCCTTCTGTCCCCCCCTCCCTCCCCCCAAAGGTATTAATGATCAGTCGCGTGCTGTATGTCAGGGGTACAGTGCTTGTTTTCTTGTGCATGTGCATGCTAAGTGTGCCATAGATTGTTATGTGGTTCTTCTAGGAAGGTGGTGTGTGGAATGTTCTAGATGTATGATGCTTATGGTGTGGACTGGTGGACACAGAGTGTAAGAGAACAGAGTGATATTTGGCTTGGATGGGTGTAAGACAAAGTCATGGCTTTGTTTCAGGCTGGTCTGAAGGAGCTTCATGGAGGAGGAGGGCTGTGGGGTGCTCCTCCCTGACATGACTTCCCAGCCCCGCCACAGCCTCACTGCAGGGCAGGGCTCCGAAGACCCTCTTTGGCCCATCCCCCAGTGGTGCCACTGTGGGCCACCCCCCACCCCCATCCTGTGATAGCCAGTATCGCGCCGCCCCTGGCCCTCCCCGGACCCCCTCCCTTTCCACCAGCCCTCTGACCCTCCCTTCTCTTCCAGGCGCCTACCCTGTATGCATCTTTTCCACCAACTGTGTGTGGACCAGTGGCTTGCCATGAGCAAGAAATGTCCCATCTGCCGAGTGGACATTGAGACACAACTGGGAGCCGACAGCTGAGGGAGGAATTAGCCAGTGGATGCCCCATTTTCCTTCACCAGGTCCTCCCCACGGCCATAGCCCTTGCAGCCAAACTTTGCCTTCTGAGCCATTTGATGTAGAGGAAAAGCCTGCAAGCACATTTTGTGGAAAGAGGAGTTGGCGGTATCCGTGTCTGAGGGAAAGGAGGGGTGGGGGGAGGACCCCCCCCATCCAGAATGGTGACTGCCCCCATCCACCTCGCTGCGCGGGAGGGAGCTGGCCGTGCCCGGAGCAGGGGTGGGAAGGGGGGGCCCACGCTGCTGAGAATCTGGACGGGAACTGGAAGGTCCTAGCTGACAGACAGGCCCCTCAATCCTGTCCTTGGAAGGATTGTATATATACCTCTCGACCACGTAGAAACCATGTAGGGGTCTCTAGCTATTTCTGTGGATGGCAGCCGGAGCATGTTAGCTTAAGAAAAATGTCGTGTGTGGTGCTCTAGTCATCTGTGGTGGACATGTCGCTGTTACGAATTCGCACCAAATATTTCTCATTGAGTTCCTTGTTTTGGTGCCTGACTGAACCAACAAACGACAGCCCAAATCTTCCCGTCTTTATGAGAAAAAAGGAGAAAAGAATCAAAAGTGAAAAAAAAAAAAAAGCAAATCCTGTTTTCTGGTGAAAAAGGATGATTTTTTTTTTTTTTCCACCCAGGTTGGGAGGCGGGGCGGGGTGGGGGTGTATCTTTTGGTTTTGGTTTTGGTTTTTTCCTTTGCTTTTGTTTTTCTCATGTTTACAGTGCGTGGAGTGTAGAAGGGGAGCATCTGGGGGAAGGGGAGGACTGGAAAAGGAGCAGATGGGGGGCTTTGGTGGCCCCTGAGGGGCTCAGCCAGGGTGAGGAAGGCAGGGTTTGAGGAGAAGGGGGACATTCTGTCTTGAGGGAGGGCTCCCCAGGTCTAGGCCTGTCTACTTCGTTCCAGCCATGGCCCTGGTTCCACGTGGGACTAGGGAGGAGCGAGCCTTCAGCTAGAGTTGCCCCCGTGTTCCTCAGAGCCAGGGTGTCCCTGCTGATGCCACCTTCTTCCTTTCGGCTGGGCTTAAGCCCTGTCACAAAGAGGCAATTTGGCCCCTGCCTCCCTATGCAAAAAATTAACTGGATGATGAAGATATGACAGCCTAGGTGGTGGACACTTGGCTTTGGCCACAGTGCTCTCGACTGGCACTCAGGGGCTGTGGTCAGACACCACGGACCTGGAGGAGGGCCTTCAGCTTCCTTTGGGGTGTCTCAGATCCCGATGGGATCCCTCAGAGATGGCGCCGGTCCTGAGACTGCGTTGGCTGCGTTTGGGAGGCCCTGTGTCCCTAGTCTCTGGCTCTTTCTTTGACTCCTCTCTTTCTCTGTGTCTCATTCTCCTTCTCCTTAGAGGGGACACAAAAGACAGTGCATCTCCATTGCCACCTCTTGTACCTCCCCCAGATGTGATGAGGGTTGACACGATCGACCCCAAAGATTCATGCCCCATCCTGAGAACTCCTTGGAGTTTAGGGACAGGGGTGGTGGGAGAAACAGACCTGGAAGTTCCAAGGGATACCACATAATGTGTCTTTCTGCACCACCCCACAATTTTTCTTGAACCCCAAAAGAAGCAGAGAGATGGGAGGACAGAATAAAGGAGATGGGGAACATCCACCAAATTTCAAGCCCAACCCAGTTTTCTTCACTCATGGGTGGAAAACCCGGCCCAGCTGGAATTCTGTTCCCTTCCTTTGCTCCTCCCCCTCCCTTATTTGCACTGTCCTCAGTCTTCCCCTCCCTTCCCTCCTCCCCCAGTCTTAATGCCCTCATATCAGTAAGAGAAAACTAAGGAGGAGAGGATATTTGTCCCACCCATGAAGAAATTCTGTAAGGTTAAGAAAATCTGAGTCTGCATTGCTACTACAAAGGGTACATCCAGCACCAATGGGCAAAAATGACCGAGAGGCAGATTTTGGCTTGAGGTAGAACCTTTTAGCACAACCAGAGCTGTGAGGCGGAGGCATGCCTCTTCTGAACACCTGCAGTCACAGAATGGGGGATGTGGCTGGCTTCCTGTGGGAGGGTTACTCAAGGCGCTTACTCAGACTGAGGCCTCTTCCAGCACCAATACTCTGGTGTTCTAGAAAATCTTTACTGAGTGCCTGCTCAGTGCTGGGAGAGAGGACGATATCCCTGCCTTAAGGAGCTTACCCTTTAGCTTAGGAGCCAAGACGCACATAATAGCACAAAAATGGTGACTGGCTGATGCAGGGTTAAAGGCGATGAGCATTAACTTGTCCAGTTTCATGGTTCCAGGGTGGGAATTGTGTCTCTGGGGGGAGACACGGCTGGGGAACCCAGGGGTGTAGAAAGTGCTTCCGAGTCAGGATTTTGGGGAGAGCTAGTTACCAGTAGCTGCAGGAAGTAGGGACTTCTCCCCGGCCTGCTGTGACCTGGGGGTAGCCAGGGTGGTCTAGGGAAAGTCACTCCCCTCCCAGGCTGGGGCTCTTGTGCTCTCTGATGCTGGGTCCGAAGGCTAGCAAGTGGAGGGAGTGGGGGCGGAGCCAGATGGCGCCAGACCTGGGTTCTGGTCTCAGCTCTTCGATTACAAAGAATGCTATGCTGCTGGGCCTCAATTTCCCCAGCTGTAATGCAAGGAGGTTGGATTGGATGCTTGCTCAATTTCCTTCCAACACACATTCTCTGATCCTCCCTGACATGGACACATCTTTCAAGCCGTGGGGCCCCGCGCCTTCCGAGCTATTGCAGGTAGCTTCTAGCGGGCACCAACATCTGTCTCCGAGGCTGGGAGCGGGACTCAGTCCCTTCCTCCTCCCTGTTCTGGGCAGGCTCTGAGGGCCCCAGGCTAACATTAGGCACTGACTGGGGTCGGGATCGCCCAGCGGGGAGAGGTCAGCCACCGACTTTGCGGGGTGGATCCTGAAGCTTCCCTCCTACCCCCCCATCTCTCTGGGGCCCTTGTACCTTGTAGGTGGGCACAGAAGGTTCGCAGACTCAGGCTCCTGCCAGCTCCAGCCTCCTTAGCTGGACATCTCTCTGGGTGAGAATACCGTAGAGGGGTCTGTGCTTCTGTGCCCTCGAAGCCACCTCTCTCTTGTCGGGGAGACTGGGAAGATGACCAAGAGGCAGGCGCGGGCCTCAGCATCTTGTACCCACCACCTCCGGGAGGGGAGACCCCCAGTCGTCCTCCTACTGCTCAACTCAAGGGACTCAGACCCTTTCTTGACTGAGACGCATGAGTGCCTTCTGGGGCAAGAGCCACCCCAGGATTCAAGTTGGGCCTCCCAGGGTCGCCAAGGACGCCAATCCACGAACCCAACGCCACAGGCGGCTGGCGCGGGCAGAGGCCCAGCGCAGGGCTCCCCCACCTGCCGGGACCCCTGGGGCCCAGCAGCCATGATGGGACTCAAGCTCCTTTTCTGCAAATGTTCCCAGCCTCCCTGCAAGTATTCTCAACTCTTTACGCCTAATGAACAAGCACAGTTTTTTCAATGGTGAAGACAAAGCACCAGATCTTTCTTTTTTTTTCCCCCCAAAGAAATCCCCCCCAAGCCCCCCCGCCCCGCCGCCGCCTGCTGGCGGGGCAAACACTCCCCGCGTGGGGCTGTAGCAACGTCTGTCAGGTCCCCCTGTCGTGTTTCATCTCCTGCGCGTAGAGCAAATGCTAGAGCGATTTCAGCTGATAGAAAAACAAAAATGAAAAAAAAACACAAAAAACAAAAAACATGGCACGTTGCTAGTTTACAGGGTTTTGTGAGTTTAAATGCCTTATATTTAACAATCATAATTTATGACTAACTTGTAGATATCGTGGGTTCTTATTTAATTATTTTTATAGTTGTTTTGCATTTTTAATTATAATTTATTTATTTAGAAAGGATACTAATTTTTTTTATTACTCCTATTACCTCATTTTGGCGTTGTTTCTGGGAGTGGAATGCTTTGCATGCATTGGTACGATGACAAAAAACTATGAATACAAAAAAAAATTTAAATAAAATTCCGCGAACTTTATTTCGTCCAAACTATCAGGGTGTGTGATTGCAAGCTGTCCTACTGTGGTGCTGGCCTCTTTGGATACATTCCATACGAAATGCAAACCTTTGATTCTGTATGCTGTGATCTAGTGAAAAACTCCAATATAGTGACTGTATTTAGCACATATATAAATATAATTTGCACTCGTCAGCAGACTGGGCTAATCCCTTCACTTGCTACCCCAACCCCCCCAATCCCTCCATCATTAACCTGTTTCTTTTTCTTCCCTTATCCTTCCCGCCACCTCAGCCCACCCTGCCTCCATCCTCCCAGCAAGGCCTGGGGTCACTCTCTCCACCTGGGTTCCAGATGGCTCTGGTTCTAGAACTGGGCCCCTCAGACACTACCAGCAGAAGCATCTGAAAGCCAAAAAGCCAGATTTATTAGAAAGAGCCCAGGACTGGGGGTTTAGGAGGCTCGGGTTCTCAGACTAGCTCTATTGCAGACTTCGCTGTGACCTTGAGCAAGTCATTTGGCCTCTCTGAGTCTCGGTGTTCTGGGCAGCGCCGAGGGAAGGGAAGGGTGTCTAGGGTCCCTTGGACCCAGAGAGACAATGACACAGAAGGAGGGGGGAGGACACCATGCTGTGCTGTCTCACCCTCTCAGGAGAGAAGGAAGAGGAGGAGAAGGGATGGAGGGACAGAGAGAAGGAGGGCATGGTGTGGGAGATAGGGAGAGGGACAGGGGGACACATCCTGGATCAGGACATCCTCTTTCACAAGCCTCGGCGGGCCTTTCTTTGCAGAACAAGCTGAAATCCATTATGTTGTTAGTTGTGGGGCGGGGGTAGACAGAATGTCAGCCCCAATATATGGTGTTTGGGATTGCCACGCCAACCTGTCCTCTCTTGGAGCCTTTGTTGTTGGGCAGAGCCCTGGGACACAGATCTGGGACTCTGGGTCTCTCCTCCCAGGGTCTCCTCCTCCTTTGCCCTCTGCCATCGCTCCTTGGTGGCTGAGGAGGGGAGGAGCTGCTGTGGCAGGGCCCTCCTGACTCAGCTCCTGAGAAGGAATGCTGGGGGAGGGTTTGGGGAAGTGGTGGCCTCAGGCTGGCAATGCCCTGAGCCCAGATGTCTTTGAGCCAAAAGAGAGAGAGGGGAGGCCCACGCCCTAGGAGAGGCCTCTGGGCCCACTGTGACCCTGGCCAGGAGACGGAGGACCACTCCTGTGCCCTCTGCATGTTTGCCTCCTCCCTCCTGTCCTCCTTCCCTTCCTTTCCTGCTCATCCTTCCCTCTTGCCTCTTGACATCACTGCCTTTGCCTGGTGGAGAAGTCCATCCTCCACATGAGGTCCCTGGGATGGTGCTGATGGGGGAGGAGGCGGAGGCCCAGACTCGCCACGCTGCCGGCCCAGGCTTGCAGGAAGTGGCCGGGCCTTGCAGGGTCCCTAAGCCCCAACTTTGCTCCAGCTGGACTATGGGTCCTTTCCCCGGGCTTCCTGCCTGCTGCCTGCCCAGCTTCCCCTTCTGCCTCTGCCCTGGAGCCCTGTTCTGCTTTCCTTGGAGATGGCCTGTGGGGTCGCCCACCAGGGCCCACGACCACCATGCCTCCGGGCCTGGCAGATACTGCCCCCTTGGCAGGGCTCCTGGACAGACATGCCTTATGCTGCTCTGCGGGGTCAGAGTGGGAAGGGGCCCTTTGCCCTGGCCGGCCTGTGCCCCCTCCTCTCCTCCCCCACCCTTCTTCCCCTTCCCGAGCCCCCCGGCCTGGCCTGGACCAGCCACACCGGGCCCCTCCGGGGTAATTCAGTTGCCCCTGGTAAGTGAAAGGATTATCCTCAGTGTTGATTGTCCTTTTTTGTAACCCTCCTGCTGTTCTGTTCTGTTGTGCTGTGCAACATTTTGCTACATAGACTATTTTATAGCAGAAAGCTAGAAGAATATTTATTATGAATATTAAAGCAATAGTGCATCAATGAAAAGGCGGAGACATTAGGAATTGTGTAAATGCTTACATTCACTTTTGGTGGATTTTTTGTACTTTATTTATAACTAATAAAAATGAACTGCATTGCTAACTACACCTCACTTGTGCAGGGTGCTTATTTCTCTGAGTACCCAGGGCGCGTCTGGGGAAAGCCTCTCATAGACCTGTCTTTGTCTGAGAAATGAGGTAATATCGTTCACCTTTTTCCCATTCGTTTTCCTTGCTGTCTGTCCCTGTTCACCTGCTTCCCTCCTCCTCCCCTCCCTCGCCCTTCTCCTGTCCTCCTCCTCCCCATCTGCTCCCACCCTCCTCCTATCCTTTCCTCCTTCCACTTTCTCCTCTCCCTCCCCTCTCCTCCTCTTTCTCTTTCCCCCACCCTCTCTGTTATCTATCATTCTTTTTTTTTTTTAAACCTCTTTATCTCTCAAAAAATCTGTTCAATGCCGGGGATCTAATTAACCTGTTTCCTAAACTTTAGTTTATGAATCTTAAAGGGGAAAGTTCTCATTTTTTTATCAATTTTCAAATGTAATCTCTTGCATTTGAACTCGAAGTGTCCTCAGCTTCACGGTAAGGGAGAAGGAGCTGCTCTCCAGCAGTAGACCTGGATTTCTTATTTCTTTGTAAGAGCCCAGGATACCTCGTGCCATCAGCTCAAGTCCTTCCCAATATGGGGATTAGTGAACTGAAAGGTGACTTTCTTTCACCACCTGAGAACAGAATAAGCCTTTTCTTTAACTAATAGACTTCACTTTTTGGAGCGGTTTTGGGTTACAGAACAATGAGCAGAAAGCACAGAGGGTTCCCACACTCTCTTGCCTGGGGGGGCCTCCTGTTACTAACACCTCTCCTTTGTGGGTTATGTTTGTTACAACCAATGAGCCAATCTGGAGACATCATTATCCACTAAAATCCCTAGTTTATAGGAGGTTAATGAAGGTTCAAATCCCTCGTCCTTGCGCAAGCGAGATGATTCAAAATGCTGTCTGTAGCCTTCCACGTAGTTCCATCTGTGTCCAAGAACCAGGGCTCTGTCGTGCTGGCTCCCCGACTCACCAGAAAAGGGGGAGGGGACAGGGCAGGGACAGTACCCTTCCCTGGTCTTGAGCACCCTTAAAATGGGGATGGCAGCTTAGGCTCCTTCCAGCTTTTGAATTCCCAGGTTTCTACTTACAGGCCCTGCATCCCTCCATTATCCCTCTTTAGTTTCCTGTTTATCCCCGCGGTGGCAGTGACCCTGGGAGGACAGGCTCTGCCTAGCTTTGGGCTAGGCGGGAGAGGGCTGGGACACTAGTTCTCCACGGATGTCGTGGGGCCCCGCAATATTGGTCGATGCACACCCTTCCTAATCTCTCCGCCTCGCTTCCACCCACCTTGCTGAGACCGAGTCTAGGAGGAAAGAGAGTTCTCAGAGAACTAGGCTCACACTCTGCCCAGGCCCGTGCCTCCCAGTCACCGCCAAGGTCCCCGGAGACGTTAAGTTAAGGAAGAAGAGTCTCTGTATTAGCCCGTGTTCTCCAGAGAGAGCAGTAGTAGGATGTGTATCCAAACAGAGACTCATCGAGAAGAACTGTCTTGGGTGACTATAACCGTGGAGGCTGAGCCGTGGTACCTGCTGCCCACAGGCAGGAGGCCGAGGCAAGCCGCAGACGACTCTGAGTCGAAGCCTGCCCACAGGCAGAGCCCGCGGCGAGAACGAGAACCCCAGTCCTGGGCTGGAGATCCAGGGCCAGCTCAAGCAGGTAGGCAGGAAATGGACAGAGTCTCCCTTTCTCTGCTCTTTGCTCCGCCCAGGGCCGTCTACTTTGAATCAAAGACTAATCTCATGCGGAAACCCTTCAGGGCACATCCCCCAGTGACATTTCCTCTGGGGACCCTGTGGCCAGCCCAAGGATCCATCCTGTTAGCCTCCCTGCCCCCACCCATCTCCCAGCCAGGTCTCTCCTCCCTCTACCCCCTGCGGGGCAGCAAACACCAAGCACCTGGCAGGACACCTCTCCCTTCGGGCCTCCCTCCCGCTTCTCCCTAGCCCGCCTGCGTCCTGGGGGAATTCCCCCACCAACATCCCCACCTGCCCTAGAAGCATCCTTCAGCCCAGCAAATAACACAGCTTCCCCACACTTGCCGCCTTGTCTCAGAACCGCCCCGCGCCGTGCCCAGGTAGCTGGTCTTTCATCGGCTTCCTGTATCCAGCTTGCATCCCGCGTTGGTTTCTTTTGAGCAAAGCCCTGCCCTTGGGTTTCCTGAGCCACCTGTTAGCTGTGTGACGTTGGGCAAATTAGTTAAACTCTCTGTGCTTCAGTTTCTTCATCTATAAAATGGGGTCATGTTAGCACCTGCCCCACACGTCTTTACGAGGATTTAATGAGCTGGGATATGTAAAGTACTTGCCACGTCTGCTGTAAACACTAGCTGTGATGCTGATGCTTTAGAGAAAATCCTTGCGGTCCATAGTCTTTCTCCTTGGTTCTCTTCTTCTCCACTCCCTCTCCCTTTCCTAGAGAGTTTTCCAGGCCCCGTCAAGGTCTACTCTTCCCCTCGGGCCACCCCAGCCATGGTCAGCCACCACCAAGGGTCTCTGCCCTGGCCCCCAACCTGTTCCTGGTGACTGAGGGAGCCAGCAGGACAGAGCCCTGGTTCTTGGATCAAGAGACACCGATGGAACGACGTGGAAGGCTACAGGCAGCATTTTGGATCACCTCGCTTGCGCGATGATGAGGGATTCAGTAGGAGGGCTGGTAAGTGAGACCTTAAAACCAGACTTCGGGAATCTCACCGCTCTGTAATCAGCTTTCTTCACTCAGTTGGAGAGTCTAGAAGAAAACCACACTGAGGTCTCTAGGCCAGAAGCACCGAACTCCTCTTCCCTTCAGCTCATAAGGAATATTACCTTCCTCACCATCCAGGGGCCCCTATCCAAACTTCCCCTGTTAAAATTAGGGCGAAAATACTCTTTCCTCCCTTCCTCTCCGGGCCTGTCTCATAGGTGCTCTTTACCCCCTTTGTCCAAAGCTGAGAATCCCCCTCCTGCTCCCCGAACCCCCTTACCTTGCCCTCGAGGGACATTTGGGCACCTGCCAGTGCTTGATGCTTGGGGCCATGCTCTGCCATGGGGCTGGGACAGAAAGGGGTACCCGTTTGGGGTGCCCACGCAGCACGAGGGGTCCTCAAGATGTGGGGCACCCACAAAACTTCTGACCTCATCTAGTTGGACCCCATATAATCAGAATCCACAAAGCGTGTAACTGAGCTGGGCCGAGTTTACTTTTATCAAAATCTTGGAAGAAAAGGGTTGTTCAGCCAAAGAGCTAAGGAAATAAAATTGGAAGGTTTATGTTTAACCTACTTAAAAGCAGAAGTGTTTTTCAGGCTTTGGTGCAACAGTTTGTATGTAAATAGCTTGTGCTAACTGCAAATGAGTCTTATCTTTTCTTTGATGTGGACCCCCCAGGGATATTTATTTGGCAATACTTTGTTAGCAGTTACTCGAAAGCAATACAATTAAGGTTCTCTCCCAATATTCTTTAAAGTAGGCTTGTCTCTAAAGCAGGAGAGGAAAGATGGAGAGAGGATAGGCAACCTTGTCCCTCAGGAAGCCATCCTTATAAGGAAGAAGTTCCGAACAGGGGAAGCTGTCAGTGTTGGAGGGGTGGTTCTGGGGAGGGAATGAGTAGCTCCAGTGGACCCAGAATGGAAGGGAGGTTCTGGGGGAGGAAGAGACAGGACTTTCCTTTGTTTCCTTCACCCTGAGCCCCAGTGAGGGGCTCCTGTCTTGGCTGGAGCAGGGATGGTGCCCAGAATCACCCAACTGCCCAGCAATGACCTGGGGCGCTGTTGGCAGCAGGGCTTTGGGTGAACCGGGTTCAGGAAGGACCGTTCCAGAAGGAAGGGTCTGTTCACCCTCGCCCTGGCTGGTGGCTGGGTCTCAGCTTCGGAACGGACTGCTGGTGTAGGGAGCCATTGCCTGCTGCGCAGGGAGTACTTTCCTGCTTGGGGCCAGGACGAGGGGCGGCGAGGGAAGTTCGGTGGGAGCTGTATTTAAGAGGCCTCACTCTTAGCTGCGGCCTCCCCTTCGCAGGAGCCTGAGGTTGAGCTCGCCCTTAAATGTTGCGCCCTGGCTTTCTTGCCGGCTTCACCCTCATCCCAGCCTTGCTTTCCGCCCTCTAAGAGGGGGGTTCTGGTGATTGCCTACAAGGAACAGACAGGACTTGAAAAGCAGAGCGTCCTGTGCATGTCCCTCCTTCTTTCCTCAGGGTGGAGAGCAGCGGCCGGTGAGGACAGAGAGCCGTCCTCCCCAGCCACCTTGGGGGTCCTGCCCCCCACCTCTGCCTGCAGGCTCAGCACTGAGTGGTGAAGGCCTGTGGAACCCCAAGTGGCAGGACTTGCTGAGGGTCCCAACCCTCCCTCGGGTGAGGGGTGCCCAAAGAGCAGGGCTGTGGACACAGCACCTGACAGGCCCCCAGGCTCCCCTGCCTAGGCCCCTCCCCACTGCACCGCCCCTCTCCTTCCTCTCTCCCTCCACCACCGGCACAGAAGGCCCAGTTCAAGCCCAGTGGTGCCCCTATCGGGCCCCAGGCTGAGTCAGAGGCTCACTGAGGTACTAAGTTCCGGTGCACATGAAGCAAGGAGGGGGGACTGGCGTGGGGGTTGGTGATGTGGTGGAGGGGTAGGCGGGTGACAGGAGACCTCAAGCAGACAGAAGGGAGGGACCGTGTATGGGGGCATTGCTGGAGGGTCACCTGCTGCTCGTGGAGCTGTGGGCTGCCTGCCCGCCATGGGGATGGCCCCAGGCCCGAGAACTTGGGGAGCCAGGCTGGGGGGAAGTGCACTTGAATGAGCCAAAGGTGTGACCATTGTTTATGGGGTCTTCACAGCCGTAGTTCCATTAGGTCTTGATGCGTCCTTTGTGAGGAGAGCAGAGGAGGCAGTGCAAGTAAGGGACAGAAAGACAATGGACTAAGGTCATGGGGCGTGTCAAACCAGGCCTGCCCTATCCGGGTAACATTGGGCTGACATTGGGCCCCTGAGTGGCACGACGACAGCACAGGCTCTCCCTGTCCCAGCTTTGATGGGAGGCACAAGACAGCAGATGCCACATTCCACAGTGAGGGCGTGTGCTTCTTGCCCGACGGCGGGCGGAAAACTGTTTTCAACTTTGAGCTGACCATCTTTCTCCAGCTTCAGACGGGACAGAGTGGCTGAGAAGGAGGCCGTGGCTATGGGGACAGGACCCTCAGAAATGGCTGTTGGTGTGGGAGCACCCCCTTCCTTCTGGCTGCCCTCTTACCCAATCCTGGGGACCGGGACTTCAACAGGGCTGCCTGGAGAGGGGAGGAGTACCCCTCATATGAAGATAGAGTGTCCCGCCCCATCCATAGAGATCCCAAGGATGAGGTGTGGCCTGGTTGGCTGCTGACGACAGAGACTAGTGGCCTGAAAGCCCGGTACTCGTCAGGGCAAAGGATGCCCAAGGACCTCCTCTACAGGTGTCTTAGTTCCGAAAAGGGAGACAGATTGGAGGGCTGAAGGGATGGAGAAGAACTCCCAGAGGCATCCTGCCTGTCTTTCCTTCCCCAAGGGATGGGAACTTGGGGTCAGCAAGAGGGGGAGGGGGAGTGACAGTGCACGGTGGGGAGAGAGGGGAGGGACTGCCCCTTGTGCCCACAGCGGTGCACACATGCATGAACACACACGCGTGCACTCCTCCTTCCCTTCTGGTCCCCCTGTGAGAGGACTGAGTTGCGGGATGAGATCAGACGAATTCTAAGCGTGACTTTGGCCCTTATCTAGAAGCCAGACATTTCAGTGGCCGAACTGTAATGGGCTTTGGGACTTAACGTGGTTGTACTTTTTATGACCCACGAGAGTTCAGAAGAGCTTCGAAGCTTGGTGAAGGGGACAGGGACAGTGGTGGGGAGGTAGAGGAGGAGGGTGGAGAGAGCCAGTTCCACAAAAAGCTGTTTCGTGATTACTTCTCCCCTACTCCCAACCCAGCCCCCATGAGTCCTGCTCCCTTGTTCGACATCCCGGACACACTCCCCCTTCAGTGCTGGCACTGAATTCAAACTGCCACAGATGAACTCATTTTGTCCCCCCGGTGACCTGTGTGGTGGTAGTTCAGCCTGAGTGCACCAGTGACCAGGCTTTTCCAGGTCCTGCCCCTCTCCCTTCCATTTCTCTTCAGTTCTCTGGGTCTCACCTGTGTTATCACAGGTGAGAACGACCAATGGGCACCAGGCTTCTCCTTAAACGGTGGAAAGGATCATGTACATTTTCACAGGCCCATAAATCCCCCCGGGGCTAAAGCACTTCCTCCTGATGTTTTTCTCCATTTGCCACTGGATTTATTGGAACTGGGGGAAAGGACGCATTTCTTAGTGAGCAGACGCCAAGATGACTTCTTTGTGGGGTGTGGCTGGTAATAATTTAATTAGCCCAGCTTTTTTGGGGAAAAACACGTTAATTAGTTTTCGCTTAAAATACACCACCTCGATGGCCTCTTCTTCCCCACCTCTATTCCCCCGGTGAAGCCCCAATTTCCCATCCACACTTGGCAGCAAGTCTCAGCCTGGTTTGTTGCTGTTACTGGAAAAGAAAACACAGAAGGTTATTTCAGTGCCGCACGGGATTATGACACATGTTGATTGATTCCTATAGGTCTGGGAGACTGGGGAAGGGCAGGACGCCTCAAGTAGTCACCCACAGTGGCCTCCAGAAAACGCGAAGTTCTGGGCCACCCTTCTGGACCCCAGTCCCACTCCAGGAGGCTTTGGAGAAAAGACTGTGAAACCCAAGGTGGAGGTCAGGAGCATCTTGGTGAAGGAGTGGGAGGGACGGCCTCCAGCCCCTCAGACGGAAGGGAAGAGGTCTCTCCAGGTGAGCCCGTCCCCGCGCTTCTTGTCCAGCCACCTGCCGCAGTTGAAGATGGTGGCCACGCCAGTGCTAGTGTTGGTGACTTCCACCTTGTCCACCAGCCAGCCTGAGTAGTAGCCGCTGCTGTCATGTTCCACTCGTACCTTGCGCAGCTCGCCCAGCTCCAGCGTCTCCAGGAAGAAGCGGTCGGTGCTGCCCCGCTCGAAGAGGTTACGCATTTTCTGCTTCAGCTCCCGCTTGCCTGTGTCCCCGTTGGCCCCAAAGATGGTCACGAAGACATTGGCATCGGTGCCTGCCCCTGGCTCATAGCCCGTTGTCACGATGACCTCGTACTTGACTGGCACCAGGCTCTGGATCTTGCTGGCGAAGCTCTCAGTTGTCTTGGTGACCTCAAATACCTTGAAGTACTTCCTCTTCCTCTTCAGGGGGATGAGGGAGTCACAGTTGAAGAAGTACCTAATGGGGAGGGAGGAGGCTCTGTGGACACGGGCCGAGGCTCCCACCCTCACCCTGGGCCCCGGGTCCATACATGATTCCTTCCCCAGGTGGCAGGATATTGGGGCTGGAGATGTCTGCATTGAAATACGAGGATGGAGCCTTGCTTATTGTAGAATTCACAGTGAGTGGCTTCTCTATCCTTGTAGTTGCTCCTTGATTCTTTTACCCCGCCCCCTCTATATTCCACGTGCGATCCACCAGCAAATTGCATTGACCCCGTCTTTAAAATAGGTCCAGAATCAGCCACTTAAAAAAGTATGCGTTAGCCCACTATCTGCTCTGCTGTCCCTCTGGTTCAAGTCACCAGCACCTCCCCCTCACGACAGATCAGACTCCCAGCTGGTCTGTTTCCTGTGGTCCATTCTTTGCACAGCAGCCAAGTGACTCTGCAGACATGTAAGCCCAAGAATGTAATTCCTCTGCTCAGAACCCTCTAATGGCTTCTTAGGTTAAGTAAAACCCACCTCCAAGACCCTTTGTGACTAGACCCTCTGCCTGGTGTTTGCCTTTCTGACCCGGCCCCTGGCCTTCTCTAAGCTCACTCCACACCAGCCAGGCGGTCTCCTTGCTCTTTCAAAGGGACTGATGACTATTTCTACCCAGTTTTGTCACCTTCAGAGACAGCTGCAGGATCCAGAGTGACAATCCCAGGCAAAGCCACGTGGAAACGTCACTGGGGAATGTATGCTCCCAAATCCCTTGCACTGGGCTGAGTTGAACTATGAGTGTGTGTGCATGGTCTGTAGAGTGAAAGGGGTAAGAGAAAGTCCTTATTGAAGAAACCACCATAAGCAGAAGCAAATCTAGGGACAAGAAAAATGGTCTCAGACCAAAAAGTCCCCTCTCTACCTCCACCCCACACAATGCCAATTTTAGCCTCTGGGTAAGGGTAGTGAGCCCAATAATTCATCACAAAGGAAGAAGTCAGAGGGCATGGTGGGAAAATGCTGCACTGGGTCGCCCCAGCCCTACCACCCGTGTGACCTTGGACAAGCCAGGCCCCCTACTCCGACCTTGGTTTTCCCATTGGCAATGCTAGAGGTTTGAACTGAACAACTGCTCTGGTTTCTTCCCACTCCCAACTGCTAGAATTTTAACAGCTTTGGAAATAAGCTCTCTTGGCACTGACTGATGACGTCAGGGAGGTAGCTCTGAGAGGGCGTGCCCAGTGTACAAAATCAGACCCCTCTTAGATGAAAATCCGTAACTGCGAAAAGAGTTTGCTTTCCTGCACGCTTCCTAAATGCTAAGCCTTTGCATTCTTGCGTCTCATTAGTTCCCACAACAACCCAGAGCTGTAGGCATCATCCTCCCATTTCACAGAAGGGGAAACTAGGTCTTGGAAGAGAAAAGTCACCACCTAAGGAGAGCCAGAACCGGGCCCGGGGCCCAGCCTTCCTAGCCACCCGAGGAGCCTACCACTGAAAGACACGAGGAGGAAATCCTTGTTCTGCTTCAAGATCTCTCTTCCTCCAGTTACCACTTGATAAATGCGGATTGTTGTTACATGCCACATTTTCTTAGAGGGGATATAACTTCATTCTTTGTTTAGACATTCTTTAAAAATGTATTTCTTTGTGCAAATCCTCACTGATATACATAATTCTATATAAATGCACGAATCATGTCATCGCATGCGTGTTTTTCTAAATGCACTCTTTTTCTTCTTTTCGCTTGGCTCTCTCTCCTTTTTCCCTCCTTCCTTTCCACTTCAACATCCCACCTTTACCTCAGATAACCCATGTAACAGTTGCGGGTGTATCTTGCCAAATTTCCTTCCATTTCACCCAATCCTGCACAGACCCACATAGACACAGACATATGCGGGACGTCAGTGTTCCCTTTACAAAATGGCATCATATAATATGTGTTTTCCCATATCTTACTTTTCCTGGGAATTGCTCCAAGTCATCTGGTACATATTTAATTCATTATTTTTAATGGCTGAAAAGTATTCCCTGGTATAGCTATAAGGAAAAGATTTCTAATAGATATAATTAAGATCACCAAAAGGTGGGACCCTAGGGCTTTGTGGAGTTAAGACTCTAGATGTGGAAGGACACAATCCAGGCTTTTCCCACTAGAAATGAGGATAGGGTCATCAGAAAGAATAAAGGCAAAAGCAAAGAAAAACGAATGAAAGGAAATGAAATATATTTGAAAAACATGTAAATATGATCACGCTTCTGTGAACAGTGTGTAATTTGAATTTTTATAATGACTGTATTTTTTTTAAAGATTTATTTATTTATTTATTTGAAAGAGAGTTACAGAGAATGCACAAGTAGGCAGAGCGGCAGGCAGAGGGAGAGGGAGAGGGAGAAGCAGGCTCCCCACTGAGCAGGGAGCCTAATGTGGGGCTCGATCACAGGACCCTGGGATCATGACCTGAGCCCAGGGAACCCACTCAACCGACTGAGCCACCCAGGTGCCCCATGACTGTAGATTTTATTTATTAGAGAGAGAAAGCACACACAAGCAAGGAGGGGTAGGGACAAAAGGAGAGCGAGAAGCAGACCCCACGCTGAGCAGGGAGCCTGACTGGGGACTCAATCCCAGGACCCTGGGACCACAGCCTGAGCTGAAGGCGAACACTTAACCAACGGAGCCACTCAGGTGCCCCAAAGACTTATTTATTTATTTGAGGTGGGGGAGGAGCCAGGGGGTGTAGAGAATCTCAAGTAGACTCCATGCTGAGCTTGGAGCCCAACATGGGGCTCAATCTCACGACCTTGAGATTTTGACCCGAGCGGAAACCAAGAGTCTAACATTCAACAGACTGTGCCACCAGGGCACCCCAATATGATTGTGTGTTATATATGATATTGGGCTAAAACAATAGTTATTTTTGGTTTAAAAAAAAAAAAAGAAAAGAAAAGCCCCTGTGTGGGTCCTTGTACCAAAATCCTGAGGATCTTAGTGGTGAAGGAGGACTGGTTAGGAGGAGGAGTCAGAACTGGAAACGGCTAAAAAAGAAAATTTGAGATTACTGTGTTTATGGGAGATTGAGATTAAACTCTTTTGTAATTCACGGAAGCCCAACTATTAATGGAACCGCGGACGCAGACACATCGTCCCTCAGGAACCACAGGCTTGCAACCTGCCCACGCCGGCAGGAGTACGACCTGTGAGAGTGTCCTGAGCTGGGGCCCCTGTCAGCCACCCCCCAGCACCAGACGCCAGGGAACATCCAGCTCTCTTCCCAGAAGGGGACAGCGAGCACAGGGAGGTGATGGGAAACTGCCTGAGGCCAAGCAGCTGACCAGATGGCAGCTCTAGTGTCAGGGTTCTGGACCCCCTGCACCTCCCTTCCCATCGGGAAGGTCCCCCACCCCATGGACATCCTTCCTACCCCTCCAGCCCTGGTGACATTGTGACAAAAGGCTACACTCTTGAGAGTGTAGGAATGGCAGCTTCTTTCCACTGGAAGAGAAATCCTGTAACTTGGCCCCTGGACCGTGGGGTAGGAAGTTCATGGGTTGAACCAGTTTTTCCCTTCCTTCCGAGACTGGAAGGTGCTGGGTGGCGCTGAGATTTTGGGCTCCCTCTCTCACAGCCAACATTGTTGGTTTAAATCAATAGGGACGATTTCATTTTATTATTGCATTGCATTATATTGTCCTGTCTGGTTTGGTCTGTTCTGGGGGTCTGCAGAGGTGTGGCGCGCGCAGCCACACTCCATGTGGCTGGCGGGATGTACCAGGTGACAGAAGGGGCTTTGACCTGGCCTGGGCTTGCTGGGTGAGTCGGGAACTCCTCTGGGCCTTCTGTGCTTCTGTTCTCCAGTACCCATCAGTGCTGCTCCAAGCAACCACACCCAGAACTCTGGCAGGATTTATTGTATCTGCTGTTTTTTCTCTAAGAGAACAATGGCTCACAGTGCAGCCTGAAAGGGACTCAGTTATGTCCCAGCACCACATTCCTACGTTGAAGCCCTAACCCCCAGTGTGATGGCATTTGGATGGGATCTGGGAGGTGAGTAGGTTTAGATGAGGTCTAGGGTGGGGCCCCTTGATGGGAATAGTGCCCTTATAAGAGGAAGAGACACGTGCGTTTTCCCTTTCTCTCTCTCTCGCTCTCACTCTGTCTGCTGCAATGACACAGCAAGCCAGGAAGGGAGGCCTCGTCAGGACCCAGCCAGGCTGGTACTCTGACTTCCCATGTCCAGCCTCCCAAATGGTAAGAAACGGGGGTTTGCTATTTGAGGCACCCAGTCTGTGGTCTTTTGGTGCTGCAGCCTGAGCAGGTTAAAACAGAAGCTTGGAAGTCAGAACACTTTCCTGGCGGATTCCCAAAGGGGAAGCTGGGTCAGAGGGAGCCAATCCCAGGATGTCTGCCTGCTGCAGGGGGGCTGGGGGACATAGGCCCACATGGCTCTGAGAAGTTTGGGCTTCTGGAAGCTGGAGCCTACAGGCCAAGCCTACAGCTGGCTGCTGCTTCTGTCTGCTGCACTCACCGGGAAGGCATGGCCACGGGCAGGTCACCGGGAAGGCATGGCCACGGGCAGGTCACCGGGAAGGCGTGGCCATGGGCAGGTCACCGGGAAGGCGTGGCCATGGGCAGGTCACCGGGAAGGCGTGGCCA